>NW_017306360.1:748124-748373 GCF_000935625.1 Nanorana parkeri | reverse complement strand
GGGGGGGGGGTAAAGGAGGAGCCAGGGAAGGCAAAATATAAGCAGATTAAACTTCAGCTTTAACAAAATAAACTTCAACAAATCCCCACTGGCTACATCCCTCTCAAAAATATTCCAAAAATGTCCTATCTGTCAGGCCAACTCTTAAAAAAATCTATGGTGAGTGATAAAAAGAAAAGGCCCACATGGTGCGATTTTCCTAGAACTGCTCAGGTTGTCGGCCATCTGACTCATCCTACGAGCGAGCAG
>NW_017306360.1:732526-748092 GCF_000935625.1 Nanorana parkeri | reverse complement strand
GATGGAGTGTTAGAAGCCGGTCCAGCAGGATTCGGTCCTTTATGGCCTTGCCAACCCTATCTCTGCACCTCTCAACAAAAGGCCCACTGTACTATTCTTCGCTCCGCTGGAACGCTCGGCGTCTAGAACCCCTCGGATTACATGCCCGGCAGCAGCTGCATTTAAACACCTCTCACTCAGCGAATGTGCTTTTTATTCTGCATTCTTTCTGTCACATATGAAACAGCTGAAATTTGCACCACCAGTCTGGCAATTATTTCACAGGTTTTTTTTTGTTTTTTGTTTTTTTTTGGGCCTTGCCATAAAAAGAAGCTCAGTCAGGGTTTAGAAGTATGAGCAAGCTAATGAGAAGCAGACCATGACAGAGAGCCTTCTGCATTGTGCTCGCCGAGAGCCTCTTGACATTGCACTTGTCTTGGTGAGAAAGCCATGTGTTTCTTTTGTCTTGGGGTAAATCCTCTCCTCGAGAGGGCCGCCTTCTCCGCCAGGCCCGGGCTGTTTACATGACTCGCAGGTTTGGCCGCACCCAGGGGGCGAGGAATGTGACTTAAAAGGACACTGATGATGCCAAAAAAATAGTTGTCTGAGGTTTAAAAAAATAAAATAAAAATGAACATAATTTTATTAAGGTAACAAACACAAAACAAAGTGATATTTAAAGTGAAAAGAAACTAAATAAATAATTGCACCTGTCCTGATATTATAAATACAAATCGGATTGATAGAAAATGATCACCAATATTATTATTATTATTTGTATTAGTATTACAGGTATTTATATAGTGCCGACAATTTTACGCAGCACTTTACATAGTACACATTCACATCAGTCCCAGCACATTCACATCAGTCCCAGCCCTCAAGGAGCTTACAATCTAAGGTCCCCATCTCACATACATACATACATACAAGGCTAATTTAGACAGGAGCAGTGGTGTATTCTGGTTTGGGGCTGCCCTGGCAAGAAAAAACTCGGGCCCCCCCCCCCCCCTCCCCACACTAAATTTACCCCACCCCTTCCTATTTAATACTTTTTGCGTAATCTGTCAGTCGCTGGATACAGTGCACAGGCTGTATCCAGCTTTTGACATGTTCCGCTATTAGCGCAGCAGGAAAGCAGGGATCTGCAGGGTCTGTGAAGGATCTCTGGTGGGCTCTGCAAGGTCTCAACCTTCAAAGCCCCCCTGAGACCCCGCAGAGCCCACCACAGATCCAGCAAAGCCCCCCCTGAGACCCGGCAGAGCCCTTCACAGATCCTGCACAGCCCCCCTGAGACCCTGCAGAGCCCCCTGCGGATCCTGCAAAGCCCCCCTGAGACCCGGCAGAGCCTTTCACAGATCCTGCACAGCCCCCCTGAGACCCTGCAGAGCCCCCTGCGGATCCTGCAAAGCCCCCCTGAGACCCGGCAGAGCCTTTCACAGATCCTGCACAGCCCCCCTGAGACCCTGCAGAGCCCCCTGCGGATCCTGCAAAGCCCCCCTGAGACCCGGCAGAGCCTTTCACAGATCCTGCACAGCCCCCCTGAGACCCTGCAGAGCCCCCTGCGGATCCTGCAAAGCCCCCCTGAGACCCGGCAGAGCCTTTCACAGATCCTGCACAGCCCCCCTGAGACCCTGCAGAGCCCCCTGCGGATCCTGCAAAGCCCCCCTGAGACCCGGCAGAGCCTTTCACAGATCCTGCACAGCCCCCCTGAGACCCTGCAGAGCCCCCTGCGGATCCTGCAGAGCCCACCAAAGGGTATTGCACAGCTCATCTGAGACTCTTTGGTGGGCTGTGCAGAATATAGGCTGGGCTCTTCCAGAACAGTCCTCTTACCTGGCAGAGTCCAGGTAATAGGACCTACCTCTTGGACTTGCCTCTTCCGCTGCCCGACCACTTTGTAAAACAGCCTCCTCGTCCTCGTCGCCTGATGGTCGCATCTTCGCGGCCCGACTGGAACTCCGGTGACGCCTCCCGCCTCCTCCGTCGCCGTCTCTGCCCCCCTGCCTCCTCCATCTCTGCCCCATCTTCTCTGCAGATCATAAAAACATGGCAAACAGGTATCAAACCTAGATTCAGTGGGACAAGAATACAATTACATATGGAAAACGCTAGCCATAGGGCTTGAAGTGGGGCTAATAAGGGCAAATGGAGTATAAAAATGGAGCTCTAGACAGTGAGAAAGAAAGCATGCAAAATAGCAAAAGAACAAACAAAAAGGGGCATAAAACAGACAGAGGACAAGCCACAGAAACACCAAAAAAAAGAAAGAAAGAAAGAAAGAAACATGAGGGGGGAGGGGCAGCTCCCTAGCGGTACCAGCAGGGACTGGGACAGGGAAATAGGTTCTCGCAAGTAAGGCATAAGGTCAGGGGACTCCAGAGACAGTATGAGAATAACCCCTTACAAGGAGAGAGATCCCGAAGAGAGCATAGTCTGCAGGTGCTCATTCGATTCCGATCCGATAGCCAGTGTCCCTAGGTTCAGGGGCGTAGAATGAAACAGGTCTTCCGTATTAGTCGCCGCCCGACTGGAGCTGCGGTGACGCCTCCCGCGTCCACCGTCGCCGTCTCTTCCCCCCGCCTCCTCCGTCGCCATCTCTGCCCCATCTTCTCTGTCTGCGCCCCCTGCCTCCTACTGCTCCGTCCCCCGTCTCCTCCTGCTGCACCGCCCGCCGATTCCTCCCCGTTCACATTAGGCAGCCAGGCTGCCGATTTCTGTGCAGCCTGTCTGCCTAAATGGTTCGGGGGCGGCATTTTTGCTGCCCCCCTTGAATCTGCTGCCCGAGGCAAACGCCTTGTTTGCCTCGTGTCAGATACGCCCCTGGACAGGAGCCAGTTAACCTTCCAGCATGTCTTTAGAGCCATGCACAGCCATGCACAGATAAAATATGCATAGATATTTGAAGGAATTGTCAACCTTGGTGACCATGTTTTATGTTAAGAAGAAGATGAGTCACGAGTCTTTATTGACGTATTGATTAAAGTGACACTAAACACAGGAGTTGAATCTTAAAAATACATTCAAGTATCTTAACTATTAAAAACAATGTCTCTTATTTGTGTATCACTCGGCTGTAGATCCTCCAATCATCTCTGAATTGGTGCTGACACTGTCCTTCCTTCTGGAGGGGGGCTACTTTTGTTCCCCATGGTCCCTGTGTGTGTTGTAAAGTAGTCACCGCTCCAAGCTCGCTTTATCCCAGCGTCCTCCCGTGACCCAAAGCTCAGTATGTAGCGACCTACAGCCCGCATTATACTGAGACCACCGCAGCCGGGACGGTTCCCGAAATTACTGTTGAGATCCACCCAGCTGCGTGATTGACAGCGGGCTCTGCCTATCTGGAGGCAGAGCCCGCTGTACCCGCCCCCTCCCCGTCCGTTCCTCCACTCAGCGCTGGTGGATCGGAGCGTGGAGGGGGGAGTGACAGTCACGGCTCTCT
This sequence comes from Nanorana parkeri, assembly GCF_000935625.1. Taxonomy (NCBI): domain Eukaryota; kingdom Metazoa; phylum Chordata; class Amphibia; order Anura; family Dicroglossidae; genus Nanorana; species Nanorana parkeri. The sequence goes on along the minus strand of NW_017306360.1, from coordinate 744,671 downwards.
GCTCTTCTCATAGGAGAACTATGGGGTTAAGGCTTTTCCCCATAGTTCTCCTTAGGGTAACGGGAGGACACAAACTAGCGTCACCCTAGGCTCAGTATATCGCGAGCTGCAGCAGGCGGTATACTGGGATGCCGGAGCGGATCCCGACATAGATGTCGAGATCCGCCCAGCTGCGTGAGTGATAGCTGGCTCTGCCTATCTAGAGGCAGAGCCAGCTGTACCCGCCCCCTGTCACGGCAAAGAGCTGTGACAGGATCGAGAGGAGCGAGAACGCCGCTATGTGTTCGCTCACCTCCCGATCTACTGAGCCGACCTGTGACAGTCTCATTGTCACAGGTCGGCTAGAACTATGAGGTGAGTGAAAAGCACGCCCCTCATAGTTCTCCTTTAAGTTAGCAATAGCTAATAAGGTTGAACTCAATATTTCAACCCAACAATGTAACTATGCAATTAAGGGGATCACTTAAAGGGCAAACCTTCTACATTGTTTACAATGTAGTGTTTTAGAAAACAAAATGTCATCTGCCAAGGGTTTGGACCAAGTCAACTTTAAATTGAAAAACATTGGGGGGAATTTATCAAAACTGGAGCAGACAAAATCTGGAGCAGATTTGAACTGCAGCCAATCAGCTTCTCTGTCTCATTTTCAACTCTTACCTGAGCAAACTGAAGAGAGATGCTGATTGGCTGCCCCGGGCAACTGCTCCAGATTCTTTCTCCCAGGCACGATTACCGTTTACATTACATAATCCTCACTTATTCTCCTCTCAGGTACAGCTTGATAATCATTCACGTGTCACTGACAGCTGTTCTTAAAAATAGAAACTTCATGGAAAGAATATTAGAAAGCATAGCCGTGTCTGACAAAATCTGCTGCTGATGGGACAAATGATTTTTATCTGCCGTTCTGCAAGTAAGGACCTGGGATCCCCCAGTCACCTGACACTCCTGGCAAGATTCCTTGAAGTCATTTTGTCTGTTTTCCTACAGGCTTTTGTGTCGCTGCTGGAAAACCTGGACATTCGTTCTTAATATCATGTGATGAGACACTCCGGGCAACAGAGAAGAAGAGCATTTTCACGTATTAGAATCACGGCCCTCACAGTCTCAATTTTTTCAGCCAGCTGGTTCCTTAAAGGAGAACTATGAGGGGGGGTGCTTTTCACTCACCTCATAGTCCTAGCCGACCTGTGACAATGAATTTGTCCCAGGTCGGCTCAGTAGATCGGGAGGTGAGCGAACACATACCGGCGTTCGCTCACCTCTCGATCCTGTCACGGCTCTCTGCCGTGACAGGGGAGGGGCTGGATTCCCCCCTCCCCGCTCCGATCCACCAGCGCTGACTGGCGGAACGGACAGGGGGAGGGGGCGGGTACAGCTGGCTCTGCCTCTAGATAGGCAGAGCCATCTGTCAGTTACGCAGCTGGGCGGATCCCGGCACAATTGTCGGGATCTGCTTTAACTGCGGCGTCTCAGTATACCGCGAGCAGTAGCTGTGCCTAGGGTGACGGGAAGACGCTAGTCTGTGTCCTCCCGTTACCCTAAGGAGAAATATGGGGAAAAGCCTTAACCCCATAGTTCTCCTTTAAGGGCCGATTCACATCAAATGCGCTGGGGCCGCGCTGACTATTTTTTCCAGAGTAGTCCCAATGCACTACAAGGCAATTTGCCTTGTCACGGACGGTCAGAGTTCACAAAGTGCAGGCAGTACTTTTTTCAGCTCAGCGGGCCGTGATGCGACAATAGAACTTAATGAAATGTCTACTTCTAACAACAACAAAAAAGTACTTACAATAAAAAAAGAAGGTAAACAGTGTAATGGGCCGGGACCAGCGCGTCTCCACTGTGACTTCAAACGCACACCAGTGTAGGCACCAGTGTGATCCAGCCTTAACGTCCAGATATAATGTAACCTTTTTTCTTCTGAGACTAAATTTCTCTTGATGTCTGAAAGGGAAAAGACGGACAGGTTGGGGTAAAGAGTTCCAGAGGATGGGAGAGACTCTAGTGAAGTCCTGGAGACGAGCATGGGAGTAGTTGACGAGGGAGCTGGAAAGCAGAAGGTCTTGTGAAGAGTGGAGGGCACGGTTAGGGTGATACTTTGAGACAAGGTTTGAGATATAGCCGGGGCAGAGTTGTGGATGGTTTTGTAAGTCGTTGTTAATATTTTGAATTTTATCCTTTGGGCTAATGGAAGCCAGTGGCGGGATTGGAAGAGGGAGGTTGCAGACACTGAGTGTTTGGTTAGGTGAATGAGCCTAGCAGCTGCATTCATGATAGACTGAAGGGGGAGGGGCCTGTGTAGAGGTAGGCCAATGAGGGGGGAGTTGCAATAGTCAAGACGAGAGATAAAAAGTGAGTGACACTTCAGTTTGCAGATAATACTGTGTTCTGTAAGAAAGCCCAGCACTGTGTTACTGATTAATCATGACAGGTCGGTCCATGATTGGAGATGGGGTAGTGGCCTTCCTCTGAGTCATTCAGCTGTAAGTGAAACCTGATCGCTCTAGCGCTATTTCAGAACATTCGCTGAGCATGTAGAAGGCAGTTAGCTCTGCTTATAGCCTGACATATGCTGGCTTCAAAATATACCCATGGAAACAGTTTTCATATGCTTTATATCATTGTCAACTGAAAAAAAAATAATAATAATAATCACCGGCCCTGGGAATGGTCACAACTAGGTTTTATTATCGGGGTAGGTCTTATTATCGGGGGAAACAGGATATAGATATAGGAGCATACATACATACATACATACCCGCAGTTATCTGAAAAAGTACACCACCCCATGGAAATGTCTAACTTTTTCAACAGATTTGAACATCCAAAATTTGGACCTCTATTTAAACAGTGCCAATGGATAAATGTGATCAAATTACAAAGATATACAAGGAAATGTTGCCTTTTCAATAATTTATTCAACAAAATTATCAGTAGACACTATGGATACAAAGTAAGTACACCCTCAGCCTCAGAATTTGGTATTGCACCCTTTAGCAGAAATTACTTCTTTTAGGCATTTGTATTGACCACTCCTACAGTTGCATGATGTGTGTGAGTTTCCTTGTATGAACTGCCCACTTCAGATCTCCCCCCACAGCATCTCAATGGGATTCAAATCAAGGCTTGACTTAAGCAGTCTATAACCCGCCATTTCTTCTTTCTTTAAATCATTCCTTGGTGAATTTGATAGTTTGCTTGTGATCATTATAGTATATAAAGTCCATCTTAATCTTTAAAACAGATGGCCCTACATTTCCATTAAACACACTTTTTATATAATACCTGTATGTATACATGTTGAAAAGTGCAGGGGCGCAGGTCACGGCAGCGGCGGCGTATCTTGCGCGCTCCACAATAATGAGCTTCTAAACATAAATCTAATTTTTTTTTTTGTCTCTTATCCGCTTGGAGGTGTTGATTCATGTTTCTCAGGATCCAGGCCCAGAAGGGACATCACCTTATATCACCAGGTGTCTTGGGAGAAGCGTTCTGCTGTTTTCATGTTTTCGGAGGGTAAGGCGGCATTCTTACATCTGTCAAACTCAAATGATCCCTGTGACCCCAAACATGCTTCAGCCTATGTACCCTCTGCTGGTACATGGCATGTGTTCCTCTATCCATTCATCACCTTGAGCTGTGACAATAATGGCCAATAATTCACTCCTGAATGCCCCCACCACATCCCTGGCGGACCATTTTAAAAAGGAATTTACAAGTATTTGCGCCCTCTTCTGAGGAATGCACCAAATATAGAAGCAGAGACTGAAATTCCACTTACCAGACAACCTTAGACATGTAAAGCGAAACTACAATCAACAAATGTAGATATCCCCCCCCCCCACTCCTTACCTTGCATAACATTAAATAACAACTCAACTGCATTATCAGCGAGTGAATATTTTAATGTAACTTAAAGCTGAACTTAAGGCAGTGTGAGCTGGGGAATAGGTAGCGGGTACAATTGCTCCCTGGGGTGAGCAATCTTGCAATGTTTAGAGACCAGACCAGTGACTTGTCTTCAGACAGTGTTACATTTATTGGTGCAACACACAGGCTATATACAGTGCTCAAGAAAGTAAATACTACAAAAACAAAATCCTAGCCGTGTCCCGGCACTAACTAAACATACGAGAGTCCTGACTACCAACCTGTACAAACCTATTGTTTGTCAGGCTTCAGCAAAACACATTGACCAACCTTGTGCTCCAGCAGATAGAGACTGTCTGCTCCCCAGGCTCCAGAGCCCTGTCTGTTTGCCTCACCTGCACTAAATTGCCACTGAGGCAAAGCGTAAAACCTAGGGCTTACTATAGGTCACGGAAGGTGTAAGAGAGGAATCCGGGTGACACATAAACCCCGGACAGGACCTCTCCTTGCTCTCTACATGATGACCTGCTACAGCAGATATACATGACACAATTGAATGCAGCTCCGTAATCATTAAATGTATTTATAAATACAAGCAACTGAAGTTGACCCGGTATCAGCTCCCTCCTACCCCCCCTGTACAGCACCTCTCAGAGTGGGGAAGGGAGAAGCGGTGCAAGTAGCCAATTAGTTCATGTGCTGATAGAAAGAGAAAACAAAGTGACAGAGGGATGAGCTTATCACTGTGCTGCTTCTCCTTTCACTGTCTAGTCACAGGCTGGGGACGGGTCTATGACAGCCAGGGCTCAGAGAAAATGGGTTGAATGATGCTAGCCATCTAGTGGCAGAACAAAAGTACTGCAGGGGAAATCTCCAGCTTAAAGGGGAACATTGCAGCAATTTTATTTAGTTTTTAATAGCCTTTTTATTGTATCTGGTTATTTTTTAGTTTTTCTATAAGTGTAGCAAATTATTGTGATTTCAGATTTGCTTACCTGTTTGTTGCTCCCTACTGTAATTACTGTATTTAATGCATAGTTGGGGGGGGGGGGGGTTAATGCTCCCTCTAGTTGTTACCTTAATATCAGGGAAAATGATTAGCATCCTTGCCTGCGAAATACGCTCATTTAAAGGAGAACTATGGGGTCAGGGCTTTTCCCCATAGTTCTCCTTAGGGTAACAGGAGTACACAAACTAGCGTCCTCCGGTTACCGTAAGCTCAGTATACCGCGAGCTACAGCTCGCAGTATACTGAGACGCCGCAGCCGGAGCGGATCCCGACATCGATGTCGAGATCCGCCCAGCTGCGTGAGTGACAGCTGGCTCTGCCTATCTACAGGCAGAGCCAGCTGTACCCGCCCCCTCCCCCGTCCGTTCTGCCAGTCAGCGCTGGCGGATCGGAGCAGGGAGGGGGGAATCCAGCCCCTCCCCTGTCACGGCAGAGAGCCGTGACAGGATCGAGAGGTGAGCGAACGCCGGTATATGTTCGCTCACCTCCCGATCTACTGAGCCGACCTGTGACAGTCTCATTGTCACAGGTCGGCTAGAACTATGAGGAAAATCACTCACCTCATAGTTCTCCTTTAAAGCATATCTAAAATAATTTAGGCTCAGCTAAAGGGATACATTTAGGGATTAGGTTACGAGAATGCATAGGAGCTATCAATATATGACTGTTATCCCAGCACGACCTATGCAATAAGAGCCGTCTGCAGCATCAGGAACTTCCAAACTACCAAAACCAAGCAATCCAATTTTCCGAGGCCCAAATATAAATGTACTAGTTTAAGATTTGGCAAGATTCAGAAGAGTTCTTATGATGACCAGTTGAGTCATGTGCACCAGGTCTTCAAAGCATTATGGTTGTCCATGAAAATGTCCTCCTGGGACCAGTAATGCCTGCTGAAGTTGTGTGACAATGAAAGCCTTCAGGTGATGGTACCACACGTTTTGATGTTGAGTCTGTTTGCTGAACACCATTAAATAGTTGACTATATCCCTATGAGAACATCAGAATCTCCACTGCTACATCAGACTATTGGCAGTTTGTATGCCATCAGTGAAATAGTTATATAGATACAATAACTTATATTGGTACAGTATAATGACCAGCTTATGCTGCACTGGCCAGGCAGGCATGTACAGTACTCAGAAAGGTCCACTCCAGGCTTTGATATTGGAGAGAGACTTAGCACACAGCTGACATGAAGTGACTTTGGTTCCAAACCTTGAGGTGTAGGTACGTCCAACAAGAGCAATACTACAGGCTTTAGAAGCATGCCATTTAAATGGATGTCCTTTGGCAGCTGCTGCAAAAAGCTGAAGCTGCAAGTTGTGAAAATATCTGATACTATAAGCAATGTTCTTTGGCTACACCCACCTTTCAATATGCCCACTAATCATGTCAGCACCATTGGTGTGGTAGACTTCTTAAGCCCACAGAAATCTGTCGCTACGATGAAAAGGCTAATTGTTTATATTTGCCCCCAGTCCAAAGATTTCCATGCCTACCCTGGTGCCAAGAACAACTCTCCTTCAATAAAGGAGCTGTCTTTATTTAGATGCCACACACACCTTACTGATAGACATGGCTGGATTTACTTTCTCTTCTGCCCCAAGGCCAGGTTGCTCAATGTGCACCCCTCCCTGACAACCCCCCCACCCCCCCAATGGTGATTGGCAACCTGATGGCGGGGGCAGCTCTGCTGATAGAAGCAAGTCTGTACTTGATCATCCTAAACCAGGGGTCAGCAACCTGCGGCTCCGGAGCCGCATGTGGCTCTTTCATCCCTCTGCTGCGGCTCCCTGTCCAGGGGCCGAACTACCATCGGGGCCTGAGGCTGTGGGGGGGGGCCTAGTTAAGTCCGGTCCTGGGCCACCCCCTAGTGGAATATGCGGCAGTGCAGGGTCCCGCTGCCCCACACTGCTGTCGGGCTTCTCAGCAAGGGGGCAGGTCCTGTGATTCACCTCCTCTCTCGGCTGTGTCCCTAGTAACAGGCGGCGGGAGAGGAGTAGTGTGTGTACGGGTAAGGCCGGTACCCATGTGAGGGGTGTGGACAGCCTGGGGAGCCTCTTACATGAGTATCAGCTGTACCAGGGGGGCATGGCAGAGGTGATAGGGGAGGGGGTGGAGGAGGCCAGGCAACAGCAGCAGCAGGTAAGAGATGTTGGGAGGAGGTACAGGGAAAGGGTCCCCGGCGACCAGTACACCTGAGGCCCTGCAGAGCCCACCATAGAGAGTCTCGGATGGGCTGTGCAGGATCTATGATGTGCTCTGCAGGGTCACTCTCAGGTGGGCTCTGCGGGGTCTCAGGCAAGCCCAGAGTCCAGTGCATTACTAAGCCCACATATACCTATATACATGCTATACATAGCATAAAGGTAAAAAACAATATATGCCGTGTTATCTTCATTTTAGATGTCAAAAGTGTTTTGTGGCTCCCGGTGTTTTCAAATGGCTCTTTGAGTGTTTAAGGTTGCTGACCCCTGTCCTAAACCAACCATGTTCACCTACACATTGATCCACCTCCTCTTCTATCTGCTTGCTCGGCCATCTCAGACTGTGGGCATCTGTCCCCTTGCCTGAACTCCTCTACATATTCCTGTCCGCAGCCAACTTATGAGAAGCTTCTGTGATTACTGACCTGTTTCCAATTCAATTTAGAATGTTTTATGGTGAAAAGGTCGGCATGTTTGCACAGATGACAATGTGAGAAGCCTAAGAAGGAGGAAAACTTGTCTGTCATTGATGAATTGATGAGACAGAAGAAAAAGCAAAGCTGAGTAATTTCCTGAGTGACCTGCACTACCCCCCTTATCTATGGCTCATCCTGCTGAGTTCCATGTCATGTATAATTTCCACCTTTGATCCTGTATGTTGGGTCGGACCCAGATTCGCTCAATCTTCTGCAAAGGTGAGCTGAATTTTTGAACACTTCCGACTTGACCTTTGTGTAGATCAGTGACATTTAAAGCAGATAGTTAAAAATCAAGTAAAATAATGTGAACATTCAGAAAAGAATGGCTGTCAGTATGAAAAAGTCATCTCTAATGTGAAAAATGGGAGTAAGGGTTCCAACTGTCTGATGACCATGTGACCACTAGTTCCATGAATGATGGTGATGGGGAGGATCATTGCTCAGGCTCTGTCTGAACTTCTGTTCCCTACAAACCTTTCCCAAGGAGCATATGACCAGTGGTTTGATCCACTGTGACGTAGTTGACAACCATTGGGAAACCTGACTCTTACATCCTTTAAAAAGATTATTTTTTCACACTTATTATTACAGGTATTTATATAGCGCCGTCAATTTACGCAGCACTTTACATAGTTGCACATTCACATCAGGCCCTACCCTCAAGGAGCTTACAATCTAAGGTCCCTATCTCACATGCGTACACAGAGGGCGAACTTAGACAAAATTAACCTTCCAGCATGTCTATGGAGTATAATATAACATGTAATACTATATATGGACATATCATACATATAATACTAAAGCTGAGGCTTCTAGACCAGAATGGCATGCGGAATCCGAATTTCCGATGTGCATTTGGGAGCTCCCGAATGCCCTTTCGGGTCTGGGAGTCATATACATATATTACTAAAGCTGAGGCTCCCAGACCTGAATGGCATTCAGAAGCTCCCCAATGCAATTCGGAAATTCAGCCCCCCGAATGCCATTCTGGTCTGGGAGCCTCAGCTTTAGTAATATATGTGTATGGCTCCTAGACCCGAATAGCATTCGGTATCCGAATTTCCAAATGGCATTGGGGAGCTCCCGAATGCTATTCGGGTCTGTGAGCCATTTACATATATTACTAAAGCTGAGGCTCCCAGACCAGAATGGCATTCGGGAGCTCCCCAATGCCATTTGGAAATTCGGATCCCGAATGCCATTCGTGTCTAGAAGATTCAGCTTTAGTATTAATATCTGTATACGGTTTTCTCTGGTATTCACAACGAATATTCGTGAACTCATCCAAAACTAACGAAATTCGGATTTCATCCAAATCGGAAACCCAAACAGAATTGAGTTTCAGATCTAAATGCCAAATTAACGAAATATCCAAACCGAACCAAATTTTTCCTCAGCTTACATGTCTAGTCCACAGCCAGCCTTAATTATGAGAAGCTTCTGTGATTACTGACCTGTTTCCAATTCACTTTAGAATGTTTTATGGTTAAAAGGTCGGCATGTTTCTACAGATGACAATGTGAGAAGCCTAAGAAGGAGGAAAATATGTCTGTCATTGATGAATTGATGAGACAGAAGGAAAAGCAAAAGCAAATACCCCCCTTATCTATGGCTCATCCTGCTGAGTTCCATGTCATGTATAATTTCCACCTTTGATCTGTATGTTGGGTCTTCACTCAATCTTCTGCAAAGATTAGCTGAATTTTTTTAATGTTTCCGACTTGACCTTTGTTTAGATGAGTGAGATTTAAAGCAGACCCATGGTTAAAAATAATTTAACACTCAGTAAATATTACTATAAGTATGAAAAAGTAATCTCTTCTGTAAAAAATGGGAATTAGGGTCACACTGTCTGATGACCATGAAATCACTAGCCCCTTGAATGTTGATGATGGGGATTATCATTGTTGAGGCTCTTTCTGAACTTCTGCCCACCCAAACCTTTCCCAAAGAACATATGACCAATGGTGCAGCCCCAGTAACATAGCTGACTACTAAATTGGCTCTAACCACTTCTGTGACCTACAAGCCTTTGCCATATAACAAATGGTTCAGCCCCTCTGGCATGGCTGACCACCAAGGGAACCCTGATTCTTATAATCTTTAAAAAAAGATGACTTTTTCACACCTACAATTATCCCTACTTGATATAGCTAGATCACTTAAATTAAAGTGGTCCATTCAGTGTCTATAGAAGTTTACATGAATACAATCCTGAAATGCTACACAATACAGCAACCGTATTGAAAAGAATACAACTTTTATCATTATTATCCTTGAGCTCCAGTCCAGTGACTTTGCCTAGTCCGAGATGATGCCATCAGTCTACTGCAGGTAGGAACAATTAAAAATGCAATATCAACTGTCAGCCCATTGCGCCCTTAAAAGTCACCTTAGTTTTGCCTTTGTTATTGACTCCAATGTACTTTGTCAAAATGGCCAAATTTTACCAAATTTGCATGATCTTTGCCAAAATGTTGGTGGAATTAAATCTCTCCATCCCATTTATCTCTAACATACATATCTTCTGGCAGGATAAACAGTTCCTATACACCGAGTGGCCAGTTTATTATGACCACCTGATGTTTGTAGGCAAATTAGCTATAATTAGCTATAATTTCGCCTGAAGTTGCTTGAGGGCCAGACCATTATAAATAGGGAAGCAGGTTGTTTACCACGACAGTAGGAGTGATTTTTTTCTGAAGATACGGGGAAACAACGCGATTTAACAGCCTTTGAGCGTGGGATGATTGTTGGCACGAGCCATGGAGCGAGTATCAGCAAAACAGCAGAATTTGTTAAATGTTCAAGAGGGGCTCATTGTTAAAGTGTTTCATGACTGGACTGTCAGCCGAAAATCTGGGTCTGAACGTGCGAATTGTGTCCGTCAGCGACTAGTCAATGTTAGTGCAGAACGGAGAGTGGCACGACTGGTACAAGACAACAGAAGGGCAACAGTGCGGTGTCAGATTCCTCGCATCACCTTTCATCATCTCGTGGAGTCACGAGGCGGCCCAACGAAGTACTGATGGAGTGGTCATAATAATCTGGCCACTCAGTGTATATGCGTTTCAGATCTGCATTCATCTGTTTGACTGGAGCTGCACTTTAAAACATAAGGTCGGTATCCGCAGGAAAACAGAGACAGCCTGGAGACAGTGTGAAGTCATATATTTTTTGCCCGAGGTCTAGAATGGGAGGTTTCCTTGTAAGAGCAGAGAGGGACACATTTTTGCTGTAGCCGCAATATCGAATCTTGCGAGTACAGGACTGGCTTGTGTGCAGAGGGAGATAGTGATCAAACACCTGCAGGGTAATGATTACTTCGGGCTCCTTGCAATACCACAAATATTTAATACTGTATGAAAACCACGGGTGATTTAAGGACTTTTCCATCAGCGCTGTCTCATCTGTGAAATGAGCTGTTAACCCATACAAGTGGCATTCACTGCATGGTAAAATTACTGCAACTGATGCAAATGTTAAAGGGTCATTGCACTTATAATTCAACTTTAGTATTGTTAAAATACAAGTGCACTCCAAGTACATAAAAGACCTGTATTTATAAAAAATATACTCTCTATGACAAAAAGTATGGGCACATATACCTCCAAATGACTGAGTTCAGGTTGTTTCTAGTGAAGGGTATTGTTAATACTAAATCATAGAAAGATATTTTAGGCAATTATGTTCTTCCAACCGTGTGGTAACTGTTTGGTGAAGGTATTTTCTGTTCCACTATGACTGTTCCCTGTATACAAAGTCATCTCCATAAATACATGGTTTCATCAGTTTGGTGTGAAGGAACTTGAGTGTCCTGAACAGAGCCCAACCTTACCTCAACCCTACTGAATACCTTTGGGGTGAATTGCAAGCTAGGTCTTCTCATTCAACATCAGTACCTGACCTCACAAATGGTCTTTTGATTGAATGGGTGTCACTTCCCACAGTCACACTCCAAAATCTTATGAAAAGATGGGGGCTGTTAAAGCTGCAAAGGGGAGCATCTCCAAATACATGTCCATGGTTTTGTAATGGAAGGTCCAACAACCCTGTAAGACCCTTCTAGATAGTGTCCTTTGATGGGTGGTTAGTTGGGCAGGTACTTTACTCCTCACCATTTTGATGGATTAGAAAGGAGTCAAGGGGAGGGGAGAGAGCAAAGGTGGTGGTGGAGGAGCAGTCAAAGAAGGATTAGAGGTTTACACTCCAGTGGGCAGGGAGGGCTCCTATTTTTGGGAAGATGTATTGACGGGAGATGGGACCTTCCACCCTCATGGAGCTTTGTCAGTATTGCTGGCTCAATTACCCTAGAAGTGGAACAGAAATTAGCTTCCCTCACACCATGGATAATAAATTTGATCCCTGAAAGTCGAGAATATACTTGGAGGAATGTGACATGATTGAAGAGGTGTGATGAGAAACTGTTGTAAAGATCTTTTATCAAGTAATCATTGATGCAAGGACAAAGTTAAAGTAAATCTACCTGTTATTACTATGGAGAGTGTGATTCAACCCTCATCTGGAAAATAGCAGGAAAATAGAAAAAGTAGAACTGGCTCGTAGGGGTGGGA
>NW_017306360.1:698511-732379 GCF_000935625.1 Nanorana parkeri | reverse complement strand
CGCGGGGGGTGGAGGGGGGTGTAGGTAGTTGTCCTGCCACGACCTAGAGTGAACTGATTATATATCACGCTGCCATGTAACTGTGGGCCTTGACTTCTCATGGGACCTGACCACCAGTACTAGCAGGGAATTAAGCTTCTGAACAGGTTGACTCTCTTCACCTCAGGTACCCTACTAAGATCTGCACAGCAAAATAGGTGCATGCCCATGGACTTGTTCCCCCCAATAAGTAATTTTCTACCTCTAGTCCCAGGACTCCAACCTGCTACAGTCCGAGGGGTGAGGCTTAGCTATTCCTTATCAGCGGGTATCTGTCCCTGCCTATCTACTTACCAGGAGCAAGGGCCCCATTTGGGATTCAACTGGTGCATTTTATAGCACCACTGCTTTCAAAATAGCCATTAAAATCTCTTGAAAATTCTGTGTCACATTAGACACAGGCTCTCCAAAGACGACTTCCAGAATCCAGTGTAGAGGACACATTGGTCTTATGTTGTGCTCCCCGTAGGACCCATAGTAAGCCACGATCTCCAAAGATGTCTCCCAGAGCCCAGGTTTGAGGACTTATCGGTCTTAGGGTGGGCTCCCCGTAAAACCCATAGTAAACCAAGATCTTCCAAGATGGATCCTAGAGTCCAGGGTAGAGGATACATTAGTCTCAGGTTGAGCTCCCCGTAGCAGCCATAGTAAGCCAAGATCTCCAAAGATGTCTTCCAGAGTCCAGGTTAGAGGACACATTGGCCTTAGGTTGTGCTCACCATAGCACCCATAGTAAGACAAGATCTCCAAAGATGTGTCCCAGAGTACTGGTTAGAGGACATATTGGTCTTAGGTTGGGCTCCCTTTAGCACCCATAGTGAGCCAAGATCAGCAAAGATGTCTCCCAGAGTCTAGGTTAGAAGACACATTGGTCTTAGGTTGGGCACCCTAAAGCACCCATAGCAAGTAGCAGTAATGTGACCTCTTAGTTTGCAACTGAGGAAGTGAATAAGCGATCACCTGACTTTCACACATGGCTAGTTAGACAGAGCGGTGATGACGCTCCTCAAGCTTAGAAAGGGTGCCGCCACCACCAGCCTATAGCCAGCTTAAGCTACTCTCATATACAATGTAACTACTTTTTGTAATTAGCATATGTAGATAGATCTGTACGGCCCTAACATTCGGGACATTTGTGTAGACGACAGACACAGAGGGCCTTGGGCCCAAAAAAGGGAACGACTGTTAGCAAAGGAGGAAAGAAAATAAATTTGCTGTGATTCGAGTCTACTGGGAATGGTACAATTAAAGTGACAGAGCTGTATTTTTATTAGCAATAGATGGTTTTCACAGAACAACTATGTCAGCACTTTTGCAAACCTGTGAAAACGAGCGAAACGAGACAGGCCAGGACAGATCAGAGCGCTGCAGGCACAACGCTCTCCTGCCACTCACGCTCCAATTACAAGGCTGATATGTTGGGTTTGTCTGCCGTCTTATCTCCTGACAGTTGTTATAATGAGATCTCTACACTGCGATAAAAAAAGTTGTTGGCTGGCACGGAGTATTATTAAAGGTAGACTCTACATAAAACTGAAGTATTTGAAGCCAAACTCCAACCAGAATCTTGTTTGTCTAGTTTTGAATATAGTGGGGGGAAGATTTGAACCTTTGTCAGTATATAAAGCTGAACTCCGGCCTTCCCTTCAGTCTTGAACAGCTGTACCGGCTCCTCTCCTGGACTGAAATTGCTTCCTCTGATTTCACTGCACAATGTGCATTAGATCCTGCAGCAAGGCAGAGAGAGAGATGTATCGAAAACATTGACTTATACATTTCTGCCCAGTTATAGCTCCTCCTGATCCTCCAGCCGCCATGTTTTTGGACAATATTGGCATTTTATTGACTTGAACTGGACCTTTCAGTAACTGTGGAAGTCTGCGTGAATACATTCCTGACTGTTCACATCATACAGCAGCAGTATCAACACTCCACCTTTTATCAATTGAAACCCCATCCTTGAACTTCAGTCTAGTGACTTTGCCTAGGTTGAGATGATTGCATTAGTCTGGTGTAGGCAGGAGGAAGGATTTCCTCAGTCTCCTCTTTCCCGATGATGAGACTACAACATTGTAACTTTGTAACAAGTCACAAGGTGAGAGGATGCAGCAGAGGCTGATCCGTGTAAGCCAAGAACTGCACGGGCACCAGGATTTACATGACTTTGTCATCTCTGAGCAGGCATCTCAGTCTAAGAAGTAGATGGGGACCATAGATGATGCCTGACCGAAGATGGTGTTTACCTTTTGGGGAGAAAAGCAGATTAAGGCATTGTCAGTGGGAGTACTGTGAATTCTCTGAGAAGTGATAAATCCCTCAAAGTGTTACACTTATTAATTACTTAGCATGCACCGGAGCCAGGGGATTCCACCCCACAATCTGCACACTCAAGGAACTCCATGCCACAACCGCGTAAAAAAAGATTCCAGTGCATGACACGTGTGCTTTAACCAGAGGTCTGTGGTTTCGGCGCGGAAAGTCCCCACACCATCAAAGAGTCCCTAAAACCAATAAAGACCTTAGACTCCTTACTAGATCACTATACACTCAGCAATTTGTGTTTGCTTATTGACAGCCATGGGAGAGACTTGCCATAGGTGACCTTATTCTGAAAGTTGCTTGGCTGTTAGGGTGATCCTCTGACTTCTGTATCTTCACCAACGTAGAACAGGCACACCATGTGCAAAGTCAGAGAAATAGTCAAGTCATGTCCAATCTGTGTTCTTGTTTGGGGTCAGTAACTCATCCTTGAAGCCAACCGACAACTATTTGCAGAAGAAGGTCACCGATGGCAGCCCAGGTCATGACAACTTTCCTTTAACATCACCTTGATCTGGGTGACCAGTGCATTCTAGGTCATCCCTGCAGCAAACAATCTAATTACTTTTCAGGCAAGTGATCTAACCGCAAAGTGTCACGCCTACGTGAATCTGCCATTATGGAATGGTTGGAGACTTAACCGAATTAATTAAACCTGTGGGCTGATGAAACAATGCCGAGCTATTAATAGCAGACGTCTTTTGCCTGTAAAGGCTCTCAGACTTGTCGCCTCAGGCCTCCTGCCATGTGGGTAACGCGCAGAAAAACAAAATGCAAGCCGATGGTTAATGTATGTGGGTAGAAAATGGGAGCTCAGCCAAAACGCGTCAGCAGGTAGGCTCTGACAGCTAATGAAGAGGACCTGTCAGCTGCTTGCCATAAGGTAGCCATTTTGTCATGATAATACAGTTTCAAACTTTTTTTCAGTTCATGGAAAAGTTGAAACTTTTTTTTTAACTTTATACTGGAAGCAGCAGTTATGGACAGTAGTCAGTATCCACTGAGAGAAGGACAGGCCGGGTGATTGCAAGAGCATACCTGAGGGTTGAAAGGCAGCAGAGGGTCCTGTCTGTGGAGCGTAGCTGGCCAGACAACTGCAGATCGCGCCAGAGACTGTGTGGAAACAGAGGTGTCATGGAGGACACAGGGCCTTAGGAGTCATTAGGTAACAAAGGATGCTCTCGGTTCACTGGGTTAACGGTGTCTACAGGCGCGCTGTAGGGTCAGAAGATGATACAGGATGCTCTGGGGTGCACTGGAGTCAGGGCGTGCACAGGGGTGCTGTGGAGTCACTAGATTACACAGGATGCCCTAGGGTGCACTAGAGTCATGATGCGCAGTGTGCACAATGTGCTTTGGGGTCACTAGATGACACAGGATGCTCTGGCATACACTGGAGTTCCAGAGCACACTGTGGTCACATTGGGGTGCACAGGGGCTCATTGGGGTCACTAGATGACACAGGATGCTCTGTCATGCACTGGAGTTCCGTAGCACACTGGGGTCACATTGGGGTGCACAGGGGCTCATTGGGGTCACTAGATGACACAGGATGCTCTTAAGTGCACTGGAATCACAGGGTCTCTGAGCTTCTTTGTGCAATGCAGGCAGATCATAGCTGGTGGAGTGGCTGGCAGGGTGCTGTACATTAGCTTCCTAAAAACATCATAGCACCCTGCTCCAGTACCCCTCTCAAGCCCTGATGCAGGCAGTGGGCTGGATTTTAGGAGGAGTTATGCAAATATCAAAATGCCCTAATGGGTGGAAGTCAGTCTGGTGGAGTGGGCGATCCTAGGCAAGCTGGATATGCATACAAGCTGCCCTATGTAACAACCCCATGTCATGCTGAGTCTCCATGATTGAAAGAACTGAAATCCAATAAATGAGAGTGACAAGCCATTGATGGTCAGACTGGGGAAGAATGATCAGGGGTAGGCAACCTTGGCACTCCAGCTGTTGTGGAACTATGAGGTCCCATGAGGCATTGCAAGACTGACAGTTACAGGCATGAATCCCAGAGGCAGAGGCATGCTGTGATTTTTAGGTAAAGCACAGCTGGAGGGCCAGAAATACCAACCCCTGATCTAGATGATGCTGGACGTCCAGAAAACGAGACGGGCTCTATCTGACTTGCTGAGGCTTCTAATGCACATTATGAGAAGCTCCCAGTGTGCAGTGACATCAGAGGAAGCAATTTCAGTCCAGGAGAGGAGCCGGTACAACTGTGAAAGGCTGATTAGAATGTCAATTGTCTGCAAATCGAAAGGGGAAAAAGGTGACGTGGCCTACCTGCGAGGGACTTTAGTTCGACCCTTGAGTAAAGATGGCGAATTTAGCTTTGCAGATCGGTTACATTTTCAGAAGTCTAGGTTCCTCCAACACTTGGTTGGAAAACATCGAAGAGAAGAAAGATGGATATCTTGGTATTTGTACAGAAACATCACAAGGTTTTTCCTTGGCTATTAATAACCCTTTTAATGCTCTCTGGATGCCTTCTCCAGGCTGAGATGCTCTCTGTGTGAAATTCACATGCCCAGATGACCGATCTCCTATAGCAACGGACCAAAATATTTTATTTTTATGGTGGCGTGCCTCGCGGTGCTGGGCACGCAGCTCAAATCACGTTTTAACTATGAAATGTAAAACTGTCAGCGCTGAATAATAGTTTGTCATTCCCGAGGGGACGAATGAAAAATGCTGGATCCTAGTTACATTGGCATGAAAAAGGTGTCTATATATATTGTCATGTTGATTAGTATTGCTTCTGACCTGAAGAAGAGAGGTTAACTCTCGAAAGCTTGTCTTTTATATATTTTGTTAGTCCAATAAGAATGGTATCATCGCATACTACAATACTCTGTTTTGTTTATATATATATATATATATATAAATATACAGTATATATATATGACGTGCTAATTGTTATTTTATTTTGGGTTCATGTATATTAGATTATTGATTTTTTTTTAAAGGCATACTCCCCCTTTGATACTATGTTTCATTTTTGATCCATATTAAGGGTGTAACATGAAACATGGTCAGCCATAAAACCCCTATCCTGCTTCCTTCCCCGCCCCCCAACACTTACTTGAATCATGGGGTTCCTACCCTGGAGTGGCCTGTCATTGTTTGAATTTAGCGTGGCTGTGCGTGACTCCACCAACACATCCGCCTCAACCATTCACGGATCCATTCACAGAGATCTACTACAAGTCCTATAGGCCAAAGTGGCAGAGGGACTTGCACCGCACTTGTAGTATATTGTAGTATATTGTTTCCTTCCTTCAGACCCATAACAGAAGGTCTGTACCTCTGTACAGACCTGAGGATGGGATGTGAACAATGCAGGAGCCTATGAATTGCACCTGAGACATGCTGATCTGGGTTGCAATGTTATGAAGACTTCAATGCAGAAATGTAATAAATGCACTTTTTAGTGTTTTTTTTTTTTTATGTGGGTACATTGAATACGTTTTTTGGGAATGAGATGAGAAAGAGACTATAACGCTAAGTTCTACCCTGGAAACCCCTACAAGGAAAGCATTGTAGAGTTCTATCCCACTTTCATATACAAGGGAAAGCACTGAAGAACGAAGCCCCAAGGATGGGATAGACAAGGTCACCTGTACCATATGATAACTGAATTCATGGGTACTGTGACTGTCCCCCGTGAGTTGCATTTTTGACACCTCGAATATTAATTTTTCTTAAAATGTTTTCAAAGTTTTTTGTTGTCTTACATATCTTTGGATTTGTCACCATATTTTTGGACTTGTGGGATACAACTCTGAACTTTCATCAGTCATTATTAAGAAGTTCAGAAAGCGCCTTGGAAAAATTGTGAACTGGGCCTTAAATTGGCCTATACCTGAGAGGAAGAGATGTGTTTAGCACCATGGGGGATGGAGTAGCGGTTCTTTACCAGAAGGTAACTGACTGAAGATATGAGGTGTGGCATATCGCTGGCCTGAAGTTTTTCAGACTTGGTATAGGTCCTGAACTTTTGAGTAATAGAGGCCTCTAAAGCATAGTGTGTCCCTGTAAAGCTGTATGGTGCAAAGTGAACCTGCCACATCGCACATGGTTTCCAACCACTCACATGTGGAAGACATAGAAGGTTTGGGAAGACCTCTTGTAGGATTCTGAAGCTTAGGTGAACCTGATATCCATAATTGATAAGTGGGAACCGCCACCTACACCTGGGTGTGCAGCATGTGAAGACAAGCACTTCAAAGATCTTTCACCCCAGACTTTCAAGCTAATGAGTTGGACCCTACTAAGAATCTCTAAATAAACCCCCATAAGTAAGACTATGTGAATATTCAGATTTCTGTAAAAACTCAGTCTTGATTGGTTCTCTTTAAGAAAGATGGATGTCCATCAAGTTCAAGCTCTCACCATCTACATTGGCATTGGTCTACACAAATTCAAAGCCTCCCACCCCTTCCCTAGCTAACTGTTGCCAGTAATTCTTGAGTCCGTAAATGGAATTCAAATGATTTTGTCTGCCTCAAGACATTCCTATACTATCCTGTTGTAATTATAACCATGGATACCATTAATTGTGGTGAACGCATCCAGTCCATATTTAGGATGGAACTTTGGAAGCCAGGGGCTTATATTGGCCCATCACACAGAGTTAGACTCGTTATTGTTATGCTTTATTTTCACAACGCCAACATTCCGCGGTGCTTTACAGTCTGGAGAAATCACAAAATAAACAGGCAATGATAAACCAAGGGCCCATTCACATAGACATGTATATAGAGATGTGTGTTGTGGTATTGAACGTTGCCATGCGTTTTCACATGTGTTGAGCTTCAATTTAGAACAATCCCATTCAGCTTCCCTATATGGGACCTTGCAGGCCAACACAAGACTTGCAGGACCATGTGGGCCAACACAAGACTTGCAGGACCAGTGTCTTTTTTCCAACATGCTGTAACACTAGGGGTATGTGGGACTGAGTCTTACAGAAGCAATATATTTTCATTGGAACTTGTATTTTTCCTGCATTAAAAAAGAGCATGAAAACATGAACTTAACATAAGGTAGGATGGCCATGGCCAAAAGCTTGCAGTCTAATGAAGAGGGTGATAGAAAGAAAGAAAGATATTAGGAACACGATTTTATTTTGTACAAAACACCAGATGCACTAATTTATGATCTAATTATTATATATAATTGCTACATAAAGGGTTTACCCTAGGAGTAAGAACAGCACAATAGCACCGGTGGGGCAGATGTCAATGAGAGGAAGTAGTATAGTATAATCAATGGAGAGAAGAAGTAGGAATGGGAAGCAGTGCAATGTGGTCAAGTAAATGGGGTGACCAATTACAATGAGACATTTAATAATAACTGGGTATTAAGAAGAAGTTTGGTAGGCATCTTTAAAGCCTAACTCCAGACTCCCCCCCATCCTCCCATATTCTGACCCCATTGGAGTACCCACAAATCCCCTTTTTCTCTTCTTCTTCTTTCTACGGTGGTGGGTCCCAAAAGTTGTAGAGAATAACGTCACATTCCCGATGACATTCTCCTGCGAATCCAGGATAGCCTGATCATGTGCCCTCAAGGGACAGATCCCTGACATCCTGTGCTCACAGAAAGTGGGTTGAATGCACTGGGCTTATTCAACTCAGAAGAATAGCCCTGGATCACCAGGGTTTCGCACTGGAGTCAACAAGAATATTGCAGCAAGACTTATTTTTATGCTATATGTGTATTTAAATATAATTGCAATATATCTATATTACAAACTAGGATTGGGTTTTAAAAGAAACTCTATTGAGAGAGAGGAGGCTGGGAATGCTGATCCGTCCCTGTGAAAAGGTTAATTTCCTGAAGGGTTGTATTTAGAACTGGGGTTCCCTAGATACATCTGAAATGGAGTTGTGATACCGTTTGGTATATTCTCCACCCCTTGTGTCATGTGATTTATTGTAATAAAAATATTGCTAGAATTAGCTATCGGCATGTATTAGTTGGGCATGCTTGAGACTTAGAAGATTAGCGGATCACTAAATCATTAGGGGATTGATTTCCACAGAAAAGGTCGCAGAGATGACACTAGTAGGTAGTCACACTGGGGTCAGGGAGATGACCTCAGTAGGTGGTCATACTGGAGTCAAAGAGATGACACTAGTAGGTGGTCATAGGAGTCAGGTAGATGACACTAGTAGGTGGTCATACTGGGGTCAGGGAGATGACACTAGAAGGTGGTCATACTGGAGTCAGGGAGATGACACTAGTAGGAGGCCATAATTGAGTCAGAGAGCCTCAGTTAATTAGCAGATAAGAGGTCACAGATGGTCCTGCAGGAGAAAATAAGAGACATAAAATAGTGCAGAAATATGTAGCATGTCACAAGTGATGGGCAACAGATAATGCACAGGCAAGGTATGGCTTCCTAAAGATATCTTTCAATTACATTTACCTATAAATGTTTTTTTTTACCACCCCAGCATCCACACTTATGCTATGGAGCTAAAAGTAGGAGGACACATGCAGTCACCAGTGACCCCGACTTATCTCAGAAGAAACCATAGCCAACTGTCAAGATTGTCGTAATTTCCCCCAAATATCTCTCAGGATCATGTGACTACCTTCATGTTTCTATGAACCAAAGATGTCAAATTGTATTTCCGGCTTATGCAAATCAAAGTGGGAAGATTGGTAACACAGCAAGCCAGGTTCAGATCAGGTTGAATGAACTTTTCATAACGTCTACCATTGTCCCAGTTCAGAGTATAACTGTACAACATAAACGCAGCTTCAGCAAAAGGTTAGCACCAAAGTGCAGCATGTTTTATGAGCCCCATCTGGCAGCCAAGCGGTGAAGCACTTGCTGTCTGTAGATGAAGGCGTAGGACTCGCATTGGATACATCTGCAAGAAAGCTCACAGCTGCAAATAAATTACACAGCAGTATAATGTCAATTTCCACAGTGCCTGGCATAGTCTTACAGCAACTCTCAGTCCCAGCCATGTAAGCTGAGCATTAATACACATTAAGGGGGATCAAGTTAACAGAATAATTATTGAACTGTTTTTATTTTCAGATGCTGCCCTGGTTGGGGGGTGGTTGCCAACAGAAGGCCTTTTATTCCATGTGACCTGCCTTAAAATTCTACTTTCTGCCTGGGCCAGGTGGAAGCAGTCGTGATAAAATCTTCTACAGAAATGGCCAGTCAATCTCTTAACCCCTCCGCCGCTCCAGGAGATGCCAAATAATTAAAGTCTTTGTGCTCTTCAACGAGGGCATTATTATGAGAAATGGATAGGATCTGTCCCATGTCATGAAGGCCAGCTGGGTGAAAGGCAGCTAAGATCGTAAAGAGAGATGGGCCATTATGAAGATCGATTTTTGCAAAGTCATTTTTAAAAGTCTGCCTGAATCAGTAAGTATGCGTTTCTCATGGCCTGAATCCAAGTGGGTTCTTGATAAGGAACCAATAGGAGGTAATGTCCTTGGGAGAGGCCAATTCGACCACCTGGCACTGTCTTTCTTTTCTACATCTCATCTCATGCTTTGGCCACTTGCAATAACTGTCAGTAATTGGATATGCAGAGCCCAATAGCAGGGGCACACACCTTGGGATAGCGTACTCAGGAGAAGAATCAGGCACAGATTCCAAATACGTAGTACAAAAAGTTAAGTCCAATAATCATAGTCAAACTAAGCATTAAGTTCAGAGCCGTCAAACTCGATAAACGAAGCACAGGTGAGGTAACGGAATCACAAGGCTAGCAACTGCAGGGATCCCAACCTGAGGGAGCTGGGAGAGAGCACCCCCCTGAAATGATGGCAGATAGCACAGGAAGCAACAGCTTCTTTGCTATCTGCAGGTTTTTTTTCCTGATTTTTTTTTTAGTATTCTGACAGTTGCAGTTGTCAGAATAAAAAAAAAAAAAAGGCATAAGAATGCATAGCTAGCTTCCTATTGGCTATTTCACTTTGTAATAGCCAATAGCAAACTAGCTATTGCACCCACCCTCTGCTGCTTTCAATCACCAGAAGAGGACCTGATAGAAAAATTCTGGTCCCCCTCTGCTGATTGACAGCAGCAGTGGGCGGGTGCATTACCTAGTTTGCTATTGGCTATTGCAAAGTGCAATAGCCAATAGGAATCTAGCTATGGATTCGTATGCCTTTTTTTTTCTTTTCTTACGGACGACGGGCCACGGATCCCGATGTCAGAAAAGAAAAAAGAAACGATCGCAGGGAAAGGTTTTTTCTGCTAGATTGAGCAGATAAACCTTTCCGGGAGGAAGTGTTTCTCTCCCGGGGTGCCGGGAGCCGCTATCTAATAGCGTGAGACTCCTGGAGCGTCCGGGAGAGTTGGGATGTCTGCACCTGGAACACACTGTGGATAGCTCTGAAACAAGTGGCATGGCAGAAGGGATGCAATTCCTGTCAATAACAGGAAGCACTCCAGTGCTGCCATTTTGATGTAAGGATGCCATTAACCACGTGCAAGAGGTCTCACGATCACGCGGGGAAGTTATAGGACACAAGTCACTGACAATTACCGACATGCTGCGAGTGCGAGGACCCCCGCGATTGATACAGGTAAGTTGAGAATTGTGACAATAACTTATAATAAAATGCTGTGTAAAGTAATAAAAATGCTGTGGTCCAGATAAAGCTATTTTGCATGTCTTGTCAGCATGATTCGAATAGCATTGCTCTTTCAAAGAAATGGTTCCCATCAACAGACATCTTTCCAAGACACCTTTGCTTATCCTGTAATGAATACTTAAAGAGCTTTTACTAGTTGGCCAACAAAGTTAGTGGCATTTTAGCAAGCACTTTCAGAAACTCTTTTTAGAATTGCAGCTCTCATGGAAATCTCCTAATGATGGCCAGTGATGCTCAGTGTCTCCTAATGAGATCAGAAAGAGATCGTTTGACACAAGCAATGCATTTACTTGGCCATTTAAGGCCATCGAGGACAATGTCTTATACTAGCAACACATATCAGTTTGTTTCCATTATGAACTAAATGTTGTATTTGAATCTTTTTTTTTTTTTTATTCGCTGATCACCCATATGTCTTTCTTTGTTCCGTTTGGCTGATGTGAGGGCAGACAAAATGCCCTGTAATCTCCAAGCCATGAGTGTCTCCCCAATACGTTTGACAATGGTGGGTGCCTGAGAGGCCAAAGTCAAATGGAAAAGAAAGGAGTAAGTCATATGCATCCCATTGTTTAATATTAGTTGAGCATTATTTAAATGCTTAAGTATTTCTGAGTATTGTTGCAGACCATATGCACTCCTTTATAGGTACTACCGTGTTTCCCCGAAAATAAGACACTGTCTTATTTTCGGGGGATGTCTTACCTGGCTGCAGCTGTCGAGCTCTCCGCTCTGATGCAAACAGGTGTGCGGGCAGCATGTGTGCAGGCATGTTGTGTGGGCGGGCGTGTGTGTGGGCGGGCGTGCGGGGGGACGGGGAGGGAAGGAGCTGCGGCCGCTCTTAACATGTAAAAATCAATTACATGTGCAGCTACCCCGGAAGTAAGATCTAGCGCTATCTTCAGGGATTTCTGTAATATAAAACCTGCCAGGGTTGAACAGCCATGTTTCAGTGTTTACTGATGATACCAAAATTCTGGAGGGGAATAGACACTGAATCAGACACTATAAGACTGCAGGAGGATCTGGATAAAATAGGGGAGTGGGCAACTACATGGCAGATGAGGTTTAATGTAGATAAATGTAGAGTTGTGCACTTTGGGGTTAGAAATAAGAAAGCAGATTACACACTAATGGTAGCTCCGCTGGGGAAGTCCGAAAGGGAAACAGATTTGGGGGTCATTGTAGACCACACGCTGAATAATAGCTCGCAGAGTCAGGCGGCGTTTAACAAAGCAAGTAGGGTCCTTTTCTGTATTAAGAGGGGAATGTTTTGCAGGGACAAGTCCATAATTGTGCCACTTTATAGATCGCTGGTTCGGCCTCATCTGGAGTATGCGGTCCAGTTTTGGGCACCAGTGAACAGAAAGGATGTCCTTGAACTGGAAAGAGTCCAGAGGAAGGCAGCCAAACTCATAAAGGGGATGGAGGACCTGAGCTATGAGAACAGGCTACTAAATGTAAACATGTTCTCATTGGAAGTAAGGAGATTAAGGGGGGAAATGATTTTCATGTATACAATTAACTCCATGACAAGGACGAGAGGCCACCAATTAAAATTGGTGGAGAAAAAATTTCAGCACAAGGGGCGAAGGGGGTTCTTCTCAGTCAGATCAGTCAGGGTCTGGAACTCGCTGCCACATGCTGTAATTTCAGCTGAGAGTGTGGAATCGTTCAAGAGGCGATTGGACGATTTCCTCAGGGACCGTAATATACAGGGGTACAAGTACTCTTAATATTAAGAACACACAGGGACCTATACATACTACACATCAATAGGACCATAAACATACACAAAATAGGTTGGACTCGATGGACATACAGTATGTCTTTATTCAACCTCAAATACTATGTAGCTATGTAAGTCAGGTACTGATGCTGCACAAAAATATCTGGCTTGCAATAAGCATTCCACGTCATCCCAAAGGTGTTCAGAAGGGTTTTACATCAATGCTCTGTTAAGAGCCTTCGAGTTCCTCCACATAAGGCTCTTCAAACCAAGTCTTTATGGAGCTGGCTTTTGCACAGGGGCACAGTCATGCTGGAACAGAAAAGGGTCTTCCCCAAACTGTTACCACAAGGTTAGAAGTGCACAATTGTCTAAAATAACTTTGAATGTTGTCACATTAGCCCTTCACTGGAAACACTTAAACTCAATAAATTGGAAGGATTTCCACATACTTTTGGCCATGTATTGTGTATAACTGTCAGGTGTCTACAAGCTGGTCATATAGTGTATGGAAAATAAAGCTGCATAATATATAGCTTGTTTCAATGTCTATGGTGCCACAACCCCTTTAATGGTTTAATACATAAGATGCTGAACATTACTAAGAGAATACTAATGTCCAACTGTGAGGAGGTCTCCAAGACTGTACACTGCTGAGCTAACATCTGTGTCCTCCACAGACATCCTCACACTCTGACTACGAAGTCAACGGTTACAAGCGTAATCACAAAGACATTGACATGTACATGGGGGATATAATTACAGCTGAGTAATGATGAAAACCTATATTGGGATTGTTAAAAAGTAACAACTCACAAAGGCTTTCCTTGAGAGTGATGTCATCTTTGGCTAAAACGTCTATTGTTCTGAAATCTTCACGTGTCTTTTTAAAGGTCACTGATTCCATGTGATATAATTGGATTAAAACGAGCCAAATGTTACATATGCTGCTTTATTTTTTATATTATGTGCTGATTTTCTTCTATTATTATTACATAGGATTTATATAGCGTCAACAGTTTGCGCAGCGTGTTACAATATACGGAAGACATTACTATTACAATACAATTCAAGACAAGATGGTAAGGAGGGCCCTGGTCCTGAGGGTTTACAATCTATTGTTTTAAGTGTTTTGTCATAGAAAGCTAGAGATGATAATTCTAGGTTAAAGAAAGACTTAAATAGAAATGAACATTTTGAGAGATGGTGGGTAGCAACTGGTAAGCAACCTTTGGTATGGTGGGCATCATCTAACATTTCTGGGTTAATGTCTTGTTTTCATACATTGCAGGTGAACTCTGCCCAAGGGATTCACTTAAAGCCCAAATTAACCTTCAGTTTAAAACATCTAAATGCATTTTAGGTCAATCAAAACAAATGGTTTTCAATCTCTTTTTTTTTTTATTAAAGCAGCCACAAAAGTGTGAGTTTATCATACAGTATAACTTATATCTTTATATCCTTAAAGTGAAGCTGTTGCAAGTCTTAAGTAAAGGAGCAGGTTCACCTGCCAGCATGCACCTGAAGGACTTTCATACTTATATACCTTGAGTTTGCCCTCCATGGAAGTCCCAGTTGTAGGACAAAAAATAATAATTCAATTAATTACCACCACACAATCCCCCACTGCTTATACTCACCTTGCCAGCCCAGTAGCACTGTGTAAACTCAATATCTATCTGACTGAAGTTAAGAGGATTAACGACTATTTTCCTATGTGACAACGCTATTGCTAGGTGATTGGCTATAGTGGAACCCAGCGCTGCATTGTGGAGAAAGGATTAGAGGATCACATGCTTTCCCATACTCTGAAGTACTGGATATTTACTTTCTGGTGGGGGGAGAGGAAAAACGACCATGAGTGAGGATGTTAAAGTGTATCTAAACCCAACCCTGCTAATTCTGCCAGCAACCTACATCCTGTCCTAGGGTAAGAATGCTCAATCACTGCACTGTATCTTTGAAAGAGCAACATTGTCACCCTAGAAAATGAAGTGTGTTAAGGCTACAGAACACCTCACCTTCTCCCAGGGCTGTCCTTATAATGAGACAGCCTGAAGCTATTGCCGCAGGTGGCATCTGCTTGGGTCATGTGGGGTGGAGAAAGGCAAAGCCTGCCACACCCTTTCTGGACAAAGCATTATAGGTTAAGGGCCATACACATCCTTCCCTCCCAGCTCTTAGCAAACTGGAAGGCTCTGGCCAGTGCCCTGCCCAGCTCCTGGCAACCAATGACACCACTGAGCTGGACGGGATGCCGACCAGAGCTGGGTGGTGCACCACCAGGACACCAGCCAGAGCGCTTTTAGTGTGCACCCTCAACCCCCATAAACCCCCTGGAACATGACCACCAGCCACCTAACAACCATCCCCACTGGAACGTGACCACCAGCAACCCCCTGCTCCCCAGGTGGTGATTATGCTAGAGACACCACTACCTTCTACTCCATACATAGGGGGAGATGTCCTGTAAAAAAGAAACACCGGGCACCTTTCCTGGTGCAAATAATCCTTTTATTTGTTTAGAAAGATTAAAAGTGATAAACGGTACTCACAAAAGAGGTGGATAAAAAGCGTGTTGGACATAAATCTCAGGATACATGCAGATTCCTAGCAGTCAGAGAAAACAATCCAAATATGCTGCTAGACCAGGAGAAACAAGCTGACTCCGCTGAGGTTCCTATCTGGCGTTGGTTTGGCTTTTTGTGGAATTATCGGATATGTCCTGTAGTTCACAGAGGTTACCTGTGCATGGCGGATAATGCTTGAGATAATGCTCTAGTTTAGTTAATGGTGCCCTTAAAGATCAAAAAAGGAACAAATAAGTTCATTGTTTGAGTTTACAAAAAAAATTAGTTAACTTATAATAAACCCGATTATGTGCCCTGCATGGGCAAAGTCCAGGTTCACATTCCTCTTGATAATTCAAGATATCTAGTCACTGAGTATATATTTTTTAGCTTTCAAATGTAGCTCTTGTCTGGTTACAGAAAGCATTGCTATTAGAAGCCTGCACTCAGGGGCATGGAACTTAATACGAAAACCGTTAAAACTTATTTTGGTAAAATTGGAAAAGAGCAAACGTTGGCCAGAAGCCTGTTTTTTAGGTACGGCGTTGAAGTTTTTATCAGCCTCAAAGTACAAATAGCACAATGAAAGTATGGAGCCAGACCAAGCCGTAGATGTGTCAAACAAGGCCAACTCACGCCTCAAGTCTATTCCAATTCACTGCAAGATGGACCACTAAAAAAAAAAAAAAATGCCGAAAAATTTTTTCTGGAGAGTGAACGCAAATTCCTCGCCTGTGCAATAGGTCAACGTTCCTTCAAAGATGTTTTCAGAAGGATTTAAAAATATGCTTATTCTGCTTTTTTTTATACTGGCCAGCGGCATAAGGACAGACCCATATGAAAAGAAATGAAGTCTCACTAAAGTTCCTGAATGGCATTCAAGAAAAGATACCCTCTAGGGAAACGGGAGAGGCTCATGTTTTAACTACACACCCATGTAATCTCCAGCAATCCTTTGGAGAATGCCAGCAAAGGGATCCATTACATAGGGCACGGAACGCACAGAGTGAATGAGTAATGGTTGGGAGAGGAGGGTGCTAAGATCCTTATCTGCTTAGACATCACAGACCTACCCTAAATGGTTTCACACAGCAGGCCATTGGAATATGACATACAGGAAAGTTTCAGAAAATGTTCTTTTTTTCCCCCATTTGAAGCAAATACTTCAAGAAATGTTAGAACTTAGTCGAAGTTGTGCAGAAAAACGTACAAATGCGTGTGTGTAGAATTTGTTGACAGATCGCTTGCAGAATATAGGCCTGGAAAAGCTGTTCTTTGACCTTCTTGGCTGAACTCTGAAGACCAAGGTCTAAGGCTTTCTTTGCACACATAGAGGGAATACAATATCCAATATGTTGGCTTCTCATATGTCCTTAATGTAGTGGAAAAGGGCAAGTTTACTGTATACAATCTGTACATTAGAGAAGAACGCTACTGAGCACAATTGGAATGGAGATGTCCATTAGACATGTGCGATTCGTTTCGTTCCGAATCGAAATTCGGATGAATTTTCGGAAATTCGGACATTCGGATGTATCCGAATTCCGAATTACAGATATAACGAATGCAAACGAATCCGAATTTCCGTTTCCGAAATTCGGTAGCGGTAGTTCGTTTGAACGTTCGTTTCGTGTTCGTTTCTTATTCGTTTCGTTCGTTGGAGCAAAGTGACATTAGAGAAGGAGAAAAACATTTTCCCCCTCAAATGTCACTTTGCTGCAAACGAACGAACGAATGAACGAAACGAATAAGAAACGAAAACGAAACGAACGTTCGAACGAACTACCGCTACCGAATTTCGTCCGAATTCCGAATCCGTATTGACTTTCACACCCGAATCCTGAAAAACGAAATAACACAAATCCGAATTTAAAACGAAACGAAACTAAACAAATTTTTTGTCAGTGCACATGTGTTGGAACCCATGGCTTGTGTGAATGAGGGTGAGAGAATGGTGTAGCTAGCTGTAGGATCCTTACCCTCAATTCCTATCCCCAATTCCACTTTCAAATTCCCTTAATTGTAATATGTATGTATATCCCTATTTGTAAATAAACCCAACACTTATTTAAGACTCGGTTGTTCGGTATCATCAGTAATTTAAGGCACCCCCAAATCAGAGCACATTCTACAACATGTCTAATGTCCATTATAAGCGTATGTAAAGCCAATGATAGATACCTTTTTTTTTAAGTTTTGGATAGAGTAAGGAAACGTTAAAACCCTGTCACTTTGTTAAGGGGGCACTACTCCATGGGTGCTATGACTGGGGTAGTGATGAGCAAACTGTCCTTGGTTGGCTTCTCTTGCATGTTCAGCGAAAGAAAACGGAAATCTAGGTTCGGGGAACATCCACGGGTACCGAACACAGGGCTGTCTGTGTCCTAGCAACCAATGATGCTGTGGGACCCTTGCTAAAACACTAGCGGCCAGAAAGTGCCACAAGCAGGTCAAACTTCAACATTGCTTGCTAGGTTGCTGGCTGACCAACAGCATCATTGGCTGCTAGGACACAGATGGAGGTTCGGTGGGCTGGCAAACTGGCCGAATTGTTTGTCTGTTTGGCGAACTGTGAACAGCTGGGGTTTGGGTCGAACGTATTGCTGATCCTAACCTGAAACTCATCCCAAAACTGGAGTCTTCTCCAACCCTTTCTGCTACTACAGAGTCCAAGTCTTTACTTAGTACCCAGGGCATCACAGCCAATCCCCTACTAAAGATTTTGGAGCTTATCCTGGTCAAACCAGGTCCCTTACATGCCAGAGGCGTCTCTCTTCCATGTGCAACTATGGCTTCCACCAGGTTCCCAGGTCAATAATTCAGATGCTGGGACCACTTGTCCCAAACTAAACACAGCCTACAGAGAATGTACGAACCATACCCACAAGCCATACCCAACAGACACTGGGTGGGGAATGGGTGGGCAGAAGCCGAACCAACCTGCACCACTTATACTCTTGACACTCTTAACCGTAGGTCATGCGGTTCTCATCCCTTCTTCAGCACCCATAAGACAGAAGAAAGAGTCACAACCAGTTGTTCTTCCTTTAAACGGAAGCTTTGGAATCGAACTTGC
Organism: Nanorana parkeri; assembly: GCF_000935625.1. Taxonomy (NCBI): domain Eukaryota; kingdom Metazoa; phylum Chordata; class Amphibia; order Anura; family Dicroglossidae; genus Nanorana; species Nanorana parkeri. The sequence goes on along the minus strand of NW_017306360.1, from coordinate 714,006 downwards.
CAAGAGGGATGTACATTCTTAGCCAATATTGAACAGCCCTTCAAGAAGAATGCCAGCGCCCCACACCATCTTTCTTCACTCCATATTTGGGGAAAAAAAGCCTCTACTGAATGTCCTCTGCCCCCAAACAGTGTTGGTCCTGAACCTCCACTGAAGTGAGAGCCCCAGTAGAGTTCTTCCTCCCTTCACCTGTCTCCTGAGCTATTAACCACAGGCAACATGGCTGACAAAGCACTTCTATGGCAATGACCACAATGGAACTATCTCTAAAAGTGTCCTACAAGTTTTTCTTTTTACTCTGTGTCCTGTTGGGGATATATTTTCCTTTACTTCCTGTCCTGGAGGTGCAACAGGAAGTAAAAAAAAAATCTCCAAAGTGAGGGGAATTTTCCTTATAAACCGGAACAAGTGTCAAACAGTGTAAGTACCTGAATATGATCAGCATCTTCCAATCCCCTGTACAGCAGAGCTCTTACTGTCAGAGGAAGAAGCAGCACAAGGAGCCACTCAGTTGTGCTGCAGTGCTTATATCCTAACTAGGAGCATGCTGATAGGAGGAGAATGGAGAGTGACAGAGATATGAGTTCATTAGCCTGCTGCTTTGCTTTCACTGTTCAATTACCGGCTAAAGGAGGAACAAGACCTGCAAGTGTAACTTATAGAAGAACTCCAGGAATTAACAAAGGTAACTCTTGCAGTGGAGCCCCCCCCCCCCCCCCCATATGTTCCCGGCAGCCTACTCTCCCCTGGGCTCCAGGGGTCTAAGGACCCTTGACATCATCATGTCTAATGAAGGACCATTCACCTGCATTAGACGTGAGGACTCTGAGGGCCATACCACAGTAGGGGCAGAGGGGAAGAGAGGTAAGTGCTGATCGAGGATTATGTGAGCATATCTTCTGTATTCCGGCCCCTAGAGAAATACGAACAGTTAACCTTTGCAGTGCAGGGGTAGCCCCACTGCAAGAATGACTGTAACTTTGCTAATTCTTGGAGTTCTTCTTTAAATACAGCAGAGAAGAATCAGGTCTCAAGTAGGGCAGCACTGTGTGGCAAGGCTGTGCAAATCTTAGAGCTGGATATACAAAAATGTAAGTCCTGTAGCAAGTCTACCAGCTCCTATATACACTATGTGTTTCCAGTGGCGTAACAAGGGCGGTGCGAGGGGTGCGGCCCGCACCCGGGTGACACCAAAATGACTGACGGTCATTTTGGTGTCACCGCCTTTGAAAAGTCGGGCACTCGGTCATGGACCGAGAGCCCAACAGTGTCAGGAGAGAGGAGGGGACTCGGCGGCATACCTCATCCGGCCGGGTAAACGTCCCCTCCTCTCTCTGCCGGCGTCCATCACCAAGATCAATCAGATGGCCGCGCATGCGCGATGATGACACGGCGGCGTGTCACCCGGCCTCGGGACGCCCCTGTGTGTTTCATCTGCGTATTTAGCTGTGTGCCCGGGAGTTCAGCTTTAAACGTCTCTTCTTTTCTCCTCTCTCATCAGAAGCAGAACTTTTTATTTGACATTTTTGAACAACCAAAATAGAGGAACAGAAAGAAACAGCCAATGCAAACTCCCCATGTGAATTGAATTCTTGATCCTCGCGCTGGGTCTGACGCGCAGAGTGATGATTCACCGGTGAGACCGGGCCAAAAATGACTTCTAGATGTCATTCCCAATCATTCAGTTCTGTTTTTAAGAAGCGGAAAGGACTTATGTGTATTCAAGTACAGATGGCGTGCTAGGAGCTTAAACTTCTGATGTGTTCTCCAGGAGAGTGCTAGGAGCAAGGCCGCGATCCCGGGCCAAGTCTACCCAACCTGAAGTCGGCTTCTCTCCTCTGTAACTCATTTCACAGAAGAGGAAAATCATTTTATTCCTAATCATTTTTATGCGGCCTCCTTGTGTCCTTCAGAACTTTTTTTTTTTGGTTTCAGAAAGCACAATTTGTTTTCTTGCTACGAAGCGACGGGGGAATCCTTATCATGTTTTGGGTCACCTGGGAGTAAAATGTCCTCACCTAGCTTGGAACTAAGGATGAGCAATGTTAGTAGTTTTAACTTTTCCCAAAATTTCAGCAAACATCAGAAGATGTTTCCAAAATGTTGGCAAAATACATTGGATTCAATAGAGAAGGCAAAACGAAGGTGGTTTTTGGGCGTTTTTAAGGACGCAGTGGGCGTTAAATGGCTCTTGAGAGTTGCATAACCCCCTTTCAACTATCCAAGACTTGTTCAGGTCCTCATTGGAAGAGATGAGCTTCAGGTCATCAATAAGTTTGACCTGAACTCAATGTTTTTTGCCAATGGGAGTAGGATTTGGCCAGTTTGCCCGCCCGCCAAACTTCTGTTTGTGTCCTAGCAACCAATGATGTTGGTTGGGCCACCAAGCATCCCTGATTGCTAGGACCCAATGATGTTGGCTCCTAGAGTGCTAGCAGCCGGACCACACAACATCACTGGTTGCTAGGACCCAATGATGTTGGTTCCTAGAGCACTAACAGCTGGATCACACAACATCACTGGTTGCTAGGACCCAATGATGTTGGTTCCTAGAGCATTAACAGCTAGACCACACAACATCACTGGTTGATAGGACCCAATGATGTTCCAGAGGCATGTGTTTTAAATGAAAGTGACTGATTCACCACCAGCGAATGTTTGGTGAAATTCAGATTTAATGCTTTAAAAATATGTCAATAAATTAGAAAAAAAAAATAGCCTCCCTTAAACACTCTCACAAAAAAAACCTCTTAAAGTGACACTAAACTCAGTAGTTAAATCTTAAAAATACATTCAATGACCTTAATTTTTAACAATAATGTATCTTATTTGTGTGTCACTCGGCTGTAGATCCTCCAATCATCTCTGAACTGGTGCTGGCACTCCTTCCTTCTGGAGGGTGACTACTTGTGTTCTCCATGGCCCCTGTGTGTATTGTAAAGTAGTCACCGCTCCAAGCTCACTCCCGGGATGGACTACAATCTCAATACAATCTGGTAAACTAAACCTGAGATTGTAGTCCATCCGGGGAGCGAGCTTGGAGCGGTGACTACTTTACAATACACACAGGGGCCATGGAGAACACAAGTAGTCACCCTCCAGAAGGAAGGAGTGCCAGCACCAGTTCAGAGATGATTGGAGGATCTACAGCCGAGTGATACACAAATAAGATACATTGTTGTTCATAGTTCAGGGACTTGAATGTATTTTTACAATTTACCTCAGAAGTTTAGTGTCACTTTAAGAAAAAAAATGAAGAAGGCAAATTTTTGGCTGAGCAGCTTCAGCAGAAGTTCTCCGTCAGCAAAATCCAAAGATTCCCCCCCAATCACACCTCTCATCCCTACTTGGAACCTCGCGGAGAGTCTAAGTATGGAACCTGTCCGTTGATCTCTCTTTAGCTGCCTGAGTCGCAGAGCCTTAAAACTCAATCTACACCAGCACAGCTGGCCCAGGAGGATCATGGGCCGTCCACTGGCGCAGCATTCATCTTAATAGTGACGGATTAGGAGATGATCTCTGCTAATGGATCCCGCATGCCTCCTCGCTGTCAGGAAATAGAACACATTATTTAATTAATGGAAACCCAAAGTGAAATGTTGATGCATCTCTCCATATATCAGATATCCAGCAACAGGTGACCGAGCTAAAGCACAAAGTCACAAGGAACAAATAAAACATTTTTACTGAGAAACATTGTAGATCAAGTTTTATGTAATTGTTTTGATGAGTTTATTTTATGTTCACTGTTTTTATACTATAAGAACTACAGTATATATTGCTGACATGCATTTAAATGAATATATATAAAGATATATATTAAAAAAGTATAGTGTCTTTATTTATATTTATTTATTTTTCATTGTTAGTGTCTTTATTTATATTTATTTATTTTATATTTATTTATGGGTTTTTTTAATTCTTTGCCAAGCCCTAACAATTAACGTCTCTTCGTTGCTCCTTTTTGGTTTGTTTAATATACCACTGGAAGCAAGATACCTGTTCATCTTATTCTGAGCTGTCCTGTGTCATCTGCATGCGTCCTGTGTCATCTGCACGCGTCCTGTGTCATCTGCACACTTCCTGTGACAAAACAGACCTCCTAGTTTTTATCTTGGACTACAGAATGGTTAACATTTATGTAGCGGAGATCTTAGAATGGGTCTGGTTAAGTAGTTAAAGGAGAACTATGGGGTCAGTAGCTATGGGGCCTGGGGCACAAGGGTCCCCGGCCAGGACATCCCTCTGATGGTGTGGGGGCCGCCCGGCTCTCTCTGGCATCTCAGGATGCTGGCTGTCACTGGCGGCTGTGAGGAGGAACGTGCCGCCTGTCAGTGATCTGTGCAGCAGGTCGTTCCTCCCCACATCCACTGCGGTGGAGGAGGCTGGGCCCGGCAGCGGAGGAGGCGGGGCCCGGCATCGGCAGTGGAGGAGGAGGCGGTGGCCCAGCATCGTCAGTGGAGGAGGAGGCGGGGCCCGGCGTCGGCAGTGGAGGAGGAGGCAGGGCCCCATGACGCAGGAGGAGACGGGGCCCGGCAGCGACCATGGAGGAGGAGGAGAAGGCGGACGGCGGATCGGGCGTGCAGGGGTGTGACCAGCCCACCTGAGACCCTGCAGAACCCACCATAGAGAGTTCATGGTGGGCTCTGCAGGGTCACTCTCAGGTGGGCTGTTTGGGATCTCTGCAAGGGGCATAACTAGAAATCACGGGGCCCCATATAACATTTTGCTGTTATTTCTAGCTACGCCCCTGACTTAAAGGGATTTTCATGTACTGCAGAGATGTACTGTGTATGTTTTTATTTATCGGAGGAGATGCAATCTTGTAATGAAGCTTTAAGTCCTGATGAGCGACGCAGTGACAGGAAGGAGGAAGGCTCTCTATGATTTTGTGTCAGCCCTAAATGATTCCCCCATGTGAAGCTCTCATCCTCCAGGTGCCCCATAAACCCCTCACACACCTGCACCCCGCCTTATAAACCACCAGATGTGACCGGCCAGACGCCGGCGCACAATGTGTTGGAACACTTTATGGGCTGATGCGGTTTCCATATTATATAAACATCCGCTGACTCGCTGCCCTGATGGCGGAGGATGCGGAAATGTTCACAATAAACACCAAAACATCACTTCTGAATTGCATTTGAACGCTGCCCATTTATACTTGAAGGTTCCAAAATAATATTATAAAATAAAAGAAAGGGGGAAGATCTGTATGGCTTTGGGGGGGAAAAAGCCATGTTTTCTATGTTTTTTTTAATTTGAATCTATATGTATTTATTTATTTTAAATCCGTTTTTATCCTTTTTAAATCTGTTTTATTTTTAAACCTGTTTTCATTTTGTATTTTTGAATCTGTTCTTATTTAATCTGTGTTTTATTTTATTTTTTTTAATCTGTTGTTTTTTTAAAATCTGCTTTTGTTTTCAATTTGTTAAATCTGTATTTAGTTATTTATTTATTTTGAAATCTGATTTATTTCTTTAATCAGTTTTTATTTTTTAAACCCTGTTTTTATTTTTCATTTATTTCAAATCTTTATTTTTTAATCTGTTTTTTTAAATCTGCTTTTGTTTTATTTATTTTTTTAATTTGTATTTATTTATTTTAAATCTGATTTAATTTTTTTTAATCTGTTTTATTTTTTTTAAACCCTGTTTTCATTTAGTTTAAATCATTTAAAAAAATCTATATTTTAATCTGTTTCATTTCTTTCTGTGGGTTTTTTTTATCTGTATTTATTTACTTACTGAGATGCCAAACATGCCGAAAAAGAAGAAGATTTTGGCCTTATGTCCACTTTAGGATATAGCTGCTGACAGGGATGTTGTACATATAGCCCGTCTCCAGGTGGGGGCGCCGCATAAAACCTAATTTTTACATGACGAAGTCTTTATTTTGTCCTGTTATGTCGCTCAGGAAAAGTCGGGATTTTATTTTTAGAAATGAACGATTCTTCGTCCGCTCTCCTGGTGGCTTCACAAGAACTAATCTCTGTATTGCTTCCTCCCAACAATGACCGGCAAAGCTTCAGCCCGCAGCAACAGCAAACTCCCCTCTGTGCGCGGATACAAAGTGACTTCTATTCCTGAAGAAGGAGGATGATGGTTCCCAATACCAATACAGGCTATTGATGACAAAATGCACAAAGGGGAGGCAGCCGAGTGAATATCCCAGCAGAAGTGAAGTGAGCCGAATGCTGTTCGGGCTATTTACTTCTGGCTTGTATGGTTGAACATCGGCTAAAATCAGCCATACATTGGCTGCCTTCGGTCAGCCGAACACGCTCTGCATATTTGGCTGAGCTGAAGTGCAGAGGGACTTAGCCGATAAAACATCTGGATCGGCTGAGCCGAAGCTGAGGCAGCTCACTCGCTGCCGTTCGCCCCTATTCTCACAGGGGCCGAACGGCAGTGAGTGAATAGCCGAATGCCACAGAGCGGGATTCGGCTCGGCTATTCTGCTCGGTACATCCGTGGTGGTTGAGAATTTTTTTACAAATGTAAACAAATAGTAAAATTAACAAATAAAGAAAAAATATTTTTAAAAAGAAAAAAATAATAATAGTAATACAAAAAAAGAAAAACAATTGGGCAGAGCTAGCAGTGACAGCTATAGGCTATAGTGAATAGCGGTTCACTAACGGTTCGCGCAACGGAAGCGAGCCGAAGGATCAGTTGAAGCAACGCCTAGAACCTTCGGCAGCTTCGTGAATTACCCTCAAATTGTGTCCATGTCATCCTTATGTGTCACTTTAACACTTCCAGGTATTTAATACCTATCACAATCACAGCACTCCAACTGACAATGCCTTCATCTGCTCTTCTCTCCAGGAGGATGGCACCATCTTTGTTCAGACTTCATCCCAGAGTCACCACCTGCTTCCTGGACGGAGGTGGCGGCTCAAAGATCAGAGCAGTCTCCAGCAGCTGTCCATCTACTAGCTTGGAGAAGGATCTAGCAGGGAGTGGGGATCAGGGGATTGCCTTGCCATGCTGTGCCTGTGTGTTTGTGGAAGCAAAACAAAACTTCCTCCTGACTAACCTGCACCCAATTTGAAATCTTCTGCCCCCCATGTGCTCCAAGATGGAGACTCTCATAGTTTAGAGTTAGGACCGCTCTATAAGAGGTGCCTTGGCGCGGCAGTGCGGCTTTCACATTTTCTGCAGAAGACGTGTATCCAAACCTCTGTCATTGTCCTTAGTGGTGAGACAAGTTTTTTTACATGCTGACTTGTGAGTGTGCCATGATGCCTTTCTACTGTGTGTTTGTGGAGACACACACAGCTTACTAGCACACACAGGGGTGGCTCCATAGGACAATGCATTGGAAAGAAGCCACCCTACAGCAGGATATCAAGGCCAGTGCTCAGGGGACCAGCTGATTCTGCAGGAAGATGAAACTCTTAACCCCTTCATGACCCATGACGGGATAATCCCATCATGAAGTCTGAAGGGATTAAACAGACAAAAGCCGCCAGGAGTCTGTTCAGTTTTGTAGAGCCGGCGGCTTTCATCTTTACAGTAGAAGCGATTCTGGCGGCTCAGCTACGACGATCCTGTAACTGGGCCGCCCCCGCCCGACACACCAGCCGTGTTTTCTGGGCTCCGCTGCCCCTCCAAAGGGCCCAGGACCGGCTTCCTGGGTGTCGGCAGGAAGCTGGGGAGGAAATTGGTGAATGTCCATGGGACCGTTCTATGGGACTGGGAGCGACGTGTATTGCATCTCTTCCGGTCCCATAGCTGTCAGTGCTCAGCTCCTGAAGCCCAGCTATAAGCTATTGAAGTGCGACCTGCACCCCAATAGCTTATTTGGAGTGGAAAGGGGACACTAGGGGTATTTTGGACCCCCAGCATCACCTTAAAGAGGACCTGTCACCACCATCTGCTATCACATGGGGGGCTTGTAAGCCCCCCATGTGATAGCAGTTAAAGTAAACAAAACAAAAAAAACTTTAAAAAAAATAGTTTTAAATAAATTAAATGTTAAAATAATGTTAAAACATTTTAAGTCCTCCACCCCCGCGAGCACCAGCGTCGTCACGTAAACACGCGTCGGGTGCGCCTACGTATGAAAACGACGATTGCGCTACACATGTTGGGTATCGCCGAACACACCAGAGTGAGAGCAATAATTCTGGGGCCAATATTTACATGTACCTATAAACTGATGACCTGTTGGGGCTTTTAAAGTGTCGTGTATGGACTTTTTAGGGTACTGTATTCTGTTGCAGTTTCACGGACGCACAATATTTAACCTGGGCATGTTGGGTATCTATTTACGCGTTGTAACTTCATCTTTTATATTTTATTTAAAAAAAGGGTTTTATATAGTTTTTTTGGGATAGTACATTTAACTTAAGTACATTTTTCACTACATTTTTGGGTTTGATAATAAGTTGCGGCTGGAGGAGTCTCCTGGATGCGGGTGGGCGTCTTTAGATGTTCTTTGTGCCAGCGCGTGCGAGCGGGAAACCGCCTGGATTTTAAACGGCCAGCGATGGCCGTTTACATACAATCGGTCCGGCGTCTGTAAAGACACCCGATCGCTTGTATGATGCAAGTGAGGGTGCGCCCCCTCCTTACCTCTCATCGCTGTCCCCCCACACCCACATAGATGCGCAAAAATGCGTTAGATGCGCCTACACGCAAAAACGACGATTGCTCCAATTATGCTGCACGTATTACATATCGCTGCGAACGTCGCAATGAGAGCAATAATTTTAGGGCCATTAATCACTGATAACACTAAACTGATGAGCGGTAAAATCATTTAAAGCGTCGCCTATGGTCAATTTCGGCTATGGTGTTTTTTTGCGATTTTGCAGGCGCGCGCAATTTTAAGACTTGACATGTTTGGTGTCTATTTACCTGACGTGACCCGATCTTTTATATTTTACCAAAAAATTGGGTAAAAATAAATGTTTCCTAAAATAATAAAGGGAAAACCATTTTTTTTTAAAATATTCGGTACTTTTTTTGTTATATAGTAAAAAGAAAAAAACCTCAGTGATGATTAAATACCTCCAAAAGAAAGCTCTATCTGTCCCCCAAAAAAGGGTATAAAATTGATTTTAGTACAGCGCTGCATGACGGAATAAATGTCAGTCAAAGTACCGCAGCGCTGAATACTGAAAAATGGCCTGGCCAGGAAGGGGGTGTAAACACCGCGGTCAGCAAGTGGTTAAAGGATAATGAAACCCTCCGGTTTTTTTTGCATATATATATAACTAGCAAGCAGTAGATATATGCAAAAAGTGTAAAAGAAAAAAAAAAACGCTTTAACAGAGGTTAATACTCACCTGTGTCTTCCCTGCATGCTCCCGTCCAAAAATGTGAAGATCCTCGGGCGGCCGCAAAGCACCTTGGGGCGGCAGCATGCGCCGTTTACATTTTCGGCCGGGACGCAAGGAGAGACACAAGATAATTCTATGGACGCATGCGCCCGCATGCAGACACCGTGGGACAGGAAGTGCCAGCAAGCTCAGAGGAGTCAGCACTGGATCGGAGACCCGCAGCAGCGCTGTAGAGACAGAAGAAAACAACAGGAAAGAAGAAGATCGGATTAAGAAACATCATTTAAGGTAAGTGCTTTCATTAACATTGGTTGGGGGGGGAAAAAAATTTGACTTAAATGCCACTTTAAGGGGTTAAACATCGAGGAGCAGCATCCATTGTAAGTGGTTTCAGCATTTGAAATAACGTAAAAACCTTATGGCTTTACTATCCCTTTGAGGACCTCCCTGGTGTTGTTTCATTGTACTCCATGCTTTTTGTTCTGCCAGTTACGTCTGTAAAGTTCTGGCACTTTGAGCGTCAGCTCTTGTGCCATCCCTCCATATATTACAAAGTTACAGATCTCCGAACCGGTAGACATAAAACTGATTTTGTCACACCCTCCGACCGCCGGTCAGGACATCTGTTCTCCCCAGACTCGTAATTTTCGGAAACCACAACATCTAAAAACACCTGCGTGACCCGACGCCAAGGGGAAACATTGTGTTCTACAAGCCGGGACTGTTGCTGTTGATGTTTTGTGTCTTGCTGCTTACTTGATGGATATTCTTTCTGTCGGACTTCGGGATCTGCTATTCTGCTAAGAGCCGGTCGGGTCGTATTTTTTATCCATCATCCTTATTCGCGTTACACGTCTGTTTTTATTATTATTTGTTCTCTCGCTCTCTCTTCCTCCCTTTCTGCAGTTATTTGATTGCTGGCAGCCGGATGGAGAGATCGGACCTTGCCTCCAAACCAAATGTCAGGTCCCAGCTCCTGTTTCCACAGTAACCAGCGAGCAAAGCAGATCTGTAATCTCAAAGACAGGATACATCATCTTGCTCAGTGCAATGACCTGTTGGGGGGGACTCCCGTCGGTTCAGCCCTCTCTGCTCCACACGTGGGGAAAGTTGAAGGCACAAATCTTTAAAGCTACACTCCAGGCACAAAGGCGTTCATTTAAAGTTGAGCTTTAGGTCCTCCTGTGTTGTGGGACCAAGGGTGCCCCCTTACCTGGGTGCCGGCTGGCACGGCGTTGATTGTAGGGTCCTTCATGGTCCAGGTCCGCCAGGTCCTTCCTGGTCATGGAACCAGCGGTGCCCCCTTACCTGGGTGCACGGCATAGATTGTAGGGTCCTTCATGGTCCAGGCCCTTCCTGGTCATGGGACCAGGGGTGCCCCCTTACCTGGGTGCACGGCGTAGATTGTAGGACCCTTCCTGGGGTGGTCCAGTGCCCAGCAGCGGGGCACGCATGCGCTCGTGACGTGTGCATGCATGTGACGTTCCCGTGACCTATTAATCACTTCAGGTGCTAGTCATCAGTGGGGAGGGCCTTGCCCTCACACCCATTTCTCTTCACCATCCCATTGGTTCCCAGGGGTCTGCAGCTTCCCCGTTGCCCTGCCAACAGGGGCTTTTCTGGTCCCTGCTAAGTTTAAATTCCAGCCAGAGCCTAAGACTTATTGCCGAGTCATTTTGCCATACCCAGGGGAGCTACGAAGCGTTACTTCCTGTTCTCCTCTTCATGTCTTCCTTCACTGCTATTTGGATTTTCTTGGTTATTGACCCCTGACTTCTCGTTTATGATACTTGCTGCCTGCCTTGACCCTGGACTGTACTCTGACAACTAATTTTGGACTCTCCTCTTTGTACCTTTATCCTGGACGTGTAATCTGGTACAGTTCCCTACTATTGGGTTCGCCCTGACATTATGGGACCAAGTTTTTGCGGTCTATCGTTAGGCGACTGGATCTACCTTGTGTCCTTCACCAAAGGTTGCCCTTCTTTCTATCTTTCCTGGATCCATTTCTTGTGTCAAGAAAAGTATTCCATTCTTTAACCCCTTCGTGACTGACGACGTACAGTGTACGTCGCCAGCACCGGGGCTGTTTAAACAGACTCCCGGCGACTTTTGCCGCCGGGAGTCTGTTTAAACTTGTAGAGCCGACTGTCGGCTTTACAACAGAAGCGATCCTGGCGACTTACCTGTCGCCAGATCGCTTCTGCGTCCCGAAGAAGGGGCCTGCACGTTCACTTATTGGAATTGGAATTCAGCCACAGTGCCTACCATCAGGGGGTTGGTGAGGGAACTTTGCACCTTGAACAGCTGATGGCACACTTCCATGATAGACAATCCCTATTTAACGAAATTTAACAACAGGGTTACTTTAAAGTAGAACTGCAGGAATTTTAAAAAAATTTAGCCATGCAGTGGGGCTAGCACCAAGTACTTGTTTTGCTTAGGGGGCTCAAATAAGTCAGATATACTCAGCTGACCCTCAGTCCCCCTGGGCTGCTAGACTGGTACCTGCAGCAGCTTCTCCTCTGGGCTGCAGTAGCCTAAGGACCACTGATGCCATGACGTCTAATTCAGGTCCATTGACTTGGACTAGATGTGAGGACACCAAGTGCCAATGGGAACACAGTGGTCTCTCTGAAGAGTTTTAAGGAAAGGTGGAGGTGAGGCGCTGAACCCAAAACTTTAACCCAGCAAAATAAGTCAAAGGTTGAGCATAATGGATGGCTTGGATTTGGCAGCTGTTCACAAAGCTAGGAACCTCTTCAGGAAAAATGGGTCACCCAAATTGGGAATTCAACGTGTAAGAAAGCCAAAAAAAAGAGCATCAAATGATCATTTCGAGTCCAAATGCCCTTTTATTAATATCACAATTCAACAGGAAACACAAGAGGCAGCCAGTGCATTTCAGAGACCCAAAATTCCTCTTCTTCAGGGCGTAAACCAGGGCCGTCCCTATAATGAAGCAGCGTGAAGCAGTGACCTCAGACGGTATGTCATTGGGCGGCAGGTGTGTGTGGAGGGGGCGGCAGAGGGGCGGCCACGGCGTTCCACTTTGCTAAGATCTCTTCCCTACAAGACCAGTAGAAGCAAACATAGCCACCCCCTGCATTCCCCACCCCAACCCCCCAGACGAGACGACCAGCAGTCATCGTGAGTGAGGGCTGTCCCTACCTTTCACTCCACCTGAGGTTCAACAGCCTCAGGTGGAGTGAAAGGTAGGGACAGCCCTGGCTTGGACAATATAACAAACAGTCCTGGACTCAAAGCTCCTAGATGTGATACTCTAACAAGAGTGACAATTAATATGATGATGCGTCTGCATCAGCGGCTATGTAATGTCTCTGCAGAGGTCTGACACACCCTCTGCTGGGTCAGACCTATAACACTGCAATCAGCAAAGCTCATACTCCCTGCTTATTAGAGTGCTCTAGCTCTGACTCTTTAGGGGGGGGGGCATGTTGGACCTCTGCAGAAAGACCACTGCTTTCAAACAGAGAGCAAGAGTCCTTCTCTGCACCATGCTGGCAGGGGACAAGCTTTTCTACTCAGGCTGTGGTTGCTTTCTAAAGAAAACCAGCTGTAAGACTTTGCACTCCTTTTATTTTGATGCACCCAGAATGTTTTTAGCTGATTTAAACAAAGAGTTCAATTGGGCTTTAAAGGTGACATATCAGCTACAAAGAAACCATTGTATGAGTAGATAGCAGAGAGATGATTCATGAACCAGACATTTGACCGTGTAAGCGACGGCAGCGAATAGCGGTTTCATCCTCAGCAGGTACAACGGTTCCCATACACAGTACATATTTCACGCATGTGTAGCCGTTTGCTCCGAGTTGTCTTTTAACATGCGTGTAATTTTATACCCACCTCATTATACGAAGCACCGCGGCTTTGCCTACATTTGCAGCATATTGCCGAGTACATATGTTTAAATAATCTACGGTGAAATAATGTATGGAAAAGATCTGCTCTCAATTTTATACGCATCTGGGCACCGGTCACATCCAGAACAGATCAGGTTACTCAGTGTACAGAATGTGATCCTCTCTATATATATGTCTGCAGATTGTTCTGCTTCCCCATCAGCAATGTAACATTGTACAAAGAGGAATAAGTAACATAGACGTTCATTCATTAACCCGTCATAGAAGAACGTGTATCCAAAGACAGAACCTCTTCTTTTTTTTAGTTTGGGATAGAGTAGGGAATGGAGAAAGGATCAGTTCACTTTAAAACAAAGAGAGATTATCTTTATTACCCCTTTGTCCCGACAGTATTAGATAGATAGATAGATAGATAGATAGATAGATAGATAGATAGATAGATAGAATTCAGCACGTCATAAACAAATAGAAGCTTTTCCCAGGCTGGGGTGAATGATAGATAGCTAGATCAGGGGCATCCCAAGACCGGGTGACACCCCACCATGTCGTCATCATGCGTACACGTGATGTCCCCTCGCGCGGCCACCTGATTGACGCCTGCCGGCGGCCATCTTGGTGATGGACGCCGGTAAACGCCGGCAGAAAAAGGAGGGGATGTTCACCCTGCGATTTTCATCCCGCCGGGTCCCCTCCTCTCTCCTGACACTGTCTGGCTCTCGGTGCCCGACTTTTTAGAGGGGGTGACACCAAAATGACTGTCAGTCATTTTGGTGTCACCCCTGCAATGGTGTCACCCAGGTGCGGGCCGCACCCCTCTTGTGACGCCACTGAGATAGATAGATAGAATGAGGTAGATAGATAGATAGATAGATAGATAGATAGATAGATAGATAGGTAGATAGATAGGTAGATAGATAGATAGAATTCAGCACGTCATAAACAAATAGAAGCTTTTCCCAGGCTGGGGTGAATGACGCGTCCTCTACATTCTTCTCATTTTATTACGGATGGTTTCCATTACTGGTAGCAGTAAATACGCAGAGTCACACAGTCATAAAGCATGGCCGGGACTGTCAGCTGTATCTCAGCCTGTTTGCTGTGATTCTGCACTTCTCCAATTCTCATGTAAATGTTTCGTGTCCATGGCTACACTGCTCTCTGCTGACATGTGCATTTCCTATCATCCCGCGCTGCCAGCGGACGTGTGCTGGGACTCCGCTGCAGAGCAGCACCTTCTACCTCCATCCAAGCCAATCACCGGGGGGAATGACATCCTGTCCTGGTGCTGGGTCCGATCACCAACATGAACCCATTTCATCTTCTGTAGCTATATGTAGTATCATTCACCTATAGGGTTAAGCATTCCTGTTCAGGCACACAGAGCATACGAGGTAATATCATGATTAGAGTACGCGTTCATCATGATTGTAATATGTCACCCCGGCCCTGGGATCCATTATGCAGAGTTGGATACTGTCAGTTCCACGACCTTTAAACTCATCAAGTATAGGGGCCCTTTAGACCTCTTATAGGATCTCTCACAGGCTCTTAAAAGCAAATCTCCAATGAGAGAGAAGAAATGTAACAATATTTATTAAATGGATACATGAAATAGTTACACCAGCATCATCAGTCCTTCTAAGCCCTGGTTCACACCTAGGCGGCACCGTTTTTGCGTGTTTGCATGCGGTTATTTGCACGTTTATGCGCATTGTGCAAGATGCACGTACATGAAGACGCATTTTGATTGGCAGCTCAAACCATTGTGGGCATGGAAGAACGCGTGTATAAACGCGCAAAAACGCTCACGAAAATGCGCAACATGCTTTTATTGTGCGGTTATGGTCGCCCATTTCCAATGAAGTCTATGGGGAGGAAAAGCGCTTTTAAAGGAGAACTATGGGGTCAGGGCTTTTCCCCATAGCTCTCCTTAGGGTAACGGGAGGACACAAACTAGCTTCCTCCCATCACCCTGGGCTCAGTATACTGAGACTGAGACGCCACAGTATACCGCGAGCTGCTGCTCGCGGTTTACCAACCCATGGACGGGGCTGTATCTACCATAGTGGGCCTAAGCGATGGTATTTTTTCTTCTTCTTTCCACTTTTTGGTTATCTCTGGACAAGAGTCAAAAGAATTGTATACGAGTATGTCATAAAGTGGCCCGATACGGCCCTGCCCATTGATCGCAATCAATTTCTGCAAAATCCGGCGCTCTCATCGAAA
Organism: Nanorana parkeri; assembly: GCF_000935625.1. Taxonomy (NCBI): domain Eukaryota; kingdom Metazoa; phylum Chordata; class Amphibia; order Anura; family Dicroglossidae; genus Nanorana; species Nanorana parkeri. Next base: position 698,598 of record NW_017306360.1, on the reverse strand, counting down.
AAGCATTTATACGAAGTGGTTGCACAATGTCAGTTTACACATTTGTTTTTTTTCAAGACCTTTTTTTTTTTTTTTTTTTTTTTTTTT
>NW_017306360.1:687917-698420 GCF_000935625.1 Nanorana parkeri | reverse complement strand
TTTTTTTTTTTTTTACTATGGTTGGCTTTCTGAGAAACACCCAAAGCTAACAGAAAAACAGCTCTGATGTTATATTACTTTGGTACTTTCAGGAAATAAATGTTTCTAATTACAAAAACGTATGAGGATCCTTTTATCCTAGAAAGTAAAAACCCCACAAAAAAGCATTGATTTCACAGAAAAACCCCAACAAAACAACCAGTTTATATAAAAGAGAATAATAACTCACAGAGCAAAGGAAACATTCGATCACAATTCCTGCAAAAACAATAAAGCAGCTCGCCCCGCCTCCTATTGCTTTTAAAGGAGAACTATGGGGTCAGTGCTTTTCCCCATAGTTCTCCTTAGGGTAACTGGAGGACACAAACTAGCGTCCTCCCGTCACCCTAAGCTCAGTATACCGCGAGCTACAGCTCATTATATACTGAGACGCCGCAGCCGGAGCGGATCCCGACATCGATATCGAGATCCGCCCAGCTGTGTGAGTGACAGCTGGCTCTGCCTATCTAGAGGCAGAGCCAGCTGTACCCGCCCCCTCCCCCGTCTGTTCTGCCAGTCAGCGCTGGTGGATCGGAGCGGGGAGGGGGGAATCCATCCCCTCCCCTGTCACGGCAGAGAGCCGTGACAGGATCGAGAAGTGAGCAAACACCGGCATGTGTTCGCTCACCTCCCGATCTACTGAGCCGACCTGTGACAGTCTCATTGTCACAGGTCGGCTAGAACTATGAGGTGAGTGAAAAGCACTCACCTCATAGCTCTCCTTTAAACAGTAATTCCACTTTTGCTCTCCGAGTGATCTGTGTACATTGAAAGCATTTTAACAAACTTTGTTGCAGTTTCCTACCCGTTTCTCTACTGAAGATAAAGCTTTTCAGCGTGTCCTTTCTAAACCGATTCCTGAATAGGAGGGTCTGGGTTCGTTATGATCAGCTGGTGGACCTTCTGTGTTGTAATGAGGAAAGGTGCCGTGTCTGTATCCCTTTAGCAGTAATTAGCTCCGAGGGAGTATCTCACCAAAAATGAAATTACTATTGCAAGGAATGCCAAAAAGTATATATTTTTTTTAAATGACAGGGTTGCTTTAAAAGAAAACTTTTCTCCCAGTTGCACATACTGAACTTTCCTTTCCTGCCACTCGGTTCAGCCACCAGGAATTAAGAAAATACCACATCTGTTTGGGGTAAAGAAAAATGCGGGGTTTGGCAACTGGTCGATTGTGACCTTTGCATCGATCCCTGCTATGTGAAATGTATATAGTGGCCCTATGTGAAGCCAGATCCTGCCACCTCTCAGACCCTGGGTCAGAGAAGCAATGAATGTAGAGCTGAGGGAAGTCCTAGGCTCTTACTCAGCTCTGATGTGTTATAAGATGCCCCCAGGGAGACATGGGAGAGTTTCCCTCACTCTGCTGGGTACTGTTGCACCATGAGACCTGAGTGGATTTTTACAATGGAAGGGAGGAATCTGTGCTGTGGTACTGACCCCTGCACTCTGCATTACTAATGTCCCCTGCACTCTGCATTACTAATGGCCCCTGCACTCTGCATTACTAATGGCCCCTGCACTCTGCATTACTAATGGTCCCTGCACTCTGCACTATTCATTAGTGACCTCTGAACTCTGCATTAAGTAAAATGATCTCTGAAAACTGTGTTTCTTACTCCTGACCTCTAAACTCTGCTTTACTTATTACTGACCTCTATGTTTTTTACTCCTGACCCCTGCACGTTGCTTTAATTACTCCTGACCCCCTGCACTTTGCGTTTATCCTGACCCCTTCATTCTGTGTTACATTCTACTGACCTCTGAACTCTATATTGCATACTACTGGCCCTTGGACCCTGTGTTACTTACTCCTGATCCATGCACCCTGCTTTGCTTGATACTGACCTCTGAACTCTTTAAACCATCCTTACTAATGTGGCCTTGCTAGGTTGCTTCCCTAAAAAGTGTCTTTCACCCTGGTGATCTTTGGTCTCTTCCATGTTCTTCAGATAGATCCCCACCTCTGCATCATTAACTTCCTCATACTTCAAGTCAATGGCGTCACAAGGGAGTGCGGGGGGTGCGGCCTGCACCCGGGTGACACCATTGGAGGGGTGACACCAAAATGACTCATTTTGGTGTCACCCTCCTCTGAAAAGTCGGACGCTCGGTCATGGACCGAACACCCGACAGTATTAGGAGAGAGGAGGGAACTCGGCGGCATACCTTATCCCGTTGGGTGACTGTCCCCTCCTCTCTCTTCCGGTGTCCATCACCAAGCAGCGTGATCCACTAAACCCTAGAAAATAAAACTACAGTTAAATAATTAATCTTATATAATCCCTAATATACACTAGGTGTATCTAAAGCAAAACCATTTATTTAGTTATGGATAGAATAAGGAAAAATGTAAACGTCTGTCGAGTTTTTATTGCTGTCTGTGGGCCCACTAGGTAGATTCACCTTTTTCAATTTGTCTTGGTGACTACCATCACCAAGACATTACAAATTTATTCATGGGCACTGTTGCATCATGAGTTTCGGGGAAATTTTTACAATGGGATGGAAAAATCTGTACTGTAGTACTGACCCCTGCGCTCTGCATTTCGAATGACCCCTGCACTCGGCATTATTAATGTCCCCTGCACTCGGCATTATTCACTAGTGACCTCTGAACTCTGCAATACTTAATATGGCCTTGTAACTCTGCATTACTTACTCCTAACCCCTCCTGCACCCTGAGTTACTTACTCCTGACCCCTGAACTCTATATTACATACTACTGGCCCTTAGACCCTGGGTTACTTAGTCCTGACCCCTGCACCCTGCTTTACTTGCTACTGAATTCTTTTAACCTTCCTTACTATGTGGCCTTGCTGGGCTGTGTCCCTAAAAAAAGCGTGCATCACCCTGGTGATCTTTGATCTCTGCCATGTTGTTCAGATAGATCTCCACCTCCCCACCTCTGCCTGCCCCGTCAGGGCTGTATTTACTCTCTCTGCTGCCCCAATGCCAGGTTCCTCAATGCGCCCCCCTGTATGCAGGCTGCATACAAGTGATCTCGACAACATCGCCGAGATCACTTGTACAAACCAAGCGGCGGCTTCCCCGCTGTACATTTAGCCCTGCTTGCCCAAAGCTGGGCTAAATGTAGAAAACAGCTAACCGCCCGGCGCACGAAACTGCATGTCCCAGGCGTCGGGAGATAGAAATTCCACACCCCTGCTGCCCCTCTACTCCCTGCTGCCCCAAGGCCGGGCCTTGGTTTGCCTTGTGGAAAATCCGGCCCTGTACCCCGTACTTAAAGCGTATCTAGAGAAAAAAACATTTCTTGGACAGAATTAGGAAGAATTGTATCTGCACGCCCACTGGGTAGATTCCCACTTTACAATTATAGGTTTACGTTAATTTAAAAATCATCTTTCTATATCTTCCAGTGATACATTAGCCTTATGGTATCTGTTGAAAAGACAGGTGGAGCGAGTCATAAAACAGTGTTGGGAGTGGATAGCGAAGGGCCAGAGGGTTATCAGTGACTCTGAAAGACACAGAAAAATAATGGCGATTGGGAGACACTGTTAGCATAAGAATAATGACTCAGAAACTATGCAGAATATTCACTGTATGGGTGATCTCTTTCACACTCAATTAAGCAGACACCCGATACCCTCCGACATGCAACCGTTATCTTATCTGTTCCTCCCGTGCTTTGCAATTCATTACGGCCTCCACCCAAATGATTGATGGTGGAACAGACTGATTAAAAATGAAACATTTCATACACGGCAGCTACATAATGAACTCTGTCCTGAGGGCTTATTCAAAAAGGTAGTAAGAAGGGCAACTAAATGCACCATCCTACAGCAGCCAATCAAATCTCAGTTTGCTCATAGGAGGGGTGAGTGATACAAAGAGTAGTAAATGTGAAAGACGAGCTGATTGAGTTGCAGTTTCTCTTCAATACAGTAAATATTGGTGGTATGGGCAATATGAGAGGTGAGTATTTAAATAGTTAGGGGCACTTATTTTACATTTTTATTTTAGCAAAAAAGGTTTTCTATAGCAGAAAGAAAACTCAGAATTAAACAGTTGAAAAACACATTCTATACCATGAATTAAATTCACCCAAAACAATCACAGATTTCCTAGTTTGCGAATGACTTTCTGGTTGCTTATTTGCGCTTGTGTTGTTGCAGTTGTCTGGTTTCTGTATCCCGTGTTTCCATAAAATCGAACTGGTTAATTGTAAGCCCAGATGGTTAAGATGAGCAACACATTCACCTCTCATCTATAAAGCCGGCAAGGCTTAGGAGATCCAGGTCACAGATTTCACAAGGCCTGAAAGTGGTGGTGAAACAAGCGTGACCTCAGGAGACCTGCTGGGGTTTCTGGTGTGCCAAGTCAAGAACGGCTCCAAGAATGAACTTTCTATGAAGCCAGTAAATAATAAAACAATGACTGCACTTTGTTTATTGGTGCATGGTCCTTTTCTTCTTCATTTCAAGAGTGACACAATGGAAGGGATACTCAATAAAAGTGACAGAAGAACAATGACACACAGTGACCATTGAATGAAAGATCATTATAAAGAAGCCAGCAAACAAGGGAAGAGTTTGGGAAAAATCACCATAAGCTATCACAAGTTAGAATGACATAAGTCAAGTTTGAGGATGAAGCAACAACAACCCCTACGGGATCAATTTGAGTTAATTTATTTCACCAAGAGCAGTGGAATCGTTGGGTTGATAAAGGCCCCATAGATCCAAACCATGACCCTACATATTTGTGTATTGACTTTAATTCATTCAAGGCTGGCCCATTAGGTAATTCTCTGGCTAGGCAGTTTGCAAAACTTAAACTATACCTCTGCCATCAGTGCAAAAAAAGATGTTTCCAATGAAGAGAAGTGTGCCTGTGAAGGTTCTCATGCATCCAGGTCATAGTATATCTGTAAAAAAATGAATCAAGGCAACTGGACTGTACTGGACTGGCTGTATTTTTCTTGAAGACGTTTCACTGGTCATCCAACTTTGGCAGGTTAATAACACCTCCTAGACTCCGATTATGCAAATGTAATCAACACCTGGTTGCGACTAACAGATTATGTGGATTGGAGCGACATTCACCATATTTATTCCCAGATATTTTTTTGTACAAGTCATTCTGAATTAAGAAAGCTGGTTGGATGACCAGGGAAACGTCTTCAAGAAAAATACAGCAAGTCCAGTTGCCTTGATGTATTTAATACAGATATAATGAAGAGAAGTGTTAATGTTACAGCATACAAATACAATATATACAATTGTACACGTGTAACATTATGGAAACAGTGTGGGGAAGGTCCTTTTCTGTTTCAGTATGACTGTGTTCCTGTGCACAAAGCCAGTTCCATAAATACATGGTTGGTTGACTTTGGCAATTATGAAACTTAATTGGCCTGCACAGAGCCCTGACCTCAACTCCTGAGTCTTTCTGCCACCTTCAAGAGTACCTGGCCATCTGCATTATAAAGTGGATGCAGCATGTGGTCTGATAGGTGTCATGTGTTGTTATTACATAGATGCACTTTTCTGGACCTTGTTTAGCCTATTTGCAAGGCTGCATGCCCTGTGTTCAGCATAATACACAAACACGTACCGTCCCATTGACTCGCTGACTAGAATTGACTGGGAACCGTTAATGTGCTCTACAAGGAGGACATGAACTGTAAAAGAGTTGTCACTAAATGCAGGCATAGTATTCTGACTCTGATTGTCGTATGAGTGATTTATCGCTTGCTGAGACCTTTATGCCTGACCTGTATAAGCAGATATAATCACTGCAGACAATCCTTATCAGATAGCTGAATTCAGCAAATACATCCACAAAAAGCTTTATTGTATGCAGTAGGTTACAACAGACAACAGGATACAGCAGATGAATGAATAGATGGTATTTGATGGTCAAGGATGATAATGTTTCCAAGCTAACATGTACATGTGGCCCTGCTATAGGCAGCCATGACACTAAACATCTACTTCTTGAAGAAAGGGGAAAACATCATAAATGGGAGGGAATATGGAAAAAGTGGTACAATAACCAAAATGCCCTCAAGATTTAATAACCAGCTATACAACTGCTAAAATACATGGCTTGAGGAAAATTAACTATGTGATTCTCATTTCATATTAATATTAACTGTGGCTATGCACTGTGTCATATTTTTATGCAATTATTGTGAGAGCACACATAGAGCTGGTTTGCCATATTAAAATAACTGCACTGAGCGGGTAATAACTATATCCATTGGGACACACTCACCCTTATCTCACTGGTGCCCACTACCATTATAATATACATTTCTTGGAAGGAAAACGTGGCACATTTCTTTCTTCCCACAAACTTAATTTATTATCACATATTTATTCAATCATGGCATATCTCCTGCATAAAAATAGAGCTGCTTTGCTACCCTGATTGTCAAGCTTTGCAAAGATCCTACGCATAGTATGTAATCTAAAAGTCCATAGGAAAAAAGCGAGTTGTGATATTTTCAGAACATAAGCAACAAGGAGCCTACAATTTCTCAAAACATTGACCCTGGCCCCCCAAAATTCTTGAGCTTTGTGTGAAATTTATATGCCCTTTAAATCCTTTTTCACCTTTCCACATACACCAATGTAAGGCTGGGCACACACCTTACAACCATCGCAAGACTTTTGTCTTGCGATGGTTGTAAGGTACTTAAAAAAACATACGATCTGCCTATCTTGCATAGGCAGATCGTACTTGCGATGATCGCAAGCTACGCCCCCTGAGGGGTGGGCTTCCGGTGATCGCAATGCCGAACGGGCCGTGTGCGCTTGCGCACACCGGCCCGTCCAGCTTTTATCTTACGAGCATGCTACACACCCGCCGAACATCGTACGATGCTCAGCGGGTTTTCGAACATGTTCGTAAGTTTAAAGTCGTGCAACCTTACAGTAGTAGAGGTTGCACGGCTTCCACACACCTTACGATCGCAGGATTTCCCGCGATTATCGTACGATTATCGCAAGGTGTGTGGGGACCTTAAAGCAATTCTGTTACTTGTAGAAAAAAAAAATCTAAAAAGTAACTGACTGCAAAGGAGGACTGTTAATACATAACTCTCTGGCCAGTGGCAGGTTGAAGCTTCAAGGACCTTCCAAAATTTTTGAGTTTGTAAAATGCCTGCCTACCTTGCTGTCTTTCCATCCACCGGCCTACCTTGCTATGTGGTGTCTTTCCATCCACTGGCCTACCTTGCTCTGTGGTGTCTTTCCATCCACTGGCCTACCTTGCTATGTGGTGTCTTTCCATCCACTGGCCTACCTTGCTATGTGGTGTCTTTCCATCCACCGACCCACCTTGCTATGTGCTGTCTTTCCATCCACTGGCCTACCTTGCTATGTGGTGTCTTTCCATCCACCGGCCTACCTTGCTATGTGCTGTCTTTCCATCCACTGGCCCACCTTGCTATATAATGTCTTTCTAACCACTGGCCCACCTTGCAATATACTGTCTTTCTATCCACCGGCCCACCTTGCTATGTGCTGTCTTTCTATCCACCGGCCCACCTTGCTATGTACTGTCTTTCCATCCACTGGCCTACCTTGCTATGTGCTGTCTTTCCCCTATATTACAAATGTACATACTAATGACTTAGGGATAGACATGTAAGCTGCGAAGAAATGTGGTCCGGTCCGGTTTGGATATTTAGGTATTTTGGAATCCGGGATTCGGATCCGAAATTCAATTCGGTTCGCCTTTCAGATTCAGACGAAAGCTGAAATTTCGTTAGTTTCAGATGAGTTTCCAAATATTTGTTGTGAGTAAAACAGAAAACCATATACAGATATTAATACTAAAGCTGAGGCTCCTAGAACCGAATGGCATTTGGGATCCGAATTTCCAAATTGCATTCGGGAGCTCCCGAATGCCATTTGGGTCTGGGAGCCTCAGCTTTAGTAATATATGTATATGACTCCCAGACCCGAATGGCAATCGGGCTCCACATTTCCGAATTGCATTCGGGAGCTCATGAGTGCCATTCGGGTCTGGTAGCCATATACATATATTACTGAAGCTGAGGCTCCCAGACTCGAATTGCATTGCATTTGAAAATTCAGATCCTGAATACCATTCGGGTCTGGGAGCCTCAGCTTTAGTATTATATGTATATACTGTATATGGCTCCCATGTTGTCGTAACGAAAATTCGTGTTCAGACCAATTCGAATGCATTAAACCGAAAAACACATCTGATTGGCCAGAAAAGTCACATGCTCAATCCAGTTTCGTTTTTGAATGAAATTCGGATTGGATCCGAAATTTTGAAACAGAAATTCTGATTTGGGCACATTCGGATGCATTGGGATTCGGAAATTCGGATGTGTCTGAATGTCCGAATTTCAGAAAATTCGTACGAATTTTGATCCGGATCGAAACGAATCGCACATGTCTACATGGGGGCTGGTTAGAGGATCCACAGCAAACAGGAGGGGAAACCAGGAATCCAATACACCCGGAAGTATATCAGTTGCTGAAGACACTTTAGCCTCCAAAGATCTTGAAAGCTCTTGAGGTTAGGATTTGCCACCCACTGGAAAGGTAGGTATCAAGGATTTTCTTTTGGATTGCGTTCTTTAGATTATTTTTTTTTTAAGTAATAGAGTCCCGTGCATATTTTGGGATTTCCATTGAATATAGATGACATATATGTATTAATTTAGTGAAGAGAATACATTGAGAGATTAAAAAATGGCTAGTTTTAGCTGACTTTTGTAATAGTAGCATTGACAAAAAATGTCAAAATTTTGTAACTTTCTATTTTCATCTTCTCCTTATTATTCATACAAAAGGAAAATATAATTTTTTTAATTCCTTTTTCACATTTGAAAGAACCTCCCTAGGTTTTCGCAGAGAAAGTCTTGAAATTGCTGTTGTCATTAAGGGGTCATTACGCAATTATCACTCCCCTCGTGGTGATAGTCAAACACTTCTCGCTAACATTAATGTCATGTTCGGCCTCGGTTCAGACTAGGAAACATCCTGTGTAAACGTTTTGTTGAAATCTCACCCCGAACAGCTCCATCTGCATTGTACCGAGTGTGCTTTCAGCATATCGAAGACCTGTGGTTAGACACAGCTGACATGACCTAGCCCCGATGACTCAAGGAAAAGAAAACAGGTAGCGGCTCCAACAAAAAGAAACGAAGCAATGCCTCACTGTTGGCCAAGTTCAGTTTATGTAAGCAGTAAGAATAGGGAAACCTACTCCCTATTCCCATACATGCATCCCCGCCTGGCATGGGAATCAGCTCATCCAACATGAAGGTAGGCTGCTGGCTCGATAACCTCCTCCTGGCCGGTCATCAAGTGCCAAAAAAATTTTTTTTCCAGTTCTCCAGATGCAAGCACGTCCAAAAATATTAACAAAGGGTTCTGACATTGATTGTTCTGGCAAAAGTCCCTCTCTCCAAAAACAGCTGCGCAATTATGTAATCCTGCTCATTTGCATATTAAGCAATTCTGGACATTGATTGATGATGTGCTCAAGTGAAGTGTAAATTTTTGGTGGAACAGAAAGAGACAGGCCAAATGGAAATGTATCTAACTAAAAAAAAAAAAAGCTAAGACTTGATGTACAACGGGTGTTACGTTTGATCAAAGCGATGAGTTTGGTAGGGTAGTTTCCCATTCCAAAGGCGTTCTTCAGGACGTACAGTGGAATACTTCATTCTAAGGAGAAACGAAACATTGGATTTCGCAAATATGAAAATTGGGTCTCAGATTTTTTGTGCCTATAAAAGGATCTGATATTTGTATTGAAGCATTAAAGTGACACTGAACTCCAGAGTTAAATCTTAAAAATACATTCAAGTCCCTTAACTATGAACAACAATGTATCTTATTTGTGTATCACTCGGCTGTAGATCCTCCAATCATCTCTGAATTGGTGCTGACACTGTCCTTCCTTCTGGAGGGGGGCTACTTTTGTTCCCCATGGTCCCTGTGTGTGTTGTAATGTAGTCACCGCTCCAAGCTTGCTCCAGTGATGGACTACAATCTCAATACAAATTAGTAAACTAAATGTGAGATTGTATTATTAATAATAATAATTAGGGTTGCACAGATACCAAGTACAGTACTCGGTACAAGTACGAGTACATGTACCGATACTTTTGAGCTCCAAGACTACACTAGAGGAAAATTAAAAAATTAGGAGGCAGCTGTCATGTGTAAGGAGCACACGGAGCTCTCGGGATTTGTACATCTCTGTTTTAATGTACGATTTTGTTTTTATAAATATAAATAAAGTGATGCACAGATACCAGTTTTGCGAGTACAAGTACTGATACATTTCTGTTTATTGTCATGTGACAGTTTTTCTAAAACAATACAGACTAATGATTTCAGGAGAGTGGGGGAGGGCCAGAGCCAGGTCCCAGCTGCAACCGCTGCCACCCTGGTAGTTCTCATGAAAATGCCAAGTATCTGCACTGGTACTCGAAAAGTA
>NW_017306360.1:671512-684665 GCF_000935625.1 Nanorana parkeri | reverse complement strand
GCATGTCTCGGGCGTCGGGATTCGCTCCATAAGACGCAGGCACATTTTCCCCCTCCTTTTAGGGGTAAAAAAGTGTGTCTTATGGAGCGAAAAATACGGTATATATATATATATATATATATTGTGAGATTTAGCTTCTAATGGTAGCGCATTAATGACGCATCCACTCGCTTATGACTTCTTTTAAGGGCTTCCTTGCCCACTTTTATTGAATCCAACTCAAAAGTCCACACAGGTTTACCCTTGCAGGGGTTTCAAACACAAAGTACAGTTTTCTTTCTTCAGCAAAATAGCACTTTCAAAGTCCCCCGACTTTAGGTTGCGTGTTTACCAAACACTCTTCACCACACAGGTGACACACTCCTCAGTCCGCCGGGCACAGACTGGTCCCATGGTGGAGCCCTCCTGACTCCTGCAGAGGCCTCCTCTGTCACCCAGGTAGAGCCTTGAACCTGACCCAGCATCCTCCTCATAAGCGCTGTGCACAGGTGCATCATTTGGTGCTGGTCACCACTAAAGCCCGAGCCCAGGAATGGAGATTTCTTCCCTCCCAGTTCGCTTAGAAATCTCCCGGCTCCAGGATCCCAACTATAATCCAGAAAACCCGGAATAAGTTGTAAAACCAGCTCTTTCCTAGTAACAGGACTCTCAGCCCCTCTGGCTGAGAGTCCTGGGCGACCCTTTTCCCATTCTATATAGTGGCATTGCCACACACTGCTACAATATATATAAGCTTTAGGTGCTGCATTGCAGTGATACCCTTTGCACGGTGGCTACCCTCGTGGGGGGGAGCTGATGTCCGGGTGCACTAATTCCTGCCACGTGAGTCCATGCTGGTTTACAGTAACCTCACAATAATGTTTGTTGTGATTCCAAAAATATGAAGTTTATTATTTATGTCCATAATGTCGCAGTGCAAGTTTAAGTCCTCCTGAGGAAGCTGCCATCAGCGAAACGCGTTTAGGAACTTGAAGCCCTCAGGACATCATTCTTCACAATGAACGTTTATTACCTGTTTATGGTTTAATTTAATCAAACAAATAATCAATTGTACGGAGCATATACCAGCATTGGACACAGGTAAGGAACATGCATACTGTATATTGAATGCACATATAATCTTAGCAGAAGAGTGTTGTTAAAATGAATGGTCTGGCAACAGGGTCTCTTTAACCCTAACACCCATTCCCCCTACCCCTCAAAAAGTCCTAACCCCCTGTCACTTTTTTTGCCATCATAGGCTGGTTCAGTGACATCACAACTCCTTTTTCTGCTTCCTCAGCGTTTCCAGTAGGCAATCCTTCCGGCTCGGCTGAGGAACACTGACATAATACCATTCAATTATTTTATTTTGCTCCTAAAATGTAAAATAATGATGACGATTTTTCACATTTATTCTTTTATTATTAATAAGCAGGTCATTAACTTTCCAATGGGGTTTTCCAATTTTTCCAATTAGCCTTTAAATAAGATGCAATCCTAAGAAATAAACTCGTATACTTTCTGCGATGGCCTCGCTCAGGAAAAGGTTAAAGCAAACCTTGCAGTTTCCTACTAATAGCCATTTAAGTAAATATTGCCCAGATTACACTCTGCTAATCCTTCAGGTGCCCATGGGGTTTGCAAGGAATTTCCCATCAAGGCTTGGCCAGGAAATTGAGTATCAGGAAAGAGATGTTAAGATATTTTTTTTATTGACTAGGCGGCAGTGGCTGCTCTATCTCGTCAAACCGCAAAGTGTTCTCTCAGCGAGAGACCAAAGATTTATCCTTCCACCGGGGAATGGGCTGAATATTCAACAGGAGGGGCTGAAATGTGCAAAAATGTACAACTTGTGGAAAAAATACGGGTCTAAACAAATAATAGATAGATAGATATTTCAGAGACATATATACAGTATTTCTCTTGTACTTGCTAAAGGATTTTCATTCCTGTATTGTCAGTCTTTTGATTTAATCATATTTTCTACACTGTGCAACCAGACAGGTAACACACATAGTATTTTTTCTAATGTGAAGGGGGCTTCTGATATCAAGGCAGGTCTTCTGATGTGAAGGTGGCTTCTAATGTCAAGGTGGCTTCTGATATCAAGGCAGGTCTTCTGATGTGAAGATGGCTTCTAATGTGAAGGTGGCTTCTGATATCAAGTCAGGTCTTCTGATCTGAAAGGGGCACCTGATATCAAGGTGGGGCTCCTGATGTGAAGGGGGCTTGAAATGTCAAGGGGGGGCTTCTGATGTGAAGAGATAAAAAAATCAATTTGTCTTCTTTTTTGCCAAGGATCCCTCCCTCTCTCTCTCCCTCTCTCTCTCCCTCTCTCTCTCCCTCTCTCTCCCTCTCTCTCCACCTTGTTAGGTGCATGCTAAGTAATGTGTCAGTGTAACACTTTCAGCTATTACCTCTCAGTACTCCCCTTGACAACGCCTCATCTGCTTCTCTCTCCAGAAGGCCCAGAGATGGCGAGGTCATGTAAATCCATGTACCTGTGCAGTTCTTGTGATTTGCTACAAAGTTACAGGGATCTATTGATAAACAATTCACGGAGCTCTTGACCCTGCGAATCTCTGTGAAAGTTTGTTCTGTGCGCATAGATTACAGATTGAATGTAATGTAATGTAATACCACATTATGGCCATTAGATGGATCTGCGCATCATAGGTAATAAATATTTATTTCCTATGCTTCTCGGCTCCATCTAGTGGTCATCATGCGGTAATACATTGCATTCAACCTGAAAAGCAAATATACTAAGAACGTTAATTTTTGCCTCTATTCACACAGAAATAACATTCACAGAGATTAGCAGGGTGAATGGTTCTGTGATTTGTTTATAAATAGTACAACAGCAAAAGCAGAGGTTTAGATGCACGTCTTCTGCAGAAAATGTGAAAGCCGCACCGCCTCGCAAAGGCACCTCTATATAACTTCAGTAACATATGTATATGGCTCTCAGAGATGAATGGCATTCGGGACCTCCAGAATGCAATTTGGAATTTTGCATTCTGAATGCCATTCGGGTCTGGGAGCCTCAGCTTTAGTACTATATGTATATACTGTATATGGCTCCCATGTTGCCGTAACGAAAATGCCATTCGGGTCTAGGAGATTCAGCTTCAGTATTAATATCTGTATATGGTTTTCTGTGATATTCGCAACAGCTATTCGTAAACTCATCCGAAACTAACGAAAATTCGGATTTCGTCTGAATCTGAAACCCGAAACGAATTTCGGATCCAAATCCCGGAATAACGAAAAATCCAAACCTAACCGCACCAAATTTTTCCGCAGCTTACATATCTAATCTTGACTAGTAGAGATGTAAGAATCACCAGATTGACTGACCCAAGTTTGTAATTGTTCCCTGGAATTTCACTTTAACTGTTACAGCCAAAGCGATCCAGTTGTTGTAGGTTTGATCCAGTGGACTCGGTATAGTGATGGCTGAGCGCAGCACCACTGACCTCTTTCCCTGAGCAAGCCCCTTTATTCAATAACCAAGTCAGGTAAAAACCCCTTTAGTAGAACGTTATGCTTATTTTCTTTTACTTCTCCTCTCCTTCGGAGCTGTTGCTGCCCTAAGCAGTTTTTTTGTGTGTAGGATTCACAGCTTCATATAACATTTCTCCCTTAATCGAGGGAGACATTGAGCGCTGGCAGAGTGACTCAGAGCCTACTTGGCCAGAGCTCTGGAAAACTGTAACTTCGTTTGCTCAACTCGAACGTTCAGGATGTGCTTGAAGCTGGACCGTTAAAACGGATCCGCTACAACAGAGGACGGCTAAGAGGGTCCAAAGGCAGAGGGATCCTCCGCCCTGCGCCCTATGCCCTGCGCCTTTCCCGAGAAATGAATCAGAGATTTGCTTTCATCCCACTGCCATGTCCAAGGACTGGGCTTTAGATCAGGATGGAACCGTTCCATCTTCCCAAGGCATGATCGCTCTATGGGAAAAAAAAAGTGGAAAAAAGAAAAGACTTGTGTGCCGGCCGCCTGTACATTTCTGGAGGGGCTCCCAGAATACCAGGACTTGGCCCTAAATGGCGGCACGAAACATACAGAGCGCTAATCTCTGCTGTGCTAATTTGGGGGCGCTACACCTGCACCGGGCTCCGGCAGGATCTACCGACAAAATCATTTGTTATTGTTACAAGGAAAAATATGTTTTCATAGTTACATTGTAGGAAAGAGGTAACATGTATGTAAACAGTAAAATGCTAATATCCACAGCTAGAAAATATTGGAGATGAGCGCAGAGATTTCAGCAAAATAATTTAGATGAGAAATCACCTATTTTGCTGTCAGAGAAATTGCAACGAAGTGGAAACATGTAATTTGGCTACATACTTTTTTTTTTTCTTAAAGGAGAACTATGGGGTCAGGGCTTTTCCCCATAGTTCTCCTTAGGGTAACGGGAGGACACAAAGTAGCGTCCTACCGTCACCCTAGGCTCAGTATACCGTGAGCGGCTGCTCGCGGTATACTGAGACGCCGCAGCTGAAGCGGATCCCGAGAATTCTGCCGGGATCCGCCCAGCTGCGTGACTGACAGCTGGCTCTGCCTATCTAGAGGCAGAGCCAGCTGTACCCTCCCCCTCCCCCGTCCGATCCACCAGTCAGCACTGGCAGATCGGAGCGGGGTGGTGAGTGAAAAGCACCCACCTCATACTTCTCCTTTAAAGTAATACTAAATTCAGGAGTCAAAAATACATTCAAGGACCTTAACTATTAATCACAATGTATCTTATTTGTGTATCGCTTGGCTGTAGATCCTCAAATCATCTCTGAATTGGTGCTGACACTGTTACAATCTCAATACAAATTAGTAAACAAAACATGATATTGTAGTCCATCCCGGGAGTGAGCTTGGAGCGGTCACTCCTTTACAACACACACAGGGACCATGGGGGACAAAAGTAGCTAACCAGGGGCTGTTTTTGGCATTTAATCCTATTTAAAGTTATTTAAAGCCCAAATGCACCTTCGTCTTCCAAGTTGACTCCAATGCCTTTTGCCAAAATGGTGATATTTCACTGAAATCTTCACCAAAAATGTCAGAGAAATGTATACACTCACTATCACCCCTCCTTGTTGGAATTCATAGAGTGTCATAGACCAGCCTTTCTCAACCAGGGTGCCGTGGCACCTTGGGGTGCCTTGTGGCTTTGTCAGGGGTGCCTTCAAATGTTCACTAAAGGGTGGGACTCTAATGTGAAGGTGGCTTCTGATGTTCGGGGGCTTCTGATATCATGGCAGGTTTTCTGATGTGAAGGTGGCTTCTAATGTGAAGGGGCTCCTCATATCAAGGTGGGTCTTCTGATCTGAAAGGGGCACCTGATGTCACGGCGGGGCTTCTGATGTGAAGGGGGCTTTTGATGTCAAGGGGGCTCCTGATATCAAGGTGGGGCTCCTGATGTGAAGGGGGCTTGAATTTCTGATGTGAAGAGATAAAAAAAAAATCAATTTGTCTTTTTTTTTGCCAGGGGTCCCCCTTAACATCCATACCAGACCACATGCCATTGTTTACATTTTAGGGGTGCTTCATTTTATGGCGGTATTTCTTAATGAATTTGTCGCAGCCATAGCACCGCAATGTAAAACTGTTGCATACAAGAGCTACTTGAATATTGCTGCATGCGTGTGAAAAAGCAGGAAAGCTTTTGCGTAGCTTTCAAGAATTTGATGGAGAACTTTCTAATACTACACACAGTGCCATTGGTTGCTACAAAAAAATGGGCCAAATTTTTTACTGTGTTGGTCCTTTGGTCGAACTCATGGTCAACCCGAACCCAAAGCTCATCCCTACCAGTCTCCAACAACTCTTATAGCATGTTCATAGTCTCTGACCATCCCCTGTTGCATGTCTGAAGCCTCTGACCTACTTCTGGCCTGTCCGGCGGCAGACTAGTCCATGTGTGTAGGACTCATCTGATGTCAGACTGGCCAGAACTGACGTCACTTCTGGCCTGTCTGGCGGCAGACTAGTCCATGTGTGTAGGTAAGAGGAGCTAGGAAGGAAGGAAAGGAAAGGAGGGAGGGGAGGGATGCAGTCCTGACCAGCCCACCTGAGACCCCTTCAGAGCCCACCATAGACAGTCTCAGATGGGCTGTGCAGCATCTATGGTGGGCTCTGCAGGGTCACTCTCAGGTGGGCCCTGCATTCAGCGCGTCACCTAGCCCTGCGTCCAGCACGTCACTAAGCCCTGCGTCCAGCGGCGCGGTGGGGGGGCCCGGCCTAAAGCCCATTTCTGATGGCTGCCCTGGCTACGTGAGGCTCTTTGGTGATGTCAGGGGCTGCACTTGAGGGCCCCTATATCGAGTAGTTGTAGACCTTCTCCACTGCAATGAAAAAACAACATAGCTGGCTATGGTTTGACTTTTTTTTTTAAAAGTCTCTGACCTGATTGGGTTTTCGGAGAGGGGCCATTATAAAAATGAAAGTCAGCCCCCTTTAGGGCACCTGAAAAGTGAATCCTCGAGTTTTTGAAACAAAAGTTCCCTGCCATTAAAAAAAAAAAAAGGTTTCCACGCGGCAGAACAGTATCGCTTTTTTTTTTTTGGGCAACCCGAACGCTATTTTATGTAATCGTTCGGCATCTGCAAGGAGCACCCACAATCCAACATATCCAGCCTGGTGGTCAGAAGCCTGCGCCAGAGTCACACCCGTCATCAAATGGAACGGATAATCACGAGGGGCTGGATTCAATTAAATAATGTTGAAAACTTGTTCCCTTTTTTTTTCATCGTTTTTACTTGCTTTCAATAATGAAAAAAAAGCTCCAACTTCAAATGGAAAATCTTGTGCAGGATCAGCGGACGGATCCAAAACGCTGGCTTTTGTTTGTAAAGAAGGAGGTTTATGTTTCAAAGAGGAGATTACAGTTTTTTTTCCGTACTTGAAGGAATAAAGGTAGTTTGTAAATGGTGGTGAAGGGCCTCGGGGGGGCTTAAAGCACAACTGTACCTGGAAATTCTAAGGCCGGGGGCTGTAAAATATAAAAGATGAACTCCCGGGATAAGCAAATAAGAAAGTCCTGCGTATTCTTCCTGGAATCTTGGTAAACTTTGTGTATTTCTTCCAGAACCAGCGTGATGCTTGGAGCTTCCTGTAATACAGACCGTTCACTGCTGCTCTCTCTCCTTGTACAGGGTGACTGGTCTCGTCTCCGCCCCCTCCTGTAATAAAGACCGGTTACTGTTGCTCTCTCTCCTTGTGCAGGGTGACTGGTCTTGTCTCCGCCCCCTTCTGTAATAAAGACCACTCACTGCTGCTCTCCCTCCTTGTGCAAGGTGACTGGTCTCGTCTCCACCTCCTCCTGTAATACAGACCGGTCACTGTTGCTCTCTCTCTTTGTGCAAGGTGACTGGTCTTGTCCCCGCCCCTCCTGTAGTTTTTTGCAGGCAAGCGGTAGTGGGTGGGGCCTGCTGGGCCCCTCCTACATCTCTACTCTCTGCACAGGTTATGTACAGCTCAGTGATAATGTCAAATTAAAGTATTTGTGCATGGAGTGCAGCTTTATACATTGTAAATAAAATATAATACCCGTCTTGTCCTCCCATGCTTGTAAAGTCTTTATTCATTTTGTTACCAAAGGGCACGAAAGCATAGATGCCTAGACAAAAACCCAGGTGTAAAACCAAACGAAAAAATCTTTAACATGGTAATGTAATCTTGTGAGTCATTTTTATTATGTTTAAATCTGTGACTTTTATTTAAATAATACACGTGGGTCCTTTTTCCTGCACCTCCTGTTATGAGGGACAACACTTTCTCACTGTTGTGCTCCTGCGTTGTCACCCAAGCTGCTGATTACTAGGGTTGAGCTATCTGGTCATATAAGGTAAATAATGTCACCATCATCTGTCCCCTTGTTTATGTGAAGCTGCAGGGCAGGGAATGCCCGGTGCCCTGGCCGCAGCTGATTGGGCCGGCACTGACAGCGACGGCACTGACAGCGACCAAATCCGAGCTCACCCCTACTGCTGACTACATGTGATTACATGTTATATAGATGTAGGTGCAACAACCATTCTCATAAATGATACTGCAATTAGCAGTTTTGCCACTAGGTGGTAGTGTTCTTGTATAACGTGATGTACTTCCTACTGGAACTACATGGTTATGATGTCATTTCCTGTCTCTGTGTTCCTGTTGCTTTCCAAATAAAACAAGAAGAGCTTGACTGGTAACAGCCAAGTCTGCCACAGCTTTACAGCATGACAATTGGCCATTTTAACACACATTACACGGCCATGGTCCATTGCTGTCACCATCAGGAAACCCGTCTAGAGAAGTGGAATGCAGCCATTGTTGGAGCAAATACAAGTAGACAAGAAGTAGCTGCCAAAAACGTGCATGAAATCCGCAGCAGCAAAGGAAGAAAGGCGGATACTGTATTTGATCAAAAACAAAATGTCAATCCGCATAGGGTTTTCATCTCCGTTAACTAGATAATAACTAATTGTTTTACCTTATAGTGTTTAAGGACATAGCCTGCCAAATAAAAGGTTTATTTTTAATAAATACCTTTTATTTATAGGCTGACAGATGGATAAAAAATGCGAAAAACTAAAATATATATAATTTTCTTTTTTTTTTTTTAATATTGAGGAAAAAATGTTCAACTGTAATGGTAACTCTCACAATTACAGTATCGAACAATTTCCCAGTTTTGCTGGTTGGGGAGGTGTGCTAGTAAACAAACTTCCAGCCTGTGTACGCTCACCATGGTTGGCTCTCATGTGGATCACATGATCAAGAGCCAATCTGATTAGCTCCGGATTGCTATGGAGAAGACTGCACACAGGCGCGCAATCCTAGTTATCATACAAAGAGTTAATTACCATCCTTAAAGTGATACTAAACCCTCAGATTTTTTAACATAAACCAATACTGTAATGTGTGCCTTACTGTAATCCATGGTTGTTTCCCTTCTCTTTGCTGCTCTTCCTTTTAAATCCTCATGTCTTCTCATGCTTGGGGAGAACTTCCCTTTGCAGCTGAGTGACTCTTCCTGTAGTGCTGGCTCAGGTTGTGAACCTATACACAGACACCATGTAGCCATTCCTGAGACAAGGCAGTCTGCTGCAAAACAGAAGTTCTCCCCCAGCATGAGAACAGATACAGATTTAAAAGGAAGAGCAGCAAAGAGAAGGGAAACTACCATGGATTACAGTAAGGCGCACATTACAGTATTTTATGTTACAAAATCTGAGGGTTTAATGTCACTTTAAGGTGCCCATACACTTTTCAACCCTCGCAAGACTTTTGTCTTGCGAGGGTTGTAAAGTAATTTGAAAAACGTACGATCTGCCTATCTTGGACAGGCAGATCGTACTTGCGATCATTGCAAGCCCGCCCCCCCTGAGGGGCGGGCTTCCGATGACCGCAATGCTGAACGGGCAGTGTGCGCACACCTGCCCGTTCGGCAGTTATCTCACGATCATGCTAAAAACCAGCTGAAAATCGTACGATGCTCGAAATACAAAAGTCACGGTAGCAGAAACGGTCGCACGCCTCCCATACACTTTGCGATTATCGTATGATCGTGGGATTTCCCGCGATTATCGTACGATAATCGTGCAGTGTATGGGCACCTTTACACCAGAGGAACCTGACAATGAGGGTTACTCACTAAGCTGCCGAAGGCAGCCGAGTGAACAACCCAGCGGTAATGAAGTGAGCTGGACAACGTCCGGCTATTCACCACGGCTCGGTATGCTGATTTCAGCCGTACATCGGCTGCACTTCGGTCAGCCGAACCTGCTCTGGCTGATCCGAAGCTCCGGCAGCTCACTCACAGGGGCCGAACGGCAGTGAGTGAGTAGCCGAATGTCGCTGAGCGGCATTCGGCTTGTCTATCCTGCTCCGTACCTCCACGGTACCGTGCAGAATAGCAAATAGTGTAAAAACTAAAAAAAAAGTTGAAAAAATATTTTAAAATGTAAAGAAATTATATATTTTAAAAAAGAAATAAAGATTTTTTGAAAAAAGAAAAAACAATTGGGCGGAGCCAACAGTGACAGCAAACTCCACCCAACTGTTTCATATTGGCTGAGACCTGCTAGAGTCTTCTAGCAGGTACCGGCCAATAAATAACTGGGCGGAGCCGGCCGTGACGTCACAGCCTAATTGTCGGGATCCGCTTCAGCTGCGGCGTCTCAGTATACCGAAAGCAGCAGCTCGCCGTATACTGTGGTATACTGAGCCTAGGGTGACGGGAGGACGCTAGTTTGTGTCCTCCCGTTACCCTAAGGAGAACTATGGGGAAAAGCCCTGACCCCATAGTTCTCCTTTAATATAATTAGTAACAATTGAATCAGACGAAATGCCAGTTTTTCTCTTCTTGTGATTGTTCTGAATATTTGCAGGATTGATTTATCTCAGAAACCCGCACAGGTCGGGGAATCAGCCAATCATGATTCATGTATGAGTCTATGCAGAGGGGAGAATTCTACATGCACATGTATAGGGGAGTACATAAATTAGCAGGTTTGCCTCATCATTCACTCATCACTAATTATATAACCATATAAATCTGACTTGTGAAAGATTTACATTTGCCCCCTTATTAAGCTTGTCTGTACCTGGCACTTCAAGTTGAGTGTTGGCATCCTGCGCAAGCTTAAAGCTGAAAGCCATTCAGCTATAAAACCAACACAGAAAAAATGCAGTTGTGTGTTCATTAAGCGCCAATTCACACCAGTTGCAGTGCGTTCCAGAGTGGTAGCTGCTGGAACGCACATCAATTTCACATCAATCGCACACTAAACTTCCCCCTTTTGTTCTGGGGCGGGAGTGGGCGCGGCGGTGCTTTGAAGTCAATGGCACCGCAGCCGCGCCTCCCGCCTGCAGTCCGATTGGATGCGTGGCAAAACATTGCCTTCGTTCCGGTCCAGTTCGAACGCAAAAATATGCTGCATGCTCTATTTTTTGTGTTCAAACTGTGCCGGAACGCACTGCTGGTGGTCGTGGTGGTGGGGGGTCGGGGAGGGTTTGTGGTCGTGACTGCTGTGCTTGACTTCAATGCACCGCCATGCCCCCTCCTGCCCCAGAATGAAGGGGGGAGTTTAGTGTGTGACTGCTGTGCGTTCCAGCAGCTACCGCTCTGGAACGCACTGCAATGGGTGTATAGCAATTGGTGTAGTATAAGTACCTGAATTTTGCTTGGTATCAGCTTCCTCCCATTCCTGCACAACAGAGCTCAGGCTCAGAGAAGGACAAGCGGCACAAGGAGCCAGTTGTGCTGCAATGCTAATGTGCTAACGAGGAACATGCTGATAAAAGTGAAATCCTCCCCGCTGTGTCATGAACGGAGCGCTGGATGTTAATTACAGGCAGCGCTGCATACGGCTTTTGACAGGTAGTTAGGTTACACAGCAGCGTGCTTCTCCATTGCTTGTGTAGCCAAACTTGGTGAGGCAAGAGCTGTCACAGCCTCTACTCTGTGTTAGAGGCGTGAGCTCTATGGATGGCTTGGACCAATGGCAAAGCGCCAATCGTCCAAGCTGCCCAATTAAAAAATAAATAAATCACAGTGAGGACATCAATCTCACCAGTGACTTGCAAGTGAGGGAGGCTCCTCCCTTTCTTCTCTCTTCCTCCTCCCCACACAGCTTGGTTACCGAGATGGGGGGCGGTGCTTCGGTGGGAGAGGCTGGAGCTTCAGTGGGATGGGGCAGAGCTTCAGTGGGATGGAGGCGGAGCTTCGACAGGCTGGGGGATGCCTCACCCAGCACAGAAGGCACTGCACGTCACTGCTGTGCACTGTACTAACTAGCACAAAACGGGAGGAGGGAACAGGGAATCATCAAATACAAGCAGATGAATAAAGTAAAGCAGGCTGCTTTGGCAGCACAGGCAGGCCCAAATCAGGTATCGGGGCTGTGCTGTGACTGGATGGACAGCAATACAAACCCTATGGCAGGTAAAACAACTCCATTGTTTGTATTTCATCTGTGTATTTAGCTGTTTGGCTGGAGTTCAGCTTTAAAGGAGAACTATGAGATGAGTGATTTCCACTCACCTCATAGTTCTAGCCGACCTGTGACAATGAGACTGTCACAGGTCGGCTCAGTAGATCGGGAGGTGAGTGAACACATACCGGCGTTCGCTCACCTCTCGATCCTGTCACGGCTCTCTGCCGTGACAGGGGAGGGGCTGGATTCCCCCCTCCCCGCTCCGATCCGCCAGCGCTGACTGGCGGAACGGACGGGGGAGGGGCGGGTACAGCTTGCTATGCCTTTAGATAGGCAGAGCCAGCTGGCTGTCACTCACGCAGCTGGGCGGATCTCGACGTCGATGTCGGGATCCGCTTCAGCTGCGGCGTCTTAGTATATAATGAGCTGTAGCTCGCGGTATACTGAGCTTAGGGTAACGGGAGGACGCTAGTTTGTGTCCTCCCGTTACCCTAAGGAGAACTATGGGGAAAAACACTGACCCCATAGTTCTCCTTTAAGGAACCTGTGCACAGGACTGTGAACATGACACTGGTAAAATGACCAGTGTGATCTGCGCTGCACAGTCCGTAACCGCAAACCAATTTCCCAGCGACACCGACTGTAATTTCCCTGCCGATTATCCATCCTCCGGAATGATACAATTGGGGAGCTCCCGACACGTATTGGACCCGTCAGCCAGCTGTTGCTGAAACGGGAGAGCGAGAAAATCCCGCGGACCAGAAAAGAAGCATTTCACCTGCTAACACAGACATTAGCCCCCTGAATATAGACGCATTGAATTACGCCGGGGCTTATTCTGGAAGATCGCCCCAACGCGCGGCCAGGGTGCGCCAATCGGGTAACCGGTCACTCGTGCAGTTTTCTAGGAAGAATGTAAAAGAGATGGAAAAATGTGGGGAGTTCATCTCAAGGAGATTTAAAGCAGATCACTTGGCGGGGTCACTTACTAAACCCGGGACAAACATGTCAAACGTGCAGAGAGCCGAAATCGGCGGACGAATGCTTCGTTGTCACAAATGCGGTTTTACCTCTTTTGTGGTGTTTTTGCGCTTCTCAGAGTCAAATTTCCAGCCGGCTGAATAGCAGCTCTAATGAATAGGTAGAGGCAATTACATCATGTGACCACTTGATTGTCAGACCTCTAAGAGCTTTTTTACAGCCCATTCCAAAAACCATTAATATTGATTCACCCCAAACC
>NW_017306360.1:668655-671449 GCF_000935625.1 Nanorana parkeri | reverse complement strand
AATAAAAAAATAGCCCCCAGTCTTACGGGCAGGCTTTTCTGATGCAGAGAACCTGCGCAATGTGTATCAGTACAGTCCCTAGAAGCCTTCACCAGGCAAGGTGACAACGCAGGAGCACAATTTGGAGACAGTTGTCACCGCATGACAGGAAGTGCCTAAACAAGGACCTTCATAGCAGGTATTATTTTAAAGCTGAACTCCGGGATAAGCAAACATTGTCTAAATACCAAAGTCATGCGTATTATTACTTGAATCTTGGTGAGCTTTGTGTATTTCTTCCAAATTTGTGCAGTTATCCAGTTTGAGACTTGGACCTCGCTGTAATAAAGACTGGTCACCGCTGCTCTCTCTCCTTGTGCAGGGTGACTGTTCTTGTCTCCGCCCCCTCCTGTAATAAAGATTACCCCAGAGCCAACCTCAAAGGGCAAAGGGCAACCACCCGGCAGACCGTACTTACTAAGGAGCAACCACAGGTACTCATGGTTGACACAATCAAAGGCCTTTGCCTGATCCAACGCCAGCAAATACTTTCCCCAGTCTGCAGCCCTGCACCGCTCCAGGGCCTCCCGGACAGCTAAAGCCGCTGTGAAGGTGCTCCTACCCCGGATTGAACAGTGCTGCTGGCGAGAAAGCAAAGACTCTGCTACTGACGATAAACGCCAAAAAAATCTGCGGCCCATATACATTAATCAGGCGCAGGTCATGCCCCCCCCACAAGGATGTCTAAGACCATGCATCTCCCAATCTCCAACTCAATAACCCGCCGGACAGTTACCATGCCGGTTTTAAACAACACCGCCACTCCGCTGTAAGGCTCAGCCGCAAGAGACCAGTATGATGGACCGTACCTCCACTCTCTCTTGGCAATATGAATGTCAGCCAAGGAGGTTCTCACTGCTGCTCTCTTTCCTTGTGTAGAGTGACCTGGTCTTGTTTCTGCCTCCACATGTAGTGGGTGGGGCCTTCTGGGTCCCTCCCACAGCTCTGCTCTCTACACCAGCGATCTACACCGCAGTGATTATGTTGCTGTCACTTTTACAAGTAAATGTACCAAAATGTCAAAGCTTAAAGTAGAACTTAATTTAGTTTTGGATAGAGTAAGGGAGGAGTTATAACCCCTGTCATTGTCCCATTGGGGAGATTTCCTTTCACTTCCTCTCCGATGGCCACAACAGGAAAAACAATTGGGAAATGTCTCATTAATTTATTTTCTGGTGTCAACCCAAAATTTGGGATTTGCTTTTACTCTCGGTGATAATGGTCACCATGACAGATATGGAGGGTGAATCTCCCTGAGGAGGACACAGACAGGGCCAGATTTACTCTCTCTGCTGCCCCAATGCCGGGTTCCTCAATGCGCCCCCCTGTATGCAGGCTGCATACAAGTGATCTCTGCGACATCGCCGAGATCACTTGTACAAAACAAGTGGCGGCTTCCCCCGCTGTACATTTAGTTCTGCTTGCCCAAAGCAGGGCTAAATGTAGAAAACAACTACCTGCCCGGAGCCTGGAACTGCATGTCCCGGGCGTCGGGAGATTGGAATTCCACACCCCTGCTGCCTTTCTTGAACTCTCTTCTAATGCATTGAGTTTAGCCGGTATTTGGGTGCACAATGTATCTGACCACGGGGTGTACCGGCCGCCACTAACAAATCCTCCCAGCTATCTCCGCTCTGCTAACAAGATCATACATTGCCCGCTAGCTCTTGGCATACCGGCCTCCTCGTAGACGTCTTCCTCAGTAAGAAAATTTGGGATTCAATAATGCATTACCAGAATCCCGTCACTCACAAACCAATTTAATTAGGAGTGTCTGCATACTGGAAAAGGTTGGAGCGACTTTGCCAAAGACCAGAAGCTTTCTGTTTAGAGATTCTGGAACACGTACAAGGGCGAATGACCATTTTGCTGCCGGAGCCCTTCTTTCCTTTTTCTTGCAAAATTGAGGCCGGACGATTGCAATTGGAACATTATACCTGTAAAACAAAATGGCGGCAGTTGCAATATTTTTTAACTTACGATAATTGGGCTACTGTTATCAAATCTATGTATATTTTCAGTAAATAATGCACTTAAATTAATTTTAGCGCACATAAACACAATATAATCACCAATTTTTTTGGGGTCAAATATAAAAGATGAGGATGCATTGATTAAAAAGATACCAAACATGTCAAGCCTCAAAATTGTGTGCGTCTGTGAAACGCCAAGTAGCTAACCAAAATTTTCCACAGGTGACTCTTTATAAGTCTTCACAGGCCATCAGTTCAGAGTTCAGAGCAGTGGCGGAACTACCAGGGTCGCAGAGGTCCGGGCCCTGGAGTTCCGCCACTTGGAGGGGGCCCGGGACAGGAGGAAGGGGCCCCTGGTAACCGCTGATTACCAGGATATTTATTATCCCGGTAACCGCTAATGTCAGTCCCGGCACCTCTTCCTCCTGTCCTGGGCCCTCACCTTGTTCCGGGCGCAGCGTGAAGTATCATCCAGCCGGCGCAGCAGCCAATGAGTGGGAGCGGTGTTATCCCCGCCCCCTCATCACAGAGAACTGCTGCGGACACGAAGGGGGAGATATAGGGAGCTGGAACTATGAAGGTGACATGGGGTCCGGGAGTGGAAAGCTGGGGACGTGAAGGGGGAGATGAGGGGAAGCTGAGGACATGGAAGAGGAGAGTGTGGGGTACGGGAGCGGAAAGCTGGGGACATGAAGGGGGAGATAATGGGGAGTTGGGGACATGAAAGAGGAGAGGGGTTTTTTTTTTCCTTGTCTAACTTTTTTTTTTGGGGGGGGGGGGGG
>NW_017306360.1:572458-668622 GCF_000935625.1 Nanorana parkeri | reverse complement strand
GGGGAAGAGGGGCCTTCATGGATTCTTGCATCGGTGCCCTGAGGTCACTAGTTACGCCTCTGGTTCAGAGTTAACGTGGAATGACGTCCCCGGAATTACCGCTCTCACTCTATTATGTCCTGCATACCCAACATGTGTGGTGCAATTGTCGTTTTCATATGCGTGACCACGCGATGCACATGTGTGGGGATGAGGGGGGGCTGCTTTTAAAATTTTGGATGGTATATTTATAAATTTGTTTTACTAAGCTTCAAATTTTAAATGTTTTTCCTTTTTTAAAAACGTTATTGCTGTATTGATAGCATGGTGCCGGTGACAGGTTCTCTATAAGAGCAAAATGTAGAAATGTCACCAGCAC
Source organism: Nanorana parkeri (assembly GCF_000935625.1). NCBI lineage: Eukaryota > Metazoa > Chordata > Amphibia > Anura > Dicroglossidae > Nanorana > Nanorana parkeri. The sequence goes on along the minus strand of NW_017306360.1, from coordinate 668,264 downwards.
AACGGAATCCTTTTAGGATAGCAGAATTTTCATTTATTTGAAGTTCCTTGTCATATAAACAAGCACTCTCGTGGCCGCGCAGGGTCACTTCACCAGGCTTAGCATTGACGATAGTACCCATTACAAGGGACTTTCGGTAAGGAGTGCAGCAAGTCAAAGAAAAGTATCTAGATTCTCTTTAAGGAGACATCATGGGTCTATTAAACCCCTAATGTCACCCCTGTACTCTGTTGAAGTTGTTCAAGCAAAATGTTGGATTCAGCTTAAACTCTGATCCCTGGAGCTGAGCACTTCCATATTCATATTAGTGAATGGATGTTGCTGATCGTTGATCTCCCACCTCTTTCTATCTTGGTAACCACCATGGAGGTCCTGGGTCCCTAGGAGGGACAGGTAAGACACATTATGGGGAGTGTGTGTATCAGCCAACTAAATAACTTCGATTTCATAACTGATAGCCAGGAGTGAAAATGGCTGAGCCGAAGTGCAGAAGGATTTCGACAACATCTGGATTGGTTGAGCCAAAGCTCCAGCAGCTCACTTGCTGCTGTTCGCCCCTATTCACATACGGTGCCGCTCAGCTATTCTGCTCGGTACCGTGAGATCACGGCTTGCTCCGCCCAGCTGTCATTTGCGGGGCAAAAGGCTGGCCTTTGGCCCCGCTATGGGTGTCACTTCGGCTAAATCGAGCCGCTCGGCTGCTTTACGGGCTATAGCTCTGGCGGCCGAAGAGAGCTGAAGGATCAGCTGCAGCTATGTCTGGATCTTTGGGCTCCTTTGTGAATAGCCCCCTTAGTATGGCGTTAAATGACACCCAGTGTCATTTAACCTACTCCTAGTGTTCCCAGGGTGTCAAAGACCCGCCCCCCACAAGGCAGGGCCTGCCCCAGAGGCTCTCTGAACTATTTAGAAACCGTTCATTGCTGGGGGAAGAAGGAGAAGACCTGTGACATCACGTGACCGGACTGAAGCTATATATAGACACTGAAGGGGATACACTAATGGAGGATTTAAAAAAAAAAAAAAATAAGGCTTAACATGGAATATTCCTTTAAAGGCTTTGTTGAAATTAAAAAAAAAACCTCAGACGAGCAAACGTCATTCTTACACAATTTTTATTTGACTTCCAAAAATAAAAGGAAAAATATCTGCTAACAATTTACTAAACACTAACAAGCTCCTCCGCTGATCTTTTTAATCACATTAACGTTGGGTAAGTAGTCTCCTCGAGCTCTGAAGTGTTTCCATTCTCAGGCTGTTTTTAATTCACCTTGTTGAGCATCATATCTGGACGGGGCATTGTTTTGCCGAGGCGGCTGTAATGGAAACTTGCCCGGGAGTCCAAAAATAGCAGCGACGCAGGAAATAGACGCGAGGAAGTCGACTGTGAATCCTGGTTGGTGATGATCATCGCTGATGACTCTTATCCTGCGGGTCAAATTCGCCCACGTCAGGTAAGAAACAGAATTTTTAAATACAACCCAACCCCCTACAAGACTTTTGTGGCCATGGTAGATGGCACATGGCTGCCTGTTGCGATGAAGTTAGTGTTGATCCATTATCGGCCAGTATGGGGGTGCCTTGTGTTCTCCTGGGACAACTGAAAAGTGGGCAGGTCCTATAAGGAATAAAAAAAAGTACAAATCTGGAAACTACAAGTACTAGTAGAATGTATCTGAGTATATCATATTTTATGTAAACTGGAACAATCAACTTTTTGGTCAGTTAAATATACCATTGTGGGTGCAAAAAAGTACGTTGATCCTGTCAGAAATCCAGTGAGCTGATAACTTCCCGTGCTTTCCCAGTTCCTCCTGATTTGAAGGGGTCTACCTGCTCTGGTCATGGTTCGGGAAGGCAGAGAGCCCAAGGTGTCAAGTGATCCCCCGGAAGTGGCACCCTTGGGGGTGCCCGAGTAGCACTATGGGTTTGGGACCCCGTTGTGTGAAAAGCTGTCAGGCCATGACACCTCTTGCCTTTTCTGCACCTCACCTCTTGGGCTAGACCTTATGATGAAGACCGGGGGTAATTTTTTACATCGGACCGTAGGACCTAGCCATTGTCTCGATCTTTGGCACTTATTTATTTTTTCCTCACTTTGTCTGGGCACGTTAATTATGTTTATGTGTGTATTTTTTCACTTTACGAGGATGGAGGGTGCGGGTCTGTGGGTCTGCCCTGAAGTCTAGGGGGAGGATGCGTGGCCATTAGGTTCTTTTCCCTCCGTAACCGGAAGACTCCCTTCGGGGAAGCTCCAACCTAGTACTCACAGTTCGGTTTCAGCTGACCAAGCGGAATGGGTCCATCTGGCTTCAGCTAGGTAGACATGAGTTCTCTGACACTTTCAGGAACTTTGGGGGGTTGGTCTGGGTGGGGGGGCATTCATTGAGGCTTTAAAAAAAGAGATGATATGAATATGTACAAAGACTTACACAACATATGCAATATTTACATACTGTATATATATTAGACATGTCAATTTTGTTTCGTTCCAAATGGAAATTCGGATGAATTTAGTTCAATTCATAAATTCGGATACATCTGATTCGAATAAATCCAAATTTTCATTCCAAATTATGTTCAAATCAGAACTAAATTGGTACGGACTAAAATGACCAGTATGGACTAAGAGGACCAGTACGGACTAATTGACCAGTACCCCACAAAATGTATTTAGTTAATTTTTTAATGAAATGACCCCACCCGATCTGAATAGATCCCAAATGAAAACCAAAAATTTGAATAACAAATATTGAATCAAATAAAATTTCGGAACCAAACTCTGAAAAAAAAATAAAAAAAAATTAAAGTCGATCTAAAATTAAACTAAATCAATTTTTTGCAAGGTTACATGTCTAATATATATATACACTGAGTGGCCAGATTATTATGACCCCCCCATCAGTACTTCGTTGGGCCGCCTCGTGACTCCACGAGATGATGAAAGGTGATGCGAGGAATCTTCTGAGAGCTTGTAGATTTCAGTTTAATTTGTTACAAGTTTAAAAAGTCAAAAAGAATAACAAGGGCCGTACCGTTCCCAGCCTAGGTGGGTCCGTTCTCCCAGGCCTGAGCCTTCCTCTGTCACTTCCTCTGAACAGACACAGATAGTTTATCAGGAGAGTTTCCCAGGACCAACCTGCTTGGGATGTACAGAACATTTGAGGAAAGGGGGGGGGAGGGGGGGAGGGGGTTGTCCAGTTGACTCAGCGGTCACTCAGTCATTCTGGGACAGACCGTCTTATTATCTTATATGTATCATTTGGGAATTTGGCAGTTTGCCTGTAGTTCAGGGTAAATTCAGGTATCTATAATAGATAGATGGATAGATGGATAGATGGATAGAGAGATAGATGGATAGAGAGATAGATGGATAGAGAGATAGAGGGATAGATGGATAGAGAGATAGAGAGATACAGAGAGAGATAGAGAGATAGATGGATAGAGAGATAGAGGGATAGATGGATAGAGAGATAGAGAGATAGAGGGATAGATGGATAGAGAGATAGAGGGATAGATGGATAGAGGGATATATGGATAGAGAGATGGAGAGATAGAGGGATAGAGGGATAGATGGATAGAGAGATACAGAGATAGAGGGATATATGGATAGAGAGATGGAGAGATAGAGAGATAGAGGGATAGATGGATAGATGGATAGAGAGATACAGAGATAGAGGGATATATGGATAGAGAGATGGAGAGATAGATGGATAGAGGGATAGATGGATAGAGAGATAGATGGATAGAGAGATACAGACGTAGAGGGATATATGGATAGATGGATAGAGAGATAGAGGGATAGATGGATAGAGGGATATATGGATAGAGAGATGGAGAGATAGATGGATAGAGGGATAGATGGATAGAGAGATGGAGAGATAGATGGATAGAGGGATAGAGAGAGAGATTTTTTTTTTTCGTTAAGTGTATTAATTTTTTAAAAATGTTTTCCTGGAGTTCAGTGTAAAGGATATCTAAACCCAAAAAAACGAAAATGTACTGCAGCTTACCAGTCCTTAGATGTGGCGGCTGCATTACTTTTCCTTTTTCATTATTTTTTGCTTTATTTTCACCCGGTGATTCTGCCAGTAAAACACTTCCTGTCCCAGGGTGACAACTCTGTACTGTATCAGGATAACATCCCATATATACAAAAATCCCATATATGCATTCTTCTAACCCAGTATATAGTCATTTGCCTGGACTTCAGAATACATCCCCATCTCCCCTTCCCCATAACATAATGTGGTGTGGGGGCTCTGTAGTCTTCAGAGATAACTGGGAACAATGTAACTGATAGGAACGCAGCACGGGCAGAGAGCACAGGAAGTTATCAGCTCACTGGATTTCCGGCAGGATCAACGGGTATCTTTTTGCATTTAATAAAACCGAACGCTTCCTGCAGTATATTTGATAGAACCGATGGGACCCAATAAGAGAAGTTCACTGTTACGGTTTACATGCTCTTTACACAAGGACATGTGCAGTAGTTTCCTTGCACACAGAAAGAAATGTTGCTGTATTATCACAATGGCTCCTTAAATATTCCAGTAACATAGATATGTGCAAATCAGTCTGCTGCTTCTTCTTTCACTGTTCAGTCACAGGCTGGGGGAGGGACAAGACCTGTAAGTGTACTGAACTGCAGCAGAGAAAATCAGGTCTCCTGCCCTGCCAGACAGACCAGAGCTGTGTAACTCTCAGGATTGGATGGACAGAAACACAAATCCTTTGGCAGGTAAAGCCAATCCCATATATGCATTCTAACCCAGTATTCAGTCATTTGCCTGGAGTTCCGTTTTTAATGAAAGATGCTTAGAGAGAAGCCGAAAAGGAGAAGGAATTCCCAGCGGGGAAGGTGCCATGGCGACGTGATAAAGTGGCACTTGCGGGCAAGCAAGCATTAAAACCCATTGAAGCTCGTGCAATCAGCGGCGAGGTCGGCGACAGGTCCACAAAGGGCCTAATTGGCAAGATGTCTAGAATGTGTGCGGGAAAGGTTCCATTGGCAGCCAGTCTCCTATTAATTAGAAATAAAAGAGCTTGGCCTGAATAAGAGGGGAGGGGGGCTGGAAAAGACTCTCAGACAACTTCTATATGCTCTGCCATGCTGGCTGGCCTGAGGAGGATCTGCAGACGCAGTCACGGACATAGAAGTATCTGAAGGGCCCCAGAAATCTGAATAGGGCCCCAACATAATAGGGCTCATTACATACTGGGCTACTAAGTCATACTAATATGACATATATGAGGGAACTGCAAAAAAAAAAAGTCTCCGTACTTGATTCAAATTCATGATTGGCTGGTTTAGGAAAGACACAAATTCCTATCCTTGCCTCAATATTATGGAAAGAGCAAATACACCGAGCATGAGCTGGGTCAGAACATTCACCAGAAGCAAATAGAGAAGCTCAAAGCACCATGTGCTATCTGAACCCATGTAAATCAAGCCTTGTGGAGAGCTGCATGACCCTGACGCTGCTGGGCCAGCTGTAATTCAAATGGTAGCTCCTTTTGACTGCAACGGATGGTGCAGTGCAAACCAGTAGTGAGCAAGGAATTCACCAACACTCCAAGGATGTGTTTCCAAGATTTATTAAAAGCACATAGTGATGTGTCTATAAACAATTCACATAGTTACACAGTGGCGTAACTTTAGCCATAGCAGCCCAGGCGGCTGCTATGGGGCCTGGAGGTGGAAGGGGGCCCCATTAGGTTACAAGAGTAGGACTGGTTGCAGCTGACGACAACTCTGATCCCCTGCAAAGTCTTTGCATCATTACTCACAGCTTAGAGAGAGGTCATTAGGGCCCCCCCCCCCCATCACATTTTTGCTATGGGGCCCCCGTGACCTGTAGCTATGGCCATGTAGTTACATACTTAAGTTGAAAAAAGACCAAGTCCATCAAGTTCAACCTATAGAGGTTCACAGAGCCATTTGTCCTGCACCATTGAATGTAGATGAGTTCTATGCAAATGGAGGCAAACACAAATTTTATTAGTATATTTTCCTTCTAGGTCCAATGTAATACCATAAACATGTCATATTATGACCACTAGATGGCAGTGAGGAGCAAAGGGAATACATTCCTATTTCCTATGCTCCTTGGCACCATCTAGTGGCCATAATGTGGTATTTTCCTGATATTACATTCAACCTGGAAAGAAAATATACAGATAACAGGTAAGTACTGCAACAGGGAAGCATGCATGGCAATTTAAGGTGGTGCCAATCAGGAGAGCTGTCATCTGATCGGCCATGGCACTGATCATGAGCAGTAGCGTCACAAGGGGGTTGCGGCCCGCGCCCCGATGACACCATTGCAGGGGTGAGACCAAAATGACTGACAGTGATTTTGGTGTCACCCCCTCTAAAAAGTCGGGCACTTGGTCATAGGCCGAGAGACTGACAGTGTCAGGAGAGAGGAGGGGACCCGGCGGCATACCTCATCCAGCCGGGTGAACAGCTCCTCCTCTCTCTGGCGGCGTCCAACACTAAGATGGCCGCCACAGGCGTCAATCAGACGGTGGCGCATGCACGATGATGTAATTGCACACGCGCAATGACGACACGCCGGGGTGTCACTCGGTCTGGGAACCGGGTGACACCCGGCCTCGGGACGCCCCTGATCATGAGAGCTGTCTCCTGATTGCTCATGGCCCAGAAGCACCAGCATTCTCTCCAGAGAGGAGACCTGAGGCTTGATCCCAGCAGGGGTGAGTGCAGACAGCAATGAGGAGGAGGTATTAACTGCATTGTGATTGGTGGTTTGATTTTGTTTCACCTGTATTTATTGTTTGATTTTGTTGCTTGACCCACTCTCTGTTTGCCTGAGGACGGGGCCGCATGGTCTCGAAACGTCGCTAAGGAGATGTGTGTTATCTCAGTCAATAAACAGCATTGACCTTAATATCATGGAGTGCGAGTGACTACTTTTTTCTATATATATTTCACGGAGGCATCCGTTGTCACCACCGCACCCACCCAGTTGGATTTGGGTTTTTGTCCGGTCAGGAGTGCGATGGGACAGGAGGATTAAATAGCAATGAAAACCTGACAGGGGATCAAACCTTTCCTTTGCTACATGAACGATGAACAAGTTTTAGCTTTAGATACATTTTAAACAATGTCCCCCCTTTTATGCTGCTCCTCACATATGTTTTACAGTAGATTCACGTTGTCAACTTGGCTTTGTATGACTAATTTAAACTGTGATATCCAGGCTAATCCCCGGTAATTATGTCTGTAATGATCTGACACAGCAGCTTCCATCTGTGACCCCATCCGTCTCCGCACGGTAGAGTTACACAAAGCCGGTTCAGTTTCAGTACCCCGGGAACGCTGAGCGTTCATTTGCAAAATTTATGGTTTCATTAATTCTGTAAGAGCCTCGGAGCGGTTCTCGGGGCCAAAACAGGTGAAATGTGATCCAGATCCTGCGAGTGGAGAACAGCTGTGCTCTGTAGCTAAAGAGCTGGCTAATTCGCCTGATTCTGCTGGCCAGCGGTAGGAAGATGCTTTCCGGAGGAGCTGAAGGCCAAGCATTATTCAGCAATGACTGGGGAGGGAGGAGAGGATGAGAAGAGCACTTCTGTCTGGTGACTGAGCTGCTGTGTGTCTGAGCGTTCTGTGTCCTGGGAAAATGAAGAGCGAGTTTGAATCGGCTAAATGCAGTCCAGGTGCATCAAACCCAATGGGCTACAAGGGCTAGCATCTGGTTGGTAGACTCAGGTGCTGCTGCAGTACTTACCTGTATCCTTTTGTCTTCTGTGTCCTCTGTGCCTGCCCCCAGCGTCTGGGTACCCAGTGCCTCCAAGTGCGCTCGCAGTCCCTGTGTCTTCTAATGACCATTATAATAATGGCTACCTTGGCTGCTGGACACGAGCACTGCTGCAGTACTTACCTGTATCCTTTTTTCTTCTGCATCCTCCATGCCTGCCCCCATCCTCTTGGTACCTAGTGCCTCCAAGTGCACTCCCAGTCCATGTGTCTTCTAATGATAATTGTAATAAAGGCTAACTTGGCTGCTAAATCCGAGCATTGCTGCTGTACTTACCTGTATCCCTTTTCCTTCGGTGTTCTTCATGTCTACCTCCAGCTTCTGGGTACCCAGTGACTCTAAGTTCGCTCCCAATCCATATGTCTTATAATGACCATCAGAATAATGGCTACCTTGGCTGCTAGACCCGAGCACTGCAGCAGTACTTACCTGTATCTTTTTGCATTTTGTTGCCTCTATGCCTGCCTTTGTACCCAGTTCCTCTAAGTGTGCACCCAGTCTATGTGTCTTTTAATGACTATCATAATAATGGCTACCTTGGCTGCTAGACCAGAGCACTGCTGCAGTACTTACCTGTATCATTGTGCCTCCATCCTCTGGGTTACACAGTTCCTCCAGGTGCGCTCCCAGTCTATGTGTCTTCTAAAGACCATTAGAATAATGGCTACCTTGCTGCTAGACCCGAGCACTGCTGCATATACTTACCTGTATCTCTTTGCCTTCTGTTTCCTCTGTGTCTGCCTCCAGCCTTTGGGTACCCATTCCCTCCAAGTGTGCACCCAGTCCACCCAGTCTGTCTGTCTGTATTCTAATGACCATTATAATAATGGCTAACATGGCTGCTAGAATCGAGCACTGCTGCAATACTTACCTGTATCCCTGTGCCTTCCTTGTCCTCCGTGGCTGCCTCCAGCCTCTGGGTACCCAGTTCCTCCAAGTGTGCACCCAGTCCACGTGTCTTTTAATGACCATTGCAATAATGGCTACCTTGGCTGCTAGACCCGAACACAGTTGCAGTACTTACCTGTATCCCTTTGCCTTCTGAGCCCTCTGTGTCTGCCTCTAGCCTCTGGGTACCCAGTCCCTCCAAGTGTGCTCCCAGTCCAACCGTCTTCCAATGGCCATTGCAATAATGGCTACTGTTGCTGCTAGACCCGAGCAGTGCTGTAGTTTTTACCTGTATCACAAGTGCGGTCCCAGTCCAGTCCAGTGTCTTCCACTGAACATTGGCTAACTTGGCTGCTAGACCCAAGCACTGCCACGAAGGAGGAGGAGCCATGCTATCCTTTTCCTGCAGCGCCAGGTATTGCCACCATCTGCGAAGAAGGAAGGATTAGCGGGGGGAGCACTAACAAGGTAAGCATATCTGAGGCAGGAGGCCCCTTTACAGAGATGCTGGTACTTTGCTGAATGGGAAAGGTGTCAGTGGCTCTTTGAGCCTTATGCTGCCATGGATGTAAGTACTAAGCCCCTCAGCAGCCGGGAGCACATGACGGACTCCTCTCTGTCATGGATCCTGGGCTCCCCTCCTGCTCCTGCGGTTGGCCATGGTGGGTACAGGCAGGGAGAGTTTGCTGAGACATCCTTTTACTGATTTCCCCTCCCGTAAACAAAGCAGAAGTGGCGAGGATTTCATCACTTCCAGTTTCTGAGCCGTCATTCCCATCTGTGTTTGATCAGCTTCACTGAGGTCTATAGGTGACATTAGGAGTCTAAAAGACCCCTGATGTCTCCTTAAAGAGGACCCGTCACCAGCAATACTGTATGATATCACATATGGGGTTATAGGACATGTCATGCACTGCGGCGCTGAGATGGGAACAGACTGAATTTTATTATAAGTGTAAATGGGTCCGTGTTTGTTATGGTGATAAACTAGAGAAAATCATATCTTGCTTTCTGACTTTTGATACATTGTAACACCTCCTCAGCTGCCGTCCTTTTCTTTTCTTCTCCCTCTCATCTGTAAAGCGCAGCGTACACAGTCGCAGTCTTTGTTAGGATGTGTTTGAAGAATGCAGACTGTAATTAAACTCAGACATCATTAATATCCGTCGGAGTGAACTGCACCGGAGAGGACCGGCTGCCAAGGTGTGTCTGAAGCCGCAGAATCTGCTCTTATAAGTAACTCATTGTCAGAGGAGCTCCATGTCATTCTGACCAAGCGGGAGAATCACATAGAAGTTCATTGTCGTTATCTCCCAATAGATTTTCTTATGACGGTGTTCAAATTGATGGGGAGACGTTCGGTGGGTGTTTCCCACTCGTGGCGAGCCCCTCGAACATTAAAGTCAACGAGATACAGAATGGGGACACATTGACCCGGGTGTTGCATGCAATGCCCAAGTGGTGCTGGCCAGGGCCGGATTTACTCTCTCTGCTGCCCCAAGGCCAGGTTCCTCAATGCGCCCCCCCTCTCCCCCAATGGAGAATGGCAACCAGATGGTGGGGGCTGGCTTGGTTAGTTTTAATTTTTTTATTGTTTGTTTTTTTTAAATTACTTTTTTATCACTTTTTAATTTTTATTTTGTTTTACTTTTTTACATTTTTATTTATCTTATCATCTTTTACTTTTTATATTTGTTATCTTATTATTATTCACCTTTTTATTTTAATTATTATTTCTCATTATTTTTAACTTTATTTTTATTTATTTAATTTGTTATCATTTTTTTTTAACTTAACTTTATTGCTTTCACACAGGAGCTAACAAGCCCCTACGTGATAACATTTGGAGGTGACAAGTTCTCTTTATTAAACCTGTCACCTCTAATACAGGAGTTCTAGCATAGCCGTGCTGAATGTAGAAAACAAATACCCGCCGTGCACCAAGGAACTGCATGTCCCGGGTTTCGGGAGATTCTACACCCCTGCCGCCCCTCTGCTCCCTGCCACCCCGAGGCCAGGCCTTGGTGGCCTTGTGGGAAATCCGGCCCTGGTGCTGGCCTACAGATTTACATTGCTTCTTGCAGTCAGAACATCAAGCAACTAATATTGTTCCAGATACTATTCTGCATCCATGTGATTGGGAGTTTAAAGCCCAACTCCGGGCTCAGGATCTCCCCCTCCCTTTGACACCTCCCCCTATTGGGGACCACTGACCTTTTTAACAAGTGTCCTTGGTCCAGTTCCAGTGCTTTTCCTCCTTACCCTCTGCTTCCTTGAATGGTGGGCAGGTCCTAAATGCTGCAGAGAGCATTCTGCTGGGGGTCCAGGGAAGGAGGAGGAGCCATGACACCCTGGACTGACAGAAACTGGATCAAATGACACCGGGTGATGCATCGGTGAGCTAGTGAATTTTCAGGGGGACACAGTAGGACACAGTAGGGTGAGGATAGCAGCCTGAACTGCTTTTCGTTTTTAAAGCTGAAATCCTGGCACAAAATGTTTATTTAATTATATTTATCAATAGCAGCCACAAGGGATATACATTCACCTTAAGATCACCAATTGTCATGCAAACCCAGTTATTTCCTTGTGAAAGAAACAGTGACATAATCTACATGTGCTGTAGATAGCCTGTGCAGAGAGCAGAGCTGTGGGAGGGACCAAGCAGACCCCACCCGCTAAGGGAAACTACAGGAGGGGGCGGAGACAAGACCAGTCACCCTGCACAAGGAGAAAGAGCAGCAGTGATCGGTCTTTATTACAGGAGGGGGAGGAGACAAGACCAGTCACCCTGCACAAGGAGAAAGAGCAGCAGTGATCGGTCTTTATTACAGGAGGGGGAGGAGACAAGACCAGTCACCCTGCACAAGGAGCCACATCAGCAGTGACCGGTCTCTATTACAGAGAGTTCAGCTTTAGAATTCAGATTTGGAATTGGCCTTAAAAAGAAATATAAAGTGTTTTGCAAATATGTTCTTTATATATTTTTCATGCTTAGTAATAAAAATAAAAAAAATCTTTCCAAAATTATATCTTTTTTTTGTTTTTAAATCCGGTAAACTTGAAATGTAGAATGTCAGTATTTCATATTCACAACCACCAGCTATTAAGTGGAGTACTAAGCTATGGGCTCCTATCACATGTTTGCCGGGCTAATTATAACTGCTTCAATTACAGAGCTCAATAGCTGTATATTTATTTATTAATTTTTTATTTATTACCTGAATTAAACTGTATAAAAATCCATAGTCTGTTGCAGCCTAACAGTCCTTACATGTGTTTTTTTTCTTCTCTTTAGTTTTTAGTTTTTTTACTAGGGTGACAACGCTCACTCACTGAACTGTTTTTATGGAGGAGGAGCATTATTACCTTAGGGCAAGGCTACAGGACACCCCGGGGACTACAGTGTTGTGTAGTCCCAGGAAACTATCTAATAACATTGTTTGTGATAAGACGGCAGAGTGCACAGGACACAAGACAGCACAGTTTTGTTTTTTTTGGCACGTATCAAATAGATATAACGAAGCACTGTGGCTCTCAGTGGTGTATGTAACAGACCAAAAAGGGAGCAAATACGAGAAGTTCATTGTTCAGGTTTACAGACACTTATGGGTCATGCTTTTTATTTATTGTATATTATTATTATTGTTATTATTACATTGTATACTATTATTATTATGACTATTATTATATTATTGCTATGCAGATCATACTGTCACTGTGCTATATAGGTTGAGGCTTCCTGTGCCTCGTGGTAGATGCAGCCTGGGCTAAAGATAAAACAATTCTCCTTTTAGGTTTCTAGGGATTTCTGAGAAGAACTCTGTAAAATGTCCTAATTTGCCGGGTGAGAGGATGAATGGCTACCCTCCAAGGCAGTCAGCAAATGTTCAGGTATAGAAAAGCGATCCCGTGTTTCACAATCGGCTTCTTTTACCATTGTCCAGAACTACGAGGCATTGCTGCCAACCTCCTCATGACACGTAACAGGCTGATAATTTATCACCTTGTACATGTCAGCTAATCACGCAGGAGGTCTCCTGTCCATAGAGCTTAATGGGATGTCAAAATCGGCAAAGGACCAACACCCATTAATCACCGGCGGCACTGGGTGTTGTTATTGTGCAGCCGCTCTAAAGGATACGTGCTTTTAAAGCTGAAGTTTCATCTGCTTGTATTTTGCCTTCCCTGGTTCTTCCCTCCATTGGCGTCACAAGGGGGGGTGCGGGGTGTACGGCCTGCACCCAGGTAACACCATTGGAGGGGTGGCACCAAAATGACTGACAATCATTTTGGTGTCACCCCCCTCTAAAAAGTCGGGCACTTGGTCATGGACCGAGTGTCAGGAGAGAAAAGGGGAACCCGGCGGCATACCTCATCCCGCCGGGTGTATGTCCCCTCCTCCCATTACAAAGATGGCCGCTGGCAGGCGTCAATTAGATGACCGTGCACGTATGATGACGTCATTGTGCATGCGCGTGGTGACGTCTCTCTCTGCTTCTCTGTGCAATGCAGACAGATCAAGGGTGGTGGGAGGAGCCGGCAGGGTGCTGTACATAGATTCCTGAAAACATCACAACACCCTGACTCAGTATTGCTCTCAAGAGCCCTCAGCCCTGATGTAAGCAGTGGGCTGGAGGATTTAGGCAAATATCAAAATGCCTTGATGGGTGGGTGTCAGTCTGGAGGAGTGGTTTTTAACGGGGGAACCCAATGCAAAAACAAAAAAGTAAAACACAAGGTTCCCCCCTCTCACACCAGGGCCCCCATTCATACTAGCACCCCCCCTAACATCAAAGCCCCCTCTTTCACGCCAAGGCCCCCTCTCACACTAGCTCCCCCCAACTTCAAAGCCCCAGGCTCCTTCACATCAGAGTCTTCCTCACACTAGGAGCCCCCTCCTTCCCATCAGAGCCCCCCTCACGCAAGGAGCCCCTCCTTCACATCAGGGACCCCCCTCACACAAGGAGCCCCCTCCTTCACATCAGGGACCCCCCTCACACAAGGAGCCCCCTCCTTCACATCAGGGACCCCCCTCACACAAGGAGCCCCCTCCTTCACATCAGGGACCCCCCTCACACAAGGAGCCCCCTCCTTCACATCAGGGACCCCCCTCACACAAGGAGCCCCCTCCTTCACATCAGGGACCCCCCTCACACAAGGAGCCCCCTCCTTCACATCAGGGACCCCCCTCACACAAGGAGCCCCCTCCTTCACATCAGGGACCCCCCTCACACAAGGAGCCCCCTCCTTCACATCAGGGACCCCCCTCACACAAGGAGCCCCCTCCTTCACATCAGGGACCCCCCTCACACAAGGAGCCCCCTCCTTCACATCAGGGACCCCCCTCACACAAGGAGCCCCCTCCTTCACATCAGGGACCCCCCTCACACAAGGAGCCCCCTCCTTCACATCAGGGACCCCCCTCACACAAGGAGCCCCCTCCTTCACATCAGGGACCCCCCTCACACAAGGAGCCCCCTCCTTCACATCAGAAGCCCCCCCCCCCTTAATATAAGTAGCCCTCTCCGCATCAGAAGCCCCCTTTGTATCTCAGGATTATATCCTATATCGAATTGCATGAACTGCGCCAATAGATATCAATGTAACAATGTACCATGTGCTTACTCTTCACCCTCTGCCATTCCCTTTTCTTTCCGTACCCCGCTTACCCTTATTTTAGAAACCGAATAAAAACCAAATTTGAAGAAAAAAAAAAGGCGTCTGAATATTTATCGCAGATCTCTGCCATGCAGGCGAGTGAGGATCCATGTAATTTTTTTTGGGGGGGGGCATTTACTTGCTCTGTCATCGAGGAGATCACGCCTCTCTTGCTGGGTATATATTTTGTTTATAGTCAGATGTGAAGCTGATTAACACGCTGGCTGTGCTGATCTGCAGTCGCCGTGTCAGGATTGCTATCCGATAGCTGGCAAGTCCTGGCCAGTACTGTACAACCTGTCCTTGTACATTCGACTCCTCAGTGGGAGCGCTGCCTCCGGGGGCTATCCCTTCCTTCGGATCATATTCCCGTGTCTTATGTGTGATTAGAATTACAGGGATCCAGATTCGGGAAAGATCACCGGAACATTAACCATTTCATCACCCCATGTTAAGCAGGTGACAGTTACTATTGAAGGAGAACGCCAGGCAAAAAAAAAAAAACCTTACCCGTGCGGCGGTGCTACCCCTGTACTGCAAGGTTTAAGTGCTCATTTTGTCTAAGGGGGCTCAAATAAAGCAAATTCACCTGATCCTCAGTTCCACCAGCTCTCTCTGGGCTACTAGACTAGGGTTGCCAACCTTTCTTCAAATGAAACCCGAACACTCTAGCACCGCGTGCGGCAATTTTTTTTTTCTTTTAAATATAAGAGGAGAGAGTGAGGAGAGACGGTCAAGGACCAGCTATAGAGGACTACAAATCCAAGCAATACATACACAGCAATACAAAATAATATGAAGCTACATACTCTGTGTTGTTCCGGGGTGGAGCCCTGATGTCTCCAGGCTCTCAGGTGGCCTGTGTGGGCTCTCAGGTGGGCTGTGCGCACTCTCAGATTGCTGTGTGGGGTCTCAGGTGGGCTATGCGGGCTCTCACCAGGGCTGTGCAGACTCTCTGGTGGGCTGTGCACACTCAGGTGGCTGTGTGGGGGTCTCGGGTTGGCTATGCAGGCTCTCACTAGGGCTGTGCGGACTCTCAGGTGGGCTGTGCACACTCAGGTGGCTGTGTGGGGTCTCGGGTTTGCTGTGCGGGCTCTCGCCAGGGCTGTGCGGACTCTCAGGTGAGCTGTGCAAACTCAGGTGGCTGTGTTGGGTCTCAGGTGGGCTATGCAGGCTCTCACCAGGGCTGTGTGAATTCTCAGGTGGGCTGTGCACACTCTCAGATGGTTATGTGGGCTCTCACCAGGGCTGTGCAGGCTCTCAGGTGGGCTGTGCACACTCTCAGATGGCTATGTGGGGTCTCAGGTGGGCTGTGCACACTCTCAGATGGCTATGTGGGGTCTCAGTTGGGCTATGCACACTCTCAGATGGCTATGTGGGGTCTAAGGTGGGCTATGCGGGCTCTCACCAGGGCTGTGTGGACTCTCAGGTGGGCTGTGTGCAGTCTCAGATGGCTTTGTGGACTTTCAGGTGGGCTGTGCGGACTCTCAGATGGCTGTGTGTGGTCTCAGGTGGGCTATGCGGGCTCTCAGATAGCTGTGTGGGGTCTCAGGTAAGCTATGCAGGCTCTCAAGATTGCTGTGCGGGAAGTTTAGGGGTCTCACCTGGGGGCCGAGGCGGCAGCGTGCTGTCAGGAAGGAGCCGTAAGAGGAGATGTGCGGGCCAGTGCCTGTTTATATGCGCCTGCGGCTCACAGGAAGATGCGGCTGCCTGAGGTCCTGCAAGGTTTCAGAGGGGTTGACACCAAAATGTCTGTCAGTCATTTTGTGTCACCCCCTCTGCTGGTGTCACCCAGTGCAGACCTCTTCCCCCATGTAAATAAAAGTAAATCACCGGCACACACTTGAAGGGTTTTTAAAGTATTGATATGTTTATTCAATGCACAATGTCACATACTGTCATACGGTGCTAACGTTTCGGGTCCGCGCAGGGATCCTTCATCAGAGCCACAGTGACACTGTGATCAGAGCGACAGTGATGAAGGATCCCTGTGCGGACCCGAGACTTGGCGGTGCGAATGGGATTTGGACTTAGCTCTTCCCCCATGTGACACATCTGTCCCCCTGCACTGCAAGGTAAGTTTTTTCTATACTCAGAGTTCTTTTTTTATATCTGTCCTTTCATCAGATCAAAACACAATCACTAATGAGCTTTAACGCATTGATCTGATTTTCATAGTTGCTTTAATCGTTTTGTAAAATAACACAGTGCTTACGACGAACCTCGCTCCGGCACCTCCGGTATGGGGTGACAACCGTCTTCCAATTGGTCTCCTTTGTTGTCACCCTGTCACCTGCATCCCTGGTGGAGATGGCAAGCAGCCACGCTGGCACATATTGTGCTGGTATGGTCCAGTGTTGTCACTTTTAGGGATTTGGTCTAAAGCAATGATGTGTAGCTGATGCTGGAGTCAGTTCCTCTAGACTAGGGTTAGCTAAACGTCAGCCCTCCGGCTGTTATGGAACTACAAATCCCATAAGGCATTGCTCGACCAGGGCAAGACTCCCAGAGGCAGATTCATGATGGGATTTGTAGTTTCACTACAGCTGGTGGGCCAAAATCTGTACAGAAAGTGGGCAAAAGAGGCTGACTACCAAGACTCACCATTGTGCAGGAACAGAGTTGGGAATGAAGGAAGGGAGATCTCGCTACATCACATACAAGAAGCCAGGGCTGCCTCTGCACACAGGGTTCCAGCTAGAACTAAATTCTGAGATTCGGGTGGACCAACCCACAAACTGTGTGTGGTTTTTTTTTTCCTGTCTGGAGTTCCACTTTAAATGTGGCTGAAATGTGGACATTTACTAGAAAGCCGGACATTAAAGTGAACATTTCATCAGTATTTGTACACAGCGAGGCTGCATTCCTCCGCCGGCTCCCTGAGCTGTCCTCTGTGTCAGGCAGACAGCGAGATATGACAGAGAGGGAGATGACAGCTCTGATCAATGCACAACATGTGCTGAGGAGTCCTAACCCAGAGCCAAGGAAAGAAATCCAAACATCCCATCATCCTATATACACATTATATGTTGTGTCATCTGAGAGCGATTGTAGAGGAAGGACAGACACATGGAGGAGAGGAGGAGAGGAAGGAGGAGAGGAGAGGAAACATTGGAGGAAGAAGTGAAGGGAGGAAAGCTGCGGGAGGGAAAGAAGAAAGGAATTTCAAGAAGAAAGAACAGAAAAGAGGAAGGAACAGAAGGAAGGAGGGAAAAAAAGAGAAAGAAAGAATATTTAAAGTAAGGGAAGATAGGAGAAGGAGAGGGGACAGAAAGAGGGAAGGAATGAAACAAAGAATGAAAGGGAAGGAAGGAAAAGAAAAGACTAAAAAAATAGAAGAAAGAAAGCTGAGAGAGGGAGAGAGGGTGGGAAAGAAGGAAGAAATTCGAAGACGGAAGAAAATTAAGGAGGGAGGAAGGAAGGAACATAAGGAAGAAGGGAAGAATTGAAGGAAGTAATAAAAGGAAAGAGAGAATTAGAAAAAGGGAAGAAATTAAAGAAAGAAAGGAATGAACAAAAAGAGCAAGGAAAGGATTGAAGCATTAAGGGAACAGAGGAAGGGAAGGAAAGAAAGAAAGAAAGAAAGAAAGAAAGAAAGAAAGAAAGAAAGAAAGACGATTGGGGAGGGGAAGTCAGAAAAGGGGAAATTATTGAATGAAGAAAGAAAGGAATGGAAGGAAGAAGGAAACAGAAGGAGGGAGGGGAGGACTGAAAGATGTATTAAGGGATGGAAGGAAAGAAAATAATAAAGGAAGGAAGAAACCGAAGGAGAGGAGGAAAAAGTGAAGGAATGGGAAATAGGTAGACATGTGCACTGCCAAAAAATTCGTTTCGTTTCGTTTTAAATTCGGATTTGTGTTATTTCGTTTTTCGGGATTCGGGTGTGAAAGTCAATTCGGATTCGGAATTCGGATTCGGACGAAATTCGGTAGCGTTCGCATGAACGTTCGTTTCGTTTTCTGTTCTTATTCGTTTCTTATTCGTTTCTTATTCGTTTCGTTCGTTTGCAGCAAAAGTGACATTTGAGGGGGAAAAAATATTTTTCTCCTTCTCTAATGTCACTTTGCTCCAACGAACGAAACGAATAAGAACAGAAAACGAAATGAACGTTCGTGCGAACGCTACCGAATTTCGGAAATGGAAATTCGGATTCGTTTGCATTCGTTATGTCTGTAATTCAGAATTCGGATACATCCGAATGTCCGAATTTACGTAAATTCGTCCGAATTTCGATTCGGAACGAAACGAATCGCACACGTCTAGAAATAGGGGAGTAAAGGAATTATGGAATTAAGGAACAGAAGAAGCAAAGAAAGAAAGAAGGGATAAGGTGGGATAGAAGGAACAAAGAATTAGAAAATGGAAGAAAGGAAGTAAGGGATTAGGGCTGCCATCTAAGAAGTAAGGATGCTATTCTTATAGATAGGGATGTTCAGATACCAGTGCCGATACTTGGCATTTTCATGAGAACTACCAGGGTTGCAGCGGTTGCAGCCGGGACCGGGCTCTGGCACTCCACCACTGGCCTGAAATCATTAGTCTGTATTGTTTTAGAAAAACTGTCACATGACAATAAACAAAAATGTATCAGTACTTGTAAAAATGGTATCAGTGCATCCCTTTATTTATATTTATATTATTATAATTATACATAATTTATATAGCGCCAACAGTTTGCGCAGCTACAATATAAGGAAGACATTACAAATACAATACAATGCCAGACAAGATGGTAAGGAGGGCCCGGCCCCTTACAATCTAAAAGGTAGGTGGAAGTGATACATGAGGAGGGAGCTGTGTGGGGATGAATTGTTTGAGAACGTGATGGTTCAGTGGTTAGGTTGAGGTGGGATTAAAAAAATCATACATTAAAACAGAGATGTACAAATCCCAGGGGCTCCGTGTGCTCCTTACAAATGACAGCGGCCTCTTAGCTTTTGAATTTTTCTCCAGTCTAGTCTTGGAGCTGGAAAAGTATCTGTACTTGTACTTGTACCGAGTATGGTGCTTGGTATCTGGACATCCCTAATTATAGTCATGTCATAAATCTGCGAGGATTGTCCCAGCCATTCAGAATTCAGCATTATTCATTATCCAATAAAATGGCACCTCTAAGACAGAGGGAGGTTTTCAGGATCCAGTACAGTAAATATCGGGTCCTGATCACTATTTGCCCCGGTCAGAAGGTTTAAATCCTCTTAAAGACAACAGGGTATCAACTACGGATGATTGGTAACCACTAAGCTGATATGATACCGATTTAGAATGACTAGTTCGTTAGCTAAAGCGGATTGCCTAGAAGTAGCTGCGAGATAGATAGAGAAACTCTGATGAAATTCTAGTGTGATTGATAAGATGTTTGGGCAACATGAGAACACTGAGGACACTTAAACCCGATCCCTCCCTTCTCTACCTATATACCCTACCTCCTGTCTCTCCAAGGGTCACCCCTCTGTTATTAACTAAGATTTTGAAGCTTTATGTACCTGACGCATCACAACGACCCGTCTGTGGGTTATAGACATCTGTCTGTACCCCTGTTATTCCCATGTAAATCTCAATAAAAATTTATTTGAAACAAAAAAAAATCCTCTTTGTCTTGAAAGTTGTATCAGAAGTTTGAGGTTCATTAGCAATAAATGAAAATGATGGACAGTTGTGTGTGAATACAATGATCAAAACTGTTGAATTCAAGTATAGTGCAGTATAAGATGAGGGAATAAAGCCGTATAGTACATACTTGTCCTTGTACAATAACATGTTTTTGCTGTGAGCGGTCCAGCAGGAGATTCACAATTTGGTTTAACAAAATTGGAAAGGAATAACAAAACTCCTTTCTAATTACAAGGCAGATCGGCTGCTCTAATTTATCAACACTGACAAGAGTATCAAATTGAAAACATTCTCAAGCATCGAAATATTACTTGGTCTAAAAATACATTTTGTTGCAAAAGAGGAGAAAAACACGGATGTTGCCTAATGTTGAGGCCTGGCAAGACTTGACTTGGCGTTCCCAGGGCTTGGCAAGACCTTCTGCCCACCTATGCGATGGCACGCCGGAGCTGCAACTGATCCTCCTCTGTGTAGTGATAGGAAGCAACCAGTTCAACGTGCAGCTCCCTTGTGGTTGAGGAAATAAAAGCCCAAGCATATCCTGGCAGCCCCCTAGCGGGTAGGGATTGCTGAGACTTCTAGTACTCCAACAACTGGTTGCCTGAAGGCATTTACTCCTGCTGTAGATTCCACACACTGATCTTTGTCGGGTAAAGTAAATGTCTGCTACTCATTACTCTTCCTAAAAGTGATGAAAAATAAAATCCTAGCTCTTCCTTTCCAGGTGGAAGTCCTGTATCTATTTCAAACAAGAACCCGCAGAACAGAATGTGTCCGACTACCAGGTAGAGACAAAAATAAAGGGTATAATAAATCACTATTTCCTGATTTTTACTCCAACGGAATGGGGTTTTCTCCTGTTTCAAAACAACTTTCAAAAAGTAACCACTGCAAAGCGTGTTTGCACGAAGTCAGCAAAAAGAAGATTTCAGCTTAAGGCCTCATTCACACAGCTTAGAGTCGGCGCGTACAGATCCGTGCGGCGTGTACGGCAGGACGGGTGTTGCGTGTGATTGCGTGTTCTTCGCTGTAGGAGGATGCGGCCGTACGCTCACCCGAGCTGCACATTTGTGCGGGCGTGTGTGTCCTGTCTGCGTCCGAGCACGGACACCCGCACGGATGTGCAGTTCTGGTGGATGTACGGAGGCGCACAGCCGCATCCTCCTATAGGGAAGAACAGGCTGCTGCGTACAATCACACGCAGCACCTGTCCTTCCCGGGAGCGGCCCGATATGGCCGTACACGCCGCACGGATCTGTACGGGCCGACTCTTAGCTGTGTGAATGAGGCCTAAATAGGGTTGCCACCTTTTCTTCAAGCGAAACCCTAATACTCTAGCGACACGCTGACATTTTCTTGGGAGAATGAGTCACGGCATATTCATATGTAAATATCACATTTCAGACTATTTTCAGTGGAGAGCCAGTAGCCCCTATCTTAATTTTGGTTGCCCCCGTCTGCCTGACATCCTGTGTCCGAGTTTCTGTTGCCATGAAACCCGGACACAGAATTCAAAACCCGGACTGTCCGGGTGAATCCTGGATGAGTGGCAACCCTAGCCTTAAAGCTGAAGTTTAATCTGCTCATATTTTGCCTTTATTAGTTCCTCCCGCCCTCATCAACATGCTAAAGACATTTTTAAATAAAACCTTTCCTTTTTTTAAATTATTTACCTTATTTTAGATCCAGTGATGTCATCACCGGGTCTTTGTGCTTCTCAATACAATGCAGGCTGATCATGGCTGGTGGGAGGGGCTGCCAGGGTGCTATATACAGTATAGCTTTCTAAAAACTAGGGATGCACCGATACCGATATTAGTATCGCTATCGGTGCCGATACCGAGTATTTGGGCGAGTACTTGTACTAGCCCAAATGCTCCGATACCTTCCCCGATACCGGAACTTCTGATTAGAGGAGAATTTCCTCTGATCGGTAGTGCCATAGGGGAACATGGAGCCGGCTTCCCGGGCAATCAGGAAGCCGGGTGGCGAGTAATGACCCGCCTCCTGGGCTTCCTGATTGGCCCGGGAATCCGGCTCCATGCTGATTGGCTGAGAAGCTGGAGTATGGAAATATAAATATCGGCACTTGTACTCGATACTGAAAGACTGGTATCGGTGCATCCCTAAAATATATACAGTATATTACCAAAAGTATTGGGACGCCTTTACACGCACATGAACTTTAGTGGCACCCCAGTCTTAGTCCGTAGGGTTCAGTATTGGGTTGGCTCCGCTCTTTGCAGCTATAACAGCTTCAACTCTTCTGGGAAGTCGTCCGCAAGGTTTAGGGGTGTGTCTATTGGAATGTTGGTCCATTTGTGAGGTCAGGTACTGATGTTGGAGGAGAAGGCCGGGCTCGCAGTCTCCGCTCTAATTCATCCCAAAGGTGTTCTATGGGGTTGAGGTCAGGACTCTGTGCAGGACAGTCAAGTTCCTCCACCCCAAACTCCCCCATCCATGTCTTTATGGACCTTGCTTTGAGCACTGGTGCACAGTCATGTTGGAACAGGAGGGGGCCATCCCCCTCTCCACTTCTCTAGAGTCCAGTGGCGGCGCGCTTTACACCACGGCATCCCACGCTTTGCATTGCACTTGGTGATGTAAGGCTTGGATGCAGCTGCTCGGCCATGGAAACCCATTCCATGAAGCTCTCTACGCACTATTGTTGTGCCAATCTGAAGGCCACACGAAGTTTGGAGTTCTGTAGCTATTGACTCTGCAGACAGTTAGCGACTTCTGTGCACTGTACGCTTCAGCATGTGTTGACCCTACTCTACCAAATAACATCATTAACTCAAGTTTCCAGCATCCAAAGAGTTGATCAGACAACTCCTTGGATGCTGGATACTTGAGTTTATGATGTTCTTTTTTTTTAGCTATCAGTAGTTGTTTCTATTTTGTACATTTAACACGTGAAGGGAAATCTCCCCAACAGGACAGAAGCAGCATAAAAAAACAAAAAACCCAGCACATATACACTCTGAAACCTCACCCTATCAAAAGAGAGAGCAATTCAGCATCAGCATCATTTCGCCTCTGTACAGACCTTTACAGACCAATCTCCATTAAGTTTTCACATTCACATGAACTCTATATTTCACTTTTTATAACAGATTCTTATTCAGAAGTTATGATCAAAGATATAAATATTTTATTTTCCTGGGGTGCAGTACTAGCTTACAGCAGACAGGTGTCACTCTTGTCACAGTAATCTACCATGACCATATTCATGACAAGCTTCTTGCTATCTTCACCTTGTTCTAATACCACTGTCTGGTTTTAAAGTTCACCTGTGGTTTGTCCATGAAGGGCAAAGCAACATGGTCACCTTAGAGCAGTCACCTGCAGCTACAGAGGGTGCGGCTGAGCTGCTGAAATGAAACTAAAAGTTCCTATTAGCTGGCTTAATCCTATGACTTCACCCTCTCTTCAACCGTGCCTTCATCCTCTCCTCATCGGTACCTTCGCCCTCTCATCACCTTTGTCCTTATACTCGCCCCACCTGTGTCTCTGCCCTCCATTCACCTGTCTCTTCACAGTCTCCTTACCTGTGTCTGCCGTCTCTTTGCCTGTGCCTTCATCCTCTACTCACTTGTGTCTTCTCCTTTTCCTCACCTGTGTCTTTGCCCCTGTGTCTTCACTCTTGTTACCTGTGTCTGCCTTCTCTTTGCCTGTGCCTTCAACTTCTACTCATCTGTGTCTTTGCCCTCTTTTCACCTGTACCTTCACCATCTGATCACCTATTTGTTCACCTTCTCCTCACCTGTGTCTTCTCCATCTATTCACCTGTGTTTTCAGCCTCTCCTCACCTGTGTTTTAAGCCTCTCCTCACCTGTGTCTTCAACCTCTCCTCCCTGTGTCTTTACCCTCTCCTTACCCTTGTCTTCGCCTTCTGTTCATCTGTGCCTTCCCATTCTCCTCACCTGTGTCTCTGCCCTCTTCTCACCTTCACCTGTGTCTTCTCTCTTTCCTCTCCTGTGTCTTCACTATCTCCTCAACAGTGGCTTCTCCCCTTTCTCACCTCTATCTTTACCCTCTCCTCACCTGTGTCTTTATCCTTTTTTCAAATGTGATTTTGCTCTCTCCTCACCTCTGTCATATGTGTCTTTACCCTTTACTCACCCATGTCTTTACCCTCTTCTCACCTGTGTCTTTATCCTCTTCTCACCTGTGTCTTTATCCTCTTCTGGCCTGTGTCTTTATCCTCTTCTCACCTGTGTCTTTATTCTCTTCTCACCTGTGTCTTTATTCTCTTCTCACCTGTGTCTTTACCCTCTCCTTTCCTGAGCAGTGCCCCAGGTAATTAAAGTGATATTAAAGTCAAAAGGTCTTTAAGCTATTTCATATCCTAATTAACTCCCTTACAATGAATGCTGCTCCTTGATGTTTAAAAGTTTTAGCTTCCTGTGGTGTTAGCTGGTCCCCTGAGCACTGGCCCTGATATCCTGTTTTAGGCTGGCTCCTTTCTCTTGAGGGTCCTATGGAGCCACCATTGTGTGTGCTAGTAAGCTATGTGTGTCTCCGCAAACACACAGACTCAGCAAAGCAACCCACTTCCCTTCTCCCTGCTCCTCTTTCCTCCCTCCTCCCCTTTTCTGGCTAGTAGATGGAAAGCTGCTGGAGACTGCTCTGTCCCTTGTGATCTTGTGCTTAACAGGAAGTTCAGGGAAACTGAACTGAGAACGTTTGAGCTGTTCAGAAACATGATGACTGTAAACATGGTGACTGTAAGTGTTTGGGCAAAAATAAATACTTTGCTGGGTAATGTATATTTGTTGTATATGGATTAATTATTGAAATAAAAGTTTGAGAGTTTAATACTACTTTAACTCTCTTATGCCCCCACCCCCTTTCTCTCTCTCTCTGTCTCCACTCCCCCAGTAATGTGCTCCGCCTCCATCAGTAAGTTTTTCCCATTTTGTCAATAAAAAAAGTTGTGGAAGGTTGGCAACCCTGTTGGTGGGCAGAGTCAGCCCCTGGCTTCTTCTATACCTATACCAACAGTGACATTTTTCATAATTCAGTCAGATGTAAGAAAGCTGCCAGGCTGGTTTAACGTTCCAGCTTTTATCAGAGACTGAAATATACATTTTGGGTGGACTGACCCTTTAAAATACAGAATTCACCCAATAAATATCCAGATAAGTGGCTATCTCCTTGTTTATAAGCCAAAGGTCTTAAACCGAAGACTCATGCCTCAATCTGGTGCCATTGCCTGTTCCCCTGCCTATCAACATTTAACTTTATAGCCATTGAACATCTTCAATCTCACTGAAACCATCCTATAAATTATAACCCGGCATTTAAGGTAATAAAAAAATGAAGATTAAATAGTACAGCCAGTAAGATTTCCATATTTATATATGGCCCGAGATAAGAAAGTTGTGTTAACAGTGCAATAAATATCTCAAGTGATAAAATAAGCATTAACTGATAGCGATCTGTATGAATCATAACCGTCAATGCCAGTGAGGGGAGTGGTGGATACATTGCAGAAGATGACCTTACAAGTGATAACGGGGTGTTGTCAGCCCATTGCAGGCCCGGGTTATCATACTTCACATGGAAATTTTCAACCAACAAGACTTATTCACATTTAAAAATATAAAGTGGTGATTCTTTTCTTCAGTATTGAACTTTTAAAGTGACACTAAACTCCGGAGTTAAACCTTACAAATACATTCAGGTACCTTAACTATGTAACAACAATGTATCTTATTTGTGTACCACTCAGCTGTAGATCCTCCAATCATCTCTGACACTGTCCTTCCTTCTGGAGCAGCGGTCGCCAACCAGTGATCTGTGGACCACTGGTGGTCCGCGAGAAAATGTTGGTGGTCCCTGTGCCCTTTTGATGCCGTGCAGGCTGGGCCGTCATTGAAGCGGCACGGAGGCTCCGGGGCTGCCTCTCACTGACTCATGCAGCGGCTGTCACAAGGAATGCGCGGCTCTCAGTACAAGGCAGGCTCTGCAGGAGGCGGGGCATCTCGTCAGTACCCGGACTGAGCAGGCTGCGGGACATAGAAAATGTGGGGAGAAGCCATGTAATAGTGGCTCAGTGTGGGGGAAGGGGAGACACCGGGGTGGTTGGGGCAGTGCTTAAGCTAGGGGGGGTATGTCCGCCGGCTGGGCCAGTGGCAGATTCGATAGGGAGGGAAACAATTAATATTATTACTGGGCCGGGGCGGGCGGCACCGCTCCCTCCCTCCACCAGCACTGTCACTCCTGCAAGGACACCCGCACCTATGTATGTATGTGTTGATATAATGTATGTATATATAGATATATTCTCATATTTTGTGTTTCCTCATATATAAATATTTATCCCCCATGGTCATGGTGCCATCTCTTACCCAAGTAAGCAACACACACACAGCCATCCACATGATGTAAAAGAAAACATGATTCATCAGACCAGGCCACCTTCTTCCATTGCTCCGTGGTCCAGTTCTGATGCCCATTGTAGGCGCATTTGGAGGTGGACACAGGTCAGCATGGGCACCCTGACCTGCTCTGGCTCCAATACTGCTGAGCCACTGACCCAGTACAAGTATGCCACCAATTCTGACTTGACTGGTTAAATGTTTGTTCCATCCGGTGAGGCAGAAAGCATGGAAGCCAAAGAATCAGTATACAGCTGGACAACTAGAAATTTCCCAAGCAGGTTAGCAATGGCAGCCCAAATATATTCACTCAGTACTGGTTTCCTTTAACGCTGTACTTTTTTTTTTAAACAACCATCACTTGCCATGATTAATGCCATTTTATGGATTTGATTTTGAATGCAATCTAGAAAATCCCAAGTACAAAGTTCAGCAATCAAACAATGGTTGTGACGACAGAACTAACTAGCTAATTAACACATCTTTCTTAACCATTTGCGCAGTTTGACATTTATAAATGTCAGTCTAAGTGCGACCACGCCGCGTAAGACGTCAGTAACAGGCCAGGGTGTGATCGCTTCCCACAGAGTTCACGATGAAAGCTTCAGGATGGAAAAAAAAGCGAGCCAACTCTGGAGTGAGTACCGGAAGTTCTGTGATGTCACAAAGTGAAATATCATTTTTTTTTTTCCATCTGTTTTGGCTGCTGTGGAGACCAAATCAGAGCCCGCTGATTATGAGCTGATTACCCAGAGCAACCAATCAGGATCTCACTTCTCAGCATTTTCAAAAACTCCCAACAATGAAACTTGATAAATTGGTTTAAATGATTAACAACACTTTGATTACTGCTCGTTGTTTTATTATTTACTGTAAATGCCTAAATGTTTATTTCCATCACAAACTGGAAAAGGCATTAATAGTTTTCACAGAATGATATTGCTTTACAAGCTCCGGCACCTCTAGATACAGCTTGTATCCCTTAAAGGTTTGACCTTGCCATGGGACGTGGAGACCCCCCCCACTCTTATCACCACCATCTAACAACCATGTAATGTGAGCAAGCATGTTGACTTGTGTATCTGCTAAGCTGGTACGATAATTGGCTATTACGATCTGATTTTGTGCATCTTTTAAAGTTCATAGTTCTCTTAACATGATGGGAAACTTTTCATTTTAAGAAAATAGCAAACAGAAACTCGGTGTTCTCAACCAACACAACAATATTTTGGAATCCAACAGCAATGGCACATTGACACTTGGGGTCCCAATGATGCACTCACAGTTAGGGTCTTAGAACATTGACGCCCTGGAACTTAGAACCATGACATAGTGACACTTGAGTTCCAGAACCATGGCAGAGTCATACTTGCAGTGCTATAATGATGGCAGGGAGACACATGGGTTACAGGACCATGGCAGAGTCATGCTTAGAGTGTTACAATGATGACAGGGTGACACCTGGGTTTCAGAGCCATGTGAAAGTCATGCTTGAAGTGCTACAATGATGACGGGATGACACTTGGGTTTCAGAACCATGGCAGAGTCATACTTAAAATGTTATAATGATGACAGTGTGACACTTGGGTTACAGGACCATGGCAAAGTCATACTTGAAGTGCTACAATGATGACGGGATGACACTTGGGTTTCAGAACCATGGCAGAGTCATACTTAAAGTGCTATAATGATGACAGGGAGACACTTGGGTTACAGGAGGACCATGGCAAAGTCAAGCTTGAATTGCTACAATGATGACAGGGTAACACTTCGGTTCCAGGACCATGGAATAGTCACAGTTGAAGTGCTACAATGATGATAGGAAGACACCTGGGTTTTAGAACCATGGCAGAGCTATACTTGGAGTGCTATAACAATGACATTTAGGTTGTCAGAGCTATGTCATACAAATGACACAGCCAATAAGACTCGAGGCTCCAAAATAATAGCACACTAGGACGTACCACCTCAGGACAGTAGCACAATGACACTTCAATGTAATTACTTCAACTGTAATTCTAGAACAATGTTAGACTGACATTATAGGATTGCATGGACATCTGCGTTCCAGGCCAGTAACACATGGACGCTTCGGACCCCGAAATGATGAAGGAATGTTGGTTTCTAGGTTATTAGGACCGTGACACTTACTATCTGAAGACACTTGGGGCCAGAGAGTAATGAGATATTGACAGTTGGGGCCCACCTTAAAAATGCTTCACTGTTGACTATATAATAATAATAATAATATTATTAAAAACGAATACAGACTATTATTTTCAATGCCAGATCTATTCCTGCCTGCTTTGTGCACCCTTGCTTCATGGTTTAACCATATGCATACGTGAAGATCCAATTGTCACAACGGCAGTGAAATTAAATAGTTTTTGGTGATTTTGTAAGGGTTCAATGAGCTCTAAATGGCTTCAGAGGGCTACAGAGACTCCTTTTAACTGTCCAGGACCTGTTTCTGTGCCCCCTTAGCTTCATTATTGTACATTATTTTTACAGAAAGACAAAAAACAGACGATGGACAAAATGAGTAAAATAAAAAAACTTAAAGCTAAAGTGCACAAATGACTACCACATACAGAAAAAATAGAAAACATATACATACGTAGAACACTGAAATTAAATAAACTAAACTACCCCAAAATACACCCCCCAAAAAAACCCTTCAGGTAATTAAAGGAGAACTATGGGGTTAGGGCTTTTCCCCATAGTTCTCCTAAGGGTAACGGGAGGACACAAACTAGCGTCCTCCCATCACCCAAAGCTCAGTATACCGGGAGCTACAGCTCGCGGTATACTGAGACGCTGAAGCGGATCCCTACAATTATGTCTGGATCCACCCAGCTGCGTGAGTGACAGCTGGCTCTGACTATCTAGAGGCAGAGCCAGCTGTACCCGCCCTCTCCCTTGTCCGTTCCGCCAGTCAGCGCTGGAGGATTAGAGCGGGGAGGGGGGGAATCCCTGCAGGGAGCCGTGAGTGACAGTCACGGCTCTCTGCATGGACAGTATCAGGAAGTGAGCGAGCGACGGTATGTGTTCGCTCACTTCCCGATCTATTCAGCCGACGTGTGACAGTCTCATTGTCACAGGTCGGCTAGAACTATGAGGCTGAGTGATTTTCACTCACCTCATAGTTCTCCTTTAAAACAAAGAGAACATTTTCCCCTACATCACTGCTGTGTCCTGTGGTGACATAGTGGTTGGTAGATGGAACCAGAGCACTTAGCAGGGAACTGGGCATCTGCTAGGTGTGTTGGATGCTGAAAATTCTTCTACCATACCTCTTCAAGAGAGCAAATTCTGGGGGAGAGGTACTTATTACAACTTTTTTTTTTTTTTTTTTTTACTTTTAATCTAGAATTCAGTCTCTTCAAAAAGACTTTGCCAACATACAAAAATGCAGGTCAAGGATCCTTACATGATCTACACTGCCTGTCCAAAAAAAAGTCACCACCTGGATTTAGTGTTATGATCTGGGGTTGCTTCACTTGGTTAGGTCTGGGTTCAGCAACGTTATGTCCCCAAAAAATGAGGTCACCTGCCTACCTGAATATACTGAATGACCAGATTTTTCCATCAATGGGTTTTTTCTTCCCTGATGGCACATTGGCCATATTTCAAGATGACAATGCCAGGATTCATCGGGCTCACGTTGTGAAAGAGTGGTTCAGGTAACATGAGACATCATTGTCACACATGGATTGGCCACCAGAGAGTCCAGACCTGAACCCCATTGAGAATCTTTGGGACGTGCTGGAGAAGACTTCACACAGTAGTCTGACTTTCCCATCATCACTACAAGATCTTGGTGAAACATTACTGCAAGTCTGGATGGAAATAAATGTTGTGACATTGCATAAGCTTATGGCAAGGCGAATGTGTGCTGTAATCACAGCTAAAGGCGGGCCAGTGAAATATTACAGTGTGTGACTATTTCTGGGACAGGCAGTGTATTATCTAGCTGTCCGCGGAAGAATGAAGGGAAATACTAGTATAGAGTGTCACTTGAGTCTAGGTTTTATGGGGCTGCTAACATCACATTCAAGGTGGCAGTGCCCAGCAATAATTTCAGGCCTTGTGAATGTTTATGGAGGCTTTTACAGGTAAAACACATCCATAAAATACATGAAATGCATATAAAAACATTGCAAGATGTATGTTGAAATCAATGACCTGGCAACAGGGTCTCAGTCAGCATTACACATTATACAGTACCGTATATACTCGAGTATAAGCCGAGATTTTCATTAACAAGCCATGGCACATTATAACTCAACACTGGTTACAATGCAGATCTTCTACTTTCACGGCATCACACACGCAATTTTTGTTGTCTGTTATCCATATGACATGATCCTATTATTCTAGCTGCTTTCGTTTAACTACTGTGTTATGGTACAATAAGCCAAGTCACAAATTTAATCCAGCTTCTATGGGATAGAGCAGCGGAATTAGGAAATTACTGAAGATCCATGAGAAGCCAGAAGACCGTCCACCATATGGTCTGCCTTACCTACTCAGTTTTTTTTTTTTGTACAGTGCGATGTCCTCATAGAATCACTAACAGTACAAACACACAGATCACATACAGATGCCCCTTACAGTGGAAAAAAAATGTGCCGATGCCTTTCCCTTGTTCTAAGGGAGCACATGATGAAAATTAAGAGTTTGGAGGTACTCGAATTATGAGTTCATACTTAAAGGAGAACTATGGGGTTAAGGCTTTTCCCCATAGTTCTCTTTAGGGTAACGCGAGGACACAAACTAGCGTCCTCCCGTCACCCTAGGCTCAGTATACCGCGAGCTGTAGCTCACGGTATACTGATACGCTGCAGTATACCGCAAGCTGCTGCTCGCGGTATACTGAGACGCCGCAGCTGAAGCGGATCCCGACAATTATGCCGGGATCCGCCCAGCTGTGTGACTGACAGCTGCCTCTGCCTATCTAGAGGCAGGGCCAGGTGTACCCGCCCCCTCCCACGTCCGTTCTGCCAGTCAGCGAGGAGGGGGGAATCCAGCCCCTCCCCTGTCACGGCAGAGAGCCGTGACAGGATCGAGAGGTGAGCGAACGCCGGTATGTGTTCTCTCACCTCCCGATTTACTGAGCCGACCTGTGACAGTCTCATTGTCACAGGTCAGCTAGAACTATGAGGTGAGTGAAAAGCACCCACCTCACAGTTCTCCTTTAAAAAACAGAAAGTGGGTCGTAAATATTGTAGGCAATGGCTGTTGGGTATAAGGGGTAAAAGGAGGGAGCAAAAACATTTTGTCTGAGTCTAGAATTAAAGGTGGGCATTAGCAGCCTTCATATTAAAGCAACCCTTTCACCATCACTTCTCCTAGCCTGCAAACGTATAGCATCTAGCCTCACCTTTCCGGCAACCGGTGTCTTCAACTTCCGGTTCTTTGCTGCGTCTTGGCTGCCGCAGGGAGTGTTGAATACCGGCTCCTCCTTCCATGTGTTGAATTTTCTCTAATGTCACTAAAAAAAGTACGAACTACACAGGGAAACCAAGGAGAGCATGTATTCAACACGCCTGAAGTATTGAATACCTGCAGTGGTCTGAGTTTGAAGACTCGGGCAGCTGGAAAGGTAAGTAAAGATGCCATTCTTTTACAGGCTGGGGTTGGTTTGACCCTGTATTGACAAGATCACTTAAAGTGTAACTAAACTTAGAGTTAGAATATACCCCAACCCTAATCCTAAAATGAAATGAATAATATAGTAGCACACCCTTCCCTTGTTCCAAAGTTACCTTCTTAATAATTTTTTTACCTGGTGATCTTGCCATGATCTAGACTTCTGATCCCTAGCAGGGGGCAACATTGACAATTTAGGATGTGTGCTTCCTGTAGACAAATGTATTGATTATATGAGGAGCAGTCTAGTCACCGTGGGGAAATACCATCATCCTGTATATATTATAACACAGCAAACCAAAGATTGGGACTTTAGAGGTATTTTAATTCAGCCTTTTTCAACCAAGGTGCCTTCTGGCTTCCTCAGGGGTGCCTCAAAATTTTGGCCAGCATCATGGAAATGAATGATGCTAATCCAGGAAGGGTGGGATCCATTGAAAAAAATTATCCTCCATCCAGGCCTGCTTCACCTCTCACCCACTCCCATGCTGCCACTGATATTAAAGTGGGGCTTGTGATGTGAAAAGGGGGCTCCTGATGTAAAGCGGGGGGGCTTGTGATGTGAAGGGGGGCTTCTGATGTGAAGAGGGCTCCTGATGTGAAAGGGAGGTTGTGATGTGAATAATCATTCTCTATGCCTGATGAAGGGACCCTGTGCGGCGCCAAAAGCTCTTGCATTTGAAATGAGTTTTCAATAAACCCACGATTGATTATCCTTGAAGGAATTTGGTGTGCTGGTGACATCTCTCATATTATGTGATGTAAAGAGGGCTCCTGATGTGAAAGGTTGGCTTTTGATGTGAAAGGAAGGGGGGCTCTAGTGTGAAGGGAGGTCTCCTAATATTTAAGGAGTGACTCTCATGTGATGGGAGAACCTTATCTTTTTGTATGCTGAAAATCCATACTAGGCCTCAATCTGGGATAAAGGTCTACTATCACTGGTTGCCAGGAGCTGGGCGAGGTGCCAGCCAGAGCATCCCAGGTTGATAACAGATGTGCAGGGAGATGTTTGTATGGCCCGAACACATCTCCCCGCCTGGCTCTTAGCAACCTGGTATATTCTGGCCAGAAAGGGGGCCACTCTGCCTGCCATCCCCCCCATGTGACCCTAAAAGATGCCACCTGCAGCAACAGTCTCAGGCTAGTAGAATATATAGAGACACCGGCACTCCAAATTTTGAATCAAATACGTCTGTTTATTGATGCACTAGCAGCATAGCGTGATGCACTCAATGCAACGTTTCGGGGTCTCACAGGGTCCCCTTTATCAGGCAGAACATGTGTTTTTCATCACTTGTTCTGCCTGATGAAGGGGCTCCTGTGAGACCCCGAAACGTTGCATTGAGTGTATCATGCTATTCTGCTCGTACGTCAATAAACAGACGTATTTGATTCACTATTTGGAGTGCCGGTGTCTCTATATATTCTACTAGCTAAATATCACGGTGTCCTTTTTTCCCCCCTCTCCCGGTTTCCCTCCCTACCCCTATGAGGGTTTGACATTAGTAGTATGGCTGAACCTGGTATTGGGTTTGGTGGTGCTGCAGGCACAGGGTGCTAATGATCCACGAGATAATCTGCCCTGAAGTATTTGTCTAGTCGTAAATGTATTTTTCTTTGATTTTTCATTATTGTATGGTCTTGTGTTGATGCTGAAATACGGTGTTGGAATGTCGATATATAGCTGTCATTGGGTTTTATGTGGTTGTTTTTATGTATGAAAAACCAATAAAAATGTTACCTGTTAAAAAAAAAAAATATCATGGTGTCCAGCCGTCAACAGCCGCAGCAACCACCTTCATTACTTTGGAACGGCGGTTTCGAGTGTGATGGGTTCATGGACTTTAACAGCCTCAGGCTGCCTCATTAAAGGCATGGCCCTGACGTTACCTATCTATGGAGGAGCAGTGTCATCACCCTTGGCCGCTCTCCTGCTTTGGACTACAGGCACCTCTCCATCTCCTCATCTTCATTGTAGAAGATAGCTGGGAAGGCTGATAACATTGTTTGAGAGTTCAGTGCCCGCAGAGGTGCAAGGACACAGGATTTCTGAATTTTTTTTTGTGCTTGAAGACAATGTACTTAGCCTGAAAATGAAAAAGGAATGCAGCCACCACATCTAAGGATTGGCAACCAGCAATATTTTTCATTTCTGGTTGGGTTTAGATATCCCTTAAAGGAGAACTATGGGGTTCAGGCTTTTCCCCATAGTTCTCCTTAGGGTAACGGAAGGACACAAACTAGCGTCCTCCCGTCACCCTAGGCTCAGTATACCGCGAACTGTAGCTCGCGGTCTACTGAGACGCCGCAGCTGAAGCGGATCCCGACAATTGTGCTGGGATCCGCCCAGCTGCGTGACTGACAGCTGGCTCTGCCTATCTAGAGGCAGAGCCAGCTGTACCCGCCCCCTCCCCCGTCCGTTCCGCCAGTCAGCGCTGGCGGATCGGAGCGGGGAGGGGGGAATCCAGCCCCTCCCCTGTCACGGCAGAGAGCTGTGACAGGATCGAGAGGTGAGCGAACGCCGGTATGTGTTCGCTCACCTCCCGATCTACTGAGCCGACCTGTGACAGTCTCATTGTCACAGGTCGGCTAGAACTATGAGGTGAGTGAAGAGCACGCACCTCATAGTTCTCCTTTAAGTCAGCTGTGTTAGAAGTGCTTACCCTTATGCACCTGTGTTTAACAAGAAACAAACCAGTGCTAGAAATATGTGTTTGTACGACGATCCTCGGCATCCTCCCCGTCTGTAACCGTTACATACATGGTGGGTCCTGAACAATGAAACCCCTTCCATTCCACCTGCAGATTCCTTGGAGGGATACAAGTGAGGAGAGGTGAGAGGGAAGACAGACAGTCATTGTGGTTATCTTGTATGTTGGTGACCTTGAGGCGGGCACATCCCTATTGCACTTATAGATAAAGCTAAAATATTTAAGTTATGTGAGTGACGTTCCCTCTGATGCATCTGAATGAAATGTGGAAGTGGGTGTGTAAAGTCACGATGGAGTCCGCGGTGATAAGTGCAAGGTTTCTCAACAAACAAAAGTAGAACAATCATCCTGTGACATGATAAAACAGTTATATGAAAGTTCCTTGCGTACCTCCGACAAACACAACACACTTTATAGCCGAGCACCAGGCAGATATCAAAGACGCCAATATGGCAGCTCTGGAATCAATAAAATGTGTTTTTTGCAACGCAGGAAGTCTTAGTACCGACATTTCACCTGGTATCAACCTCTTGGAGTGGGAAAGGGAGAAGCAGCGCAATGTTGCAGTGCAAGGAGCATGATGATAGTAGGAGAGAGCCGATGGAAGTTGTAGTCCCCTATAACCGTTACCATTCTGCAATTCTGTAGAGAGTAATGGTGGAAGTTGTGGAAGGAGAGAGCCGATGTTCAGGGTGTAGTATAAAACATGGTCACTAAGAAGATTGAAAATGTTATTGTCTCCCTAAGTTTAGCTTCTAAAGCTCCATCTTGATCACCTTCCCACTAGGCCAGGGCTAGGCAATCTGGGCACTGCAGCCGTGGTGAAACTACAAATCCCAACATGGTACTGGGAGTCATGCCTGTGGCTATCAGAAACTTGCAATGCCTTTAAATAGATAGCTTTTAAATATATATTTTTGGTGTTTATAGTTTCAGTACTTTAAAATGCATTCAATATTTTTGTAATGAATACATGGATGGATTACTGCATGGGCAGCTGCACTTCAGCCCCCCAGTTGAGGTCGAACTGAATGACAGCCACAGGCAGATGCATGATGGCATTTGTAGTTTGACCCCAACTGGGGAGCTGAAGTTCAGTTGCCCCTGCTGTATTCCATGCATGTATTTGTAGCCCCCGTCACATTTTGTGAGATGGCTACTAGACATTTAGCGATTGCCAGGGCTGTAGTCAGTTTGGCTGGATTATAGTTGGCATTTATCTGGTTAATTCTAGGTGTCTGGCATTGGTTGTACCTACCTGGGTGGAGTGTGACTCTACTGTATTGTGGGACATCCAATGAGTGAGTGTATGTGCAGTTCACCAGCCAATCACTAGGTTTTTCTTAACCAGTGTTGTATGCTGTGATAGGGTACATATACTGCAGAGAATTGCCATGTGCTGAGTTCTGGACCAGCCATGGATTAGTCCAGGTTGGGGTGCTGTTCAGCCTACCCTCCAGGCTAGGCCTGAGGCCTGGGGGTGGGCAGATGCTGGAGTGTGGCAAGTGTTCCCCTGGGCCTAAAGTATGGAGGAGGCCTGTGCTGTTTTCAGAGGAGGAGAACCTGGCAAGCTGATGGCTGCTGGAGGTGCCTGAAACATAGTGAACCTCAGGAGCAAGTCCGGTGTCTCTCCTGCTGGGGATCGCTGTTCGCTGTGCTTACGAATCGATCTACACTGAGATGCTTAAGGGACCTGGTGAGTCTGGAGTCTACGTCTGTAATATCCTGGATGTCTGGGATCCCTATACCCTCTCTTCCCAGTGTGAAGGTTTTAATCAAAGTTATTCAGCGTTGTACTTCTGGAGTGGATATCAGCTTTGTGGGCACTAGAAGGGGGCGGTTAAATGCTAATGGGGCAGCTGAAGACCATAAAACCCCTAGACCAACTAGCGATGACCCCGGGTTATTATTCTGCTGGATCCTTCAGGGGGTGAGTGCTACATGTTCATTGTAAAATTATTTAACCTCCTCCTCCGTTGTAAGAAATGGCCGGCCGGGAGCTCCCTGGATCTTAATGGGCGCTTTTAAGCGGCGTACGCGAGCGGGAAACTGCCTAAATTTAAAATCAGGCAGCGATGCCTGTTAACATACAAGCGATCCGGCGGATCACATGTATAAGCTGCCAGCCCATGACAACCCCCTCTGCGGCCCCCCCTCCCGCTGTCACGCTGGTCCCGGGCTCCGCTCTAGTGGATGGCAACTGATGTAGCAGATGAGCAAGGATATCCTCAACACGAAAGACACCAGCCATACTCCTGAAGTCCTCTGAGTTCCAGGATACTTCAAGAGCCATCATTGGTCCTGGGTCTCTTCCTCTAACAGCAACACAGACCTCCTCCATGTTGGAGGTCTCAGGGAAACATTTCCCTCACACCAGCCTATGCCCACCCCCAGACCTTAGGCCTAGCCCGTGGGGGCAGGCAGAACAGCACCCAGCCCTAATCCATGGCTGGTGAAACTCGGTGATTGGCTGCTGTACTGTACACACACTACAGTGTCTCTCATTGGCTGTCCCACAATATGACAGAGTTACACTCTGCTCAGTGGGGTACAGGCAATGCCAGACACCTAGAATTAACCAGATAACTGCCACCATAATTCCAGCCAGGCTGACTACAGCCCCGGCCATCACTAAATGTCTAGTAGCCACATCTAGGGTTGCCATCTTTTCTTCAAGCGAAAACCCGAACACTCAAGCGACGCGTGGACATTTTTATGGGGAGAATGAGTCGTGGCTTATTCATATGTAAATAGCACCGCCCATTAATATGTAAATATCACAGTTGAGACTATTTTCAGTGGGGGGCCAGTAGCCCCTATCTTAATTTTGATTGCCCCTGTCTGCCTGACATCCTGTGTCCTGGGTTTCTGCTGCCATGAAACCCGGACACAGCATTCAAAACCCGGACTGTCCGGGTGAATCCAGGACAGGTGGCAACCCTAGCCACATCACACAAGGTGATGGGGGCGACATATTTTTAATAGAAATTCTCCTTTCTTTCTGCATTATGTGATGCAACTGATGCTTCGAGGGAGCAGTAGAAGGTCTTTGTTCTGCCTGGTTCTAGCTAAGCACTGGGAGGAACCAATGCTCAAAAAGAAACGACACCTCCATATGTGCCCGTATAAAAGTTTCCCTGTCATTGTAATAACGCCGCCCCGCGTGCCTTTGTGTCGCTGTTCAATTTCAGTTCATGGCTCCCAAACGTAGCACTTGATGAGAACACGTTGTCAGCCAAGCTTATAAAGCTTTTAAAGACATAATCGTCTTCCCACAGACACGGTTTATCCAATAAAACTCAACAGTCGGCCGGGTCGTTGCTCCCAGCGCAGCAAACCGCATCACATTAAGATCAGCTTACGTAAATCGAACCGTCTCAGGATTGCTTAGGATGTGCGCTGGAAAATGTTATAAGGGGGGATAATAGCGAACGCTGCCGGCCCAGAGGCTTCCGGATCATTTGATTAAGTTTCCTGTCCTCTACTGAAAGTGATATTGAAGTCGAAAGGATTTTTAAGCTCTTTCAAATGCTGATGAAATCACTTGCAATGGACGCTGCTTCTTGATGTTTGAAAGTTTTCGTTTTCTGCAGAATCAGATGGCCTCCTGAGCACTGGCTCTGATATCCTGTTTTAGGGTGACTTTTTTCCTTTGCAGGGTCCTATGGAGCCACTCTTGTGTGTGCTATTAGGGGGGAGTGTCCCCACAAACACAGCAAGGCAATCCATTACCCTGCTCCCCCCCCTTGGGGGGTGGGTGGAGTGTTGGTGGTGCACACAATCAGTGTGTGTGTGGGGGGGGTTGCTGGTAGTGCATGCAATTAGAGCAGCGGGTGGTGTCTCCTGCAATGCCTCCCTCTGCAGTCTCTGCATGTCCCTGCCCAGCTCTTGCAACCTGGGACGCTTCAGCTCTGACGTGACTGGTTCCAGGAGCTGGGCGGGATGCTGACCAGAGCATCCCAGGTTGCTAAGAGCTGGGCATGGATATGTGTATGGCTCTTAGCAACCTGGAATGCTGTGCTCAGAAAGGGGGCGGCAGTCACAGTGCAAACATTGTGCAGCAGATTGGCCATGCCACTCTGGCTGCCACCTCCCATGTGACCCAAAGAGATGCCGCCTGAGGCAAGAGATGGCCCTGGATGAATGGCTACTGTAGACTGCTCTGTCGTTTGTGAACATGTACTGCACGCGACGTTCAGGGAAGCCGAGCTGAGAGAGTTGGAGCTGTTTGGAAACATGATTACAGCACGTGCTCTGGCAATATTATAAAGAAATACTTTGCAGTGCAATTTATATTTGCTTGATCCGGATTCATTACTGAAAAAAGGTTTGAGAGCTTAAAGGAGAAGTATGAGGTGAGTGCTTTTCACTCACCTCATAGTTCTAGCCGACCTGTGACAATGAGACTGTCACAGGTCGGCTCAGTAGATCGGGAGGTGTGCGAACACATACCGGCGTTCGCTCACCTCTCGGTCCGGTCATGGCTCTCTGCCGTGACAGGGGAGGGGCTGGATTCCCCGCTCCGATCCTCCACCGCTGACTGGCGGAATAGACGGGGGAGGGGGGCGGATACAGCTGGCTCTGCTTCTAGATAGGCAGAGCCAGCTGTCAGTCACGCAGCTGGGCAGATCCCGGCACAATTGTCGGGATCCGCTTCAGCTGCGGAGTCTCAGTATACCGCGAGCAGCAGCTTGCGGTATACTGCGGCGTCTCAGTAGATCGGGAAGTGAGCGAACACATATCGTCACTCGCTCACTTCTTGATCATGTCCCTACAGAGAGACGTGACTGTCACTCACGGCTCCCTGCATGGATTCACCCCTTCCCCTCTCTGATCCTCCAGCGCTGACTGGCGGAAGGGAGGGGCAAGTGATACATGAGGTGGTAGCTGTGTGGGGATGAATTGTTTGAGAGAGTGAAAGTTTAGTGGTTAGGTTGAGGCAGGATAGGCTTCACTGAAGAGTCTTCAGGGATCGCCTAAAGGCAGACAGAGTAGAAGATAGATGGACAGGTTGGGGTAGGGATGTCCAAAGGATAGGATAGACTCTAGAGAAGTCCTGGAGGTGAGAGTGACGAGGGAGCTAGAGAGCAGGAGGTCTTGGGAGGAGTGGAGGGGACGGTTAGGGTGATACTTTGAAAAAGGTTAAATATATAGCCGGGGTAGAGTTGTGGACGGCTTTATAAGTGATTGTTAATATTTTGAATGTTATCCTTTGGATGATTGGAAGCCAGCGGAGGGATTGGCAGAGGGGGGCAAGGGATGGAAGCCAGTGCAGGGATTGGCAGAGGGGGGTTGCAGACACTGAGCGGTTGGTTAGGTGGATAAATCTAGCAGCAGCATTCATGATAGACTGAAGGGGGGAGGAGCCTGTGTAGAGGTCGGCCAATGAGGAGGGAGTTGCAATAGTCAAGGCGAGAGATAACAAGGGAG
This sequence comes from Nanorana parkeri, assembly GCF_000935625.1. Classification (NCBI taxonomy): domain Eukaryota; kingdom Metazoa; phylum Chordata; class Amphibia; order Anura; family Dicroglossidae; genus Nanorana; species Nanorana parkeri. Next base: position 628,139 of record NW_017306360.1, on the reverse strand, counting down.
TGAATGAGTAGGTTTGCAGTTTCATTGGTGAGAAAGGGGTGTATTTTGGAGATGTTACGAAGGTGAAGGCAGCACAATTTGGATAGTGATTGGATTTGGGGAAGAAAGGGGAGGTCGGCATGGGGGGAGGGGTGGATAGTTGTGTTATCAATCTCAATAGAAAAGTTGGGGGAAGGTGCACGGGGGGGCGAGGAAATATCATGAGCTCCGTTTTTGAAAGATTGAGTTTTAAGAAGTGTTGTGACATCCAGACTGATATGTCAGTTAGTAAATTAGTTTCCAATAGGAAGACCATGTGACAGGATGACAGTGCAGGAGCACAACTAGAGGAGACAGATGTCACCACAGAACAGGAAGTGCCTGAACAAAGACCTTCATGGGTGAAAAACCAGATGCTCTTTCGAGAATATAACTTTCGAGATGGCATTACCATTGTATGAGATTTTGATGATTGGGTTTCAATCTTCTTTTAGGTTATTTAAAAAGTCGCTGAAACGTTATTTAAAAACGGGGTCAAGATATGGAAAAACTTAACAATAAAGACATGCGAGATGACCCTAATACTATGTAATATGCCCTGGAGCCAATGAGCATTCTGGGTTGCTGTGATATGCGGTAGACTGTAAATTTTGGTTTTCACGTGTACAAGAATTTAATAATGTGAGCTGCTTGCCCAGATATAATAACCATTCATTCTGTTATTAGTGTTCCAATTTAAATACCTCCGGAAAATAATACCGTGATATTTTGCTAATGATGTCCTTTTTCATTCATTTCAAAAACTATGTTTACATTTTGGCAGCGTATGGAATCCTAAAATCTGAGCGTTTCGAAGTGCAGACTATATTGCTGATTTTGCAAGAGCTGATCCGGTATCGTCTTCGCTCTCCTCCACCACCAGATTCTCTCTGTTGGACGCAACGTCAAGTCGGAACGGTACCAGCTCCCTCAAAATGTTGAAACAGTATCCAATACCTCTCTCCTGGCTTTGTCAAGTGGCCTGTGGTCAGGGGCTGCTACTGACAGGGCCGGCCTTAGGGGTGTGCGAGCAGTGCGGCCGCACAGGGCGCCATGGCAACAAGGGCGCTGTGCGGCCGACACAGCTCGTCCTGGGGGCGGCTTCTCTCCCCCTCACCGCTGGGCGCTGGCCATCCGATATGACAGCGCTCCCTTGTGGTTACTGGGGGTGTGGCCACTAAAGGGTGTGGCCACTGAGGGGTGTGGTCACTGAGGGGCGCTGTAAAGCTTTCTCGCACAGGGCGCCTAAAGGCCTAAGGCCGGCCCTGGCTACTGAGGCCTCTCAAAGTACATTAAACAGGCAGCGGACCTTGCGCGAGATTGAAGATAAACTGGATGGATGCCGATGTGAAATACGGAACTGATCTGAACTCATCTGAGGTCTGGAACCGGACGGAGGATTGGGAATTAGGGAGCTAATTTGTCTGTTTTTTAGGGAAGGAGACCTAATAGCTTAGCCTTAGTTACTTTGTACAGAAACCCAATAAATAAAATAACCCGTCAAGATCAGTCAGCACATGGTGTTCCATGGCCATGCCACGAACAACCGCATTTGAGACTGCAAACAAAACTTGCATGCACAAGTACAGGTGAAACTCGAATAATTAGAATATCGTGCAAAAGTAATGGCAGTAATTGCTGCAAAAGAGGCCCAAACCAAGTACTGAGTACATATGCATGCTTGTACTTTTCAGAGGTCCGATATTGTTCTATGTACAATCCTTGTTTTATTGATTGCATGTAATAATCTACTTTTCTGAGATTGTGGACTTGGGGTTTTCATGAGCTGTAAGCCATAATCATCACAATGATGACAAATCACGGCTTGAACTATCTTGCTTTGCATGTAATGAGTCTCTCTCATATATTAGTTTCAACTTTTAAGTTGCATTAGTGAAATAAATGAACTTTGCACGATATTCTAATTATTCGAGTTTCACCTGTATGTTGGTACTCATGAGGTTGGTTTGAACAATAGAAAGGTTTTCAGTCAATGTTTGCCCAACTATCTAAGATGAAAAAAGTGACCCCCTTTAAGCACAATGTGTGTAGGCAGGGGTGTCCCTAGTATAATTACCGCCAAAAGGAGGAGGGGAGGGTGCTGGTGATGCATGCTAATGGCGCCCTAGTTTTGCACCGCCAGTTTTGCTTGACATCCCGCCCAGCTCACTGATATCATTGGTTGCCAGGAGCAATGCCGGGGCAGGATGCCAGCCAAAGCATCCCAGGTTGCTAAGAGCTGGGCGGCAAGATGCAGAGCCCTTCTACAGCTCTTAGCAACCTGGGACTCTCTGTTTGGAAAAAGGGTGGCAGGCTCTAACTGCGACCCCCCAGGTGACCCAAAGACATGCTGCCTGAGGCAACAGCCTCAGGCTGCCTCATTATAAGGAATGCCATTGGCCATGTGTGCAGGCAAAAGACACACCCCTGCCACACCGCCAATCATGCGGACCATGATGAATTAATATGCAACAATTGATTGGTTAAACCCACAAGTCCTACATGTTAACATGACTACTTTATTGCTAATTTGTTCAGCAAAATAATCTTTGCAATTTGTAGGTCATATAAAGATTTTTTTGTACACTATATAAATATGCAGTTACATGAACCTCTCCACCAGCTCTTCCTAGAGTGAAGACCGCTAATCCACTAGTCCAAGCTGAGCCTATCCTGTCTGGGCTTGGCATCACCAAACCATCGCTAGAGTCTTCAGAGCCTTTAGAGGACTTCACCGATGGTCCCAATGGGAAGTGTCCATGTTGATGATTGGTGACTTGGGCATTACCCATTGGACGCCATAAACAGACCCTCCCACTCTTCAGGTAACGATCGAGAAGATTCAGGATCCCAGGTTTATGTAATTATTATGAGCATTTAGCTCCGTTTTTTTCTAACTTTTAATTATTTTAAAATGATAATTATACAATGCTTTCAATTTTCAATTGATCAGACAGGCCCTCACAAATCGGATTACAGCATGTATGGCCAGCTTAAGAACTATCACTCAAACAACATACCATAGATATAACATTGGGCACATCTGCCTGTGTCAGCATACAAAAAAAAATTGCTTAGAAAGATTTTTACAAGTGTTCCAAGAACAGTCCATGGCTTTGCGCAGCCCACAAGCTTTCAAGATGCAGCCTGCAATGCCCCAGACCTCTAATTAGCTCTGGAGCACAGCAGACCACACTGGGAGACAGCAGTTCCAATGGGCTTTAGCATAGAACCAAAGCTGTCAGTGGAAGCACCAAGCCAAGGAGATGAATCGATCAGCTCCTGGGCTTCTGCTCCTGCTACCTGGTTCCTAAAGGATTGGTGGCTTGGGCAGAACTGAAACAGTTCAGTCCAGGCACTCCCTCTAGCAACAGATCACTGCTATAGTTTGATTGTAGCCAGCAGTGGATAACTATTGGAACTGATCTCTTATTGCAGAGCCGAATCGGGGGTTGCATTATGTTTCCAATGAAGAGATCCAGCACCCCCATGAAGAAAAAAATGTATACCATATATACTCGAGTATAAGCCGTCCCGAATATAAGCCGAGGTACCTAGTCTTTGCTTTGCAACAAACATATATTACATGACAGAAAATCCCTAGCGCTTTAGGGGCTAGCTAAAAGGACAGCACAGCAGATGCAACTTACCTCGTCTTCGCCGCGCGCTACCGTCCGAGTATCCGAAAGTATCTTGGGGCAGGCGCATGCGCAGTTCGGATTTTCGTTTGGGAGACGAGGAGAGACGCAAGGTAAGTCTATGGACGCGTGCACCCGCATGCAGACACCGTGGGATCGGAAGTGCCAGCAAGGACAGAGGAGTCAGCGCTGGATCGGAGAGCTGCCGCAGCGCTGGAGAGAAGGCCGAAAAGGACAGGAAAGAAGAAGAAGATCGGATTAAGAGACATAATTTAAGGTAAGTGCTTTCATTAACATTGGGGGGAGGGAAAACATTTTTTGACTTTAATGTCATTTTAAGCATAGCTGAGAGAGGTACAATGTTTCAAATGAGACTACACAATACAGCGTACATGACAGTTTTTAATAAGGAATAGATAATTGCATTACATTTTGCTGTTGTTGTTTTTAAAGGAGAACTATGAGGTGAGTGGTTTTCACTCACCTCATAGTTCTAGCCGACCTGTGACAATGAGACTGTCACAGGTCGGCTCAGTAGATCGGGAATTGAGCGAACACATACCGGCGTTCGCTCACCTCTCGATCCTGTCACGGCTCTCTGCCGTGACAGGGGAGGGGCTGGATTCCCCTCCCCGCTCCGATCCGCCAGCGCTGACTGGCGGAACCAACAGGGGAGGGGGCGGGTACAGCTGGCTCTGCCTCTAGATAGGCAGAGCCAGCTGTCAGTCACGCAGCTGGGCGGATCCTGACATAATTGTCGGGATCCGCTTCAGCTGCGGCGTCTCAGTATACCGTGAGCAGCAGCGTGTGGTATACTGAGCTTAGGGTGACGGGAGGACGCTAGTTTGTGTCCTCCCGTTACCCTAAGGAGAACTATGGGGAAAAGCCTTAACCCCATAGTTCTCCTTTAAACTGTCTGAAAATTTCAGCTTTAGGGATGGTCCACCTATTGTATTAGGGATTTTTTTTATGGGAAAGCGATCTAACTTTACACCATGGCCCGCAGTCCAGTTAACAGCTGTATGTCCCAATATTATCTGCACTGTACAGGTTCATCATGTCATGATCCCATGGACAAAGTGTCTTGTATTTCAAAACTTCAATGGATCAAAGTGTAACTTTTGTCCTTTTTCTTTGATGTCATAAAGATAGAGAAGCTTCTTTTGTTTCCCCTGGAAATACTCCGCTCCAAGCATCTGCTATCTAGTTTATGATATCTCATAAGTCATAAGTACACAGAGAACCGAGAGGATAAGACAATTGCTGGCCGAGCCATAAACTCTGAGACTGATTAAACAAGATGTTATTTTATCACCATGACAATAAGAATATCAGACGCGAGAGCTACTTCCATCAGGATTGTCCTTGCACATTACAGTGAATAAAATTACTTTTTTGGATGGTTAATTTATAAGTTTAATGTTATTATTTTAGTTTTTTTTCTTTAATTGTTGGACTCTGCAGTCACACTGAAGGCTTTAACTACACTCATCTAAAGCTAAAGAGGAAGATCCATTTTGTATTAGTCATACGACAATTAGTGGTGCAGTTCTTCTGACCTTAAAGTGTCAATAAAGTCACAAATATTCCCCCCCCCCCCTACTTGTATTCAGCAATCCCTCCAGCGCTGGTGCCGGTCTCTGATCCAGCGCAGATGGCTGTCTCTTCCTGTCCCACGGTATCTGCCCTACGTGCACGCTCCCAACTGCGTGCATTCACTTCCACTGTGTCTCTCCTCTTCTCCCTGCCGAAGATCTCTAGTGCCCTATGCGCCCGCCCCATCATCCTGCACGGCCGCTCGAGAAACTTCAGATCTTTGGACGAGAGCGAGCGGCAGAGACACATGTAAGTAATAACCTTTTGGGTAACTTTTACATTTTTAAAAAATGTTTTTGCATATATCTACTGCTTGCTAGTAGACAACACCCATTGTCTAATGACACGCCAAATACATGCTAAATAAAAAACATCCATCGTCTGATGACCCCTCAACTGCATGCTTAGTGAAAACATCAATCGTCCGATGACACCCCAACTACATGCTTAGTAAAAACACCCATCACTTGTCCTCTATTGCTGTTTCTATCCCTACAGTGTAATTGAGAATGAAAATTGATGACAGACCATTGATGATCGTGGGTTCCCAGGCAGGCACATGTTACCAAACATCACGTATACCAGTCAGGCTGTGTGAGATATGATGGATTGCACATAGGAAGGGGAAGGATTTAGTAGCATGTGTAAATGGCGCAGGGTTAAAGTTCGTCACAGAAGAATGGATAAAATGTAGAATGTTAGCAGATGCTAAACTTCATCCCTTCCCCGGACTCATTACTAACAGAGCTTAATGACCTACTTCCCAAATTCCTGGTGGATACAATACTGCCTTGGAGCCATCCAACTTATGTGACTTACAAGTTATTTATGGAACATAAAACTTTAGCTGCCATCCTGGTAAATAAAGCTCGGCTACCGGATCAAGTCACTTACTCCAAAGATCCCCCCAAGGACCGTTCTTCAGACAATGGACCCCAGATCAGCACATACCATATCCCAATTCTTTGTTTCTATCTCCATAAAAACCAGCCTGAGGTACCCATGATGTCGTCAGTCAGCTCCCGATCTGCTAGCTACCGCAGAGCACCAGGTGGATGCTCCAGTCTGCAACCCTACATCATTTCCGGAAACTACATATACCATGATTCCTTGGGGCACAGATGTTCCTTGGAGGCGGTTCTGTAGGCAATGATAAGGGGATACCCTTTTATATGTTCACTGCCTACAGCTGAGAGTGTATGTATGCTGCAAGACAAATTCTATCAAGGCAGGCTGTATTTCTATGCAGTACCCCCCCAGGGGTGTCCCAAGGCCAGGTGTCACCCAGAGCGGATACCGGGTGACACCCCGCCGTGACATCATCGCGCATGTGCGTGACGTCACCACACACCTGCGCGATGAAATCATCGTGAATGCGCGGCCATCTTTGTGATACCTGCCGGCGGCCATCTTGGTGATGGACACCGGCAGAGAGGGGACGGGATGTTCACAGCGACGGGATAAGGTATGCCGCCGGGTCCCCTCCTCTCTGCTGCAACTGTCAGGCTCTCAGTCCATGACCGAGTGCCTGACTTTTCAGAGGGGTTGATACCAAAATGACTGTCAGTTATTTTGTTGTCACCCCTCCAATGGTGTTGCCCGGGTGCGGGCCGCACCCCCGCACACCACCGGACCCCCCCTAGTTAACACCCACATGTGATGCTGAGCCTCAATTCTTAAAATAAATTAAATCCTGCAGCTTCTAATGCACATTGTGAGAAGCTCCCAGTGTGCGGTGACATCAGAGTAAGCATTTCAGTCCAGGAGAGGAGCCGGTACAACTGTGCAAGACTGAAGGGAAGGACGGAGGTCAGATAGAAGACTGAAGGGAAGGACGGAGGTCAGATATAAGACTGAAGGGAAGGACGGAGGTCAGATAGAAGACTGAAGGGAAGGACGGAGGTCAGATAGAAGACTGAAGGGAAGGAGGGAGGTCAGATAGAAGACTGAAGGGAAGGCCGGAGGTCAGATAGAAAGGTCAGATAGAAGACTGAAGGGAAGGACGGAGGTCAGATAGAAGACTGAAGGGAAGGACGGAGGTCAGATAGAAGACTGAAGAGAAGGACGGAGGTCAGATGGGAGACTGAAGGGGAGGACGGAGGTCAGCTTTAACTGAAAATAACTCACTTTTCTGAAAAGAAGTATCCTTATCCTGGTGTGTTACTGTTGTGAATTGAACCTAATGCATATTTACTGCACATACTACCACTTCCTAAAAATCATCAGTCTGACCTTTCTTCTAGAAAGTGTAATAAACGTGCACAGCGGGTACATAACTGGCAGGGACGGTCGCTTTGGACTCCTGACCTCACAGTAACCACCTGACATTAGGTGGGCTATCAGGAAATCTGGAGCTCCACCCAGCTCACCCATCGCTCTTATATCTCGGTTTATATGACCGGTGAACCTCTCTCGGCCTGTCAATCACCGTCAGTTCACAGCAGTTGGTCGCCTCAATCAGGAAGACGTTCAAGGTGTTCCCGGTGGGTTTGCCCTGAAAATAATCCGAGTGGAGGATGTGAATTTGCACAGGAGGGAGTGTGATGGAGGGAGGGTGTGCACGTGAACTCCATCACTGTCTGGCTATTGCCTTCTATGCCGGAATACGTGGGATTTCATATGTATCAATGTTATTTTTTGAAAAGACCACCTTCACAGCCGGAGTGTAAGTCTGAAAGGAACGGGTTGGACAAACTTCATTTTAGATTTTTATTTAGAGGAATGTTTCACATTTTTAAAGCTGAACTTCGGGCAGAAAATAAAATGCTATTGGTTACCCCTCCACCCTCTCCTAGGCAATCTATAGCTTTTATATAAATGAAAGTATATCTAATCCCAATTACTAAAATCTCAGATAAGTTTTAACACATTGTCATTTCAAATGTATTTAATCTTTAGGGCTCATTCACACTGGAATTGACCGGCTCATACGCCTGTATCGGGCAGCTCCCGGGAAGGACAGGTAATGGGTGTGATTAGTACGCAGCCCCTGTCCTTCTCTATGGGAATACGCGGCCGTACGCCCCCCTACGCTCGTAGGATGGACCCTGTCTGCATCCGAGCCAGGAAACACGCACCTGTACGGACCTGCACTTAAGGTGAGCGTAGAGGGGCGTATGGCCGCGTAGTCCCATAGAGAAGGACGGGGGCTGCGTACTAATCACACGCAGCACCTGTTCTTTCCGGGAGCTGCCCGATACGGCCGTGCACGCAGCACGGAGCTGTACGTGCCGGCCGATTGTCGTGTCAATGAGGCCTTAATCTCATGCTTTCAGTAAACTAATCCTTGATGATGGATGATAGACCTCTAATGTCACCTTAAGAAGTACCTGTCGTCACCTAATATGCTGTCACATAGGGAGCATAGAAGACAACCTATGTGATAGCAATGGAATAAAATATAGTAAAAAAAAAAAATAAGGTAAAATAAAATAAATTTTAAGATGCAAAAAAAAAAGTCCCCCGGCAAATAGTAACCTAAACACGTGTCGGGTGTGCCTGTGTATGAAAACGTTGATTGCACTAAACATGTTAGGTTTCCCCGCGTGTGCCAGAATGAGCGCAATCATTTTACTGCCAATATTCATGGATAACTATAAACTGATGACTTGTACTGGCTTTTAGAGTGTCTCCTATGGACATTTGGATTTGGGGTACCGTATATTGTCCACGTTTCACAGACACACAATTTTTAAGCTTTGCATCTCGGGTATATATTTACTCAACATATACTCGTCTTTTATATCTTGCAAAACAAAATTGGGTATTATATTGTGTTTTTGGACACTTAAAGGAGAACTATGAGGCGAGTGATTTTCACCCAATCTCATAGTCATATGTATGGCTCTATAGATCGGGAAGTGAGCGAAAACAAGCCGTCGCTCGCTTACTTTCCGATCATCTCCCCCGCAGAGAGAGTGGTGACTGTCAGTCACCGCTTACCACAGGGATTCCCCCCTTCCCCTCTCCGATCCTCCAACGCCGAGTGGAGGAATGGACAGTGGAGGGGCGGGTACAGCTGGCTCTGCCTCTAGATAGGCAGAGCCAGCTGTCACTCACACAGCTGGCTGGATCTCGACAGCATTGTCAGGATCCGTCCCGGCTGCGGCGCTCTCAGTATACGGTGAGCCGCAGCTCGCTATATACTGAGCTTTGGGTCACAGGAGGTCGCTAGTATATGTCCTCTCGTGACCCTTAAGAGAACTATGGGATAAAAATGCTACCCCATAGTTCTCTTTTAAATTACCTTACGTGTAATTTTTACTGAAATTTTGGGTTTGATAAAGAGTTGCGCTTATATCATGCAATGTAAAAATGTGTAACTGCCGCCATTTTATTCTACAGGGTCTCTGCTTTCAGGAAATATATAACTCTCTGGAGTTTTAGGTAATTTTCAGGCCTAAAATGTGGATTATAACATGTGTGCAAAAAAAGTCAAAAACCGCCTCGGCATTAAAAGGGTTAAGAAGAGGCTGCAGGGATGACAAACACACTGTGCAAATCCTGCTGAATCTGTTAGCAATTGATTTTTAAAAATGGTGCTCCAGGGAGACTTTTTGCCATTCTGCTGGTCACTGACTTGATTGTTTTGGTCGCTCTGAGCTGTTTTTTGAGGCATTTCCTAAAACTCACGTCCAGGATTTGTGGATCCTACACACCCGCCTTTGACTTCCACCCTTCATGCAGGTGATTTTCATTTAGTATGTTACATATGTGCAATAAAACCCCCTCTGGCATCCATTTCCAGGCCCGTAAGAGTTGGAAGCATTTGACTTTAATCATTTTGATCCCATTTGTTCTGCCGCAGGAAGGGAAAGGTGATTTGCAGCTGGAATGTTGGGTATGATTACTAGATTAAGGAGGAACTCCGGTATTCTTAAAAGCCGGGTATTTGTTTTCAAATAAGGAGGAGCTGAAAGTCCTAAATACAACTGTAGCGCTCACCCCCGAAGGAGCCGCTGAATATTGAAATAGGTTCTCCTACCTGTTGGTTCCAGCTGCCAGTCCCCTTTGATCAGCAACAGCACACCGACACTCACGGACAGAACGGCTCGAGTCTTAGGGTCTTTTTAGGGTATTTATTTGCAACATCAATAGGAGAGAGAGGGTTTAGGGTCTGTAGGATGCCATTTGGAAATACTTCTGAGGACAGCTTTCTCCCCTAGCAACCGCTAAGGCCGAAATCACTGCGATCTGGTCCCAGGGACCAATAGTAGTAGTAGTAGTAGTACTGTGAACAGATACCTGGAATAGGGTGTGGGATCTCCCTTGTGGGTCCCAGACGGACGCTCGCACCAGCTCCTCTGCGGTACCCCTCAACAAGCGGACTCCTCCCCGACCCAGCTTCCATCAGGTATTTTCCTCTTTAGGATCTGGAACTTCTGTGCCCTCAGCATCTGCAACTGCCAAGGAGCACTCCAGTTAAATGAGAGTATCTTCTTAGAACAAGGCACCCAACACCTGCCACGTGTATGGGCCCAGTGAAGTATCAGTGTATCCTTAGGCCTCCAGGCCCCTCAGCAACTGCCATGTGCTGAGGCCCAGACTGCTTGCTCTGCATCACACACAGTCCTCCTAGGGCAAGGCCCCTAGGGGAAAGAGAGAGCTCTCCACAATGTCCCCAGACCTTTTATTACCTGCCCTCAACCATGCCTCTGAGTCATCCTACTCAGGGATTGGCTAGGGCCAGGTGCATAGTCATAACCTGAGGGTGGATCCTCCCTCACTGTATGCCAAGGCTCCCTTTTCCTCAGCAACAGGAGGAGCAATCAATCCAGCAGACTCAGGGACACCTATAGAATGCAGAGCTCTGTATAATCAGTATCTAGACTGGTTACAGTCCAGGTATCTCTAAATTGAATAGTGACATTTTAGAGGGCGCTACACAACCAATTGTATTACCCTTTACATTTGGATAGAAATCGGAAGGGTGAGAACACTCTAAGATATGTATTTATTATTATTATTATACAGGATTTATATAGCGCCAACAGTTTGCGCAGCACTTTACAATATAAGGAAGACATAACAATCACAAGACAATTCAAGACAAGATGGTAAGGAGGGCCCGGCCCCTGAGAGCTTATAATCTGAAAGGGAGGGAGAAATGATACATGAGGAGGTAGCTGTGGGAATGAATTATGTGAGACTGTGAAGGTTCAGTGGTTAGGTTGAGGTGGGATAGGCTTCCCTGAAGAGATGAGTCTTTAGGGAACGCCTAAAGGCAGTCAAGGTGGGAGATAGACGGACAGGTTGCGGTAAAGAGTTCCAGAGGATGGGAGAGACTTTAGAGAAGTCCTGGAGGCAAGTATGGGAAGAGTTGACAAGGGAGCTGGAAAGCAGAAGGTCTTGGTCTTATGTCTGTAAGGGAGATTTCCCCTCACTTCCTGTCTCGCTGATATTAGGTAAACCTTCCCAATAGACAGTAAAAAACATCTGGAACATGTCTACATGACATGCTGGATTCGACTTATCAGTAATTCATAGTTAAATAGTATCTCTGGTCAAAAACTAGATGTAAATCTGTATTTCTATATAGTATAGTATAAGTTCTATCCCACTCCTAATAACCAGATCCATTCAGAAGTTTATAAACTGACTTATTGAAGATGCCCATAGGATGGACTTCCTTAATGTACTGACACCATCTCACTCTCACAGAGTCTGCCTTCTGAACTACAACTCAATGTCTTTACAATGTAACATTATCATTGCTTGCTGGAAGCAATGCATGATGGGATATGTAGTCTTGAGAAATGGAGATTGCATCACATCCAGCAGCAGGGAAAGAGAGGCAAAGCACACTGGAAGTCCAGGGAGTTGTTGGAAGTGATGGGCAGACGGAAAGCAGCGCTCACTACCTAAAAGGGATTTTTTTCAGTAAGCTTTGATTGTATTATCAGAAACATCTCCTCTATGTATTCCTATTACAATGCTGATGTCATAACAACAGAGGACATCCTGGGAATTTACAACTCCTTAAAAACGAATGAATCAGCTTCAAATTGGGTGCAATGCCTCCGGCAAGGCTGCTCTTTACAAATATGGGGTACCCCTTAGCTAGAGGACCCAACGTTTAGGATTCTGATATAAAAATTCCAAACCAAAGGTCTAATAGTTCTGCATGCCCTTTATAGTTCACCCTGTGCCTATGCCTGTGACCTCATAACTACATATATAGATACTTGAGCACAGATGAACGGGGGAGAACTTTGAGCCCACAAAGCATGTTGAACATTTTGTGTGTCCTTGTTGTGAACTAATACTAATATTAAAAGTAGGGATGCACCGATGCCGATAATAGTATCGGTATCGGTGGCAATGCCGAGTATTTGGGCGTGTACTCGTACTCGCCCAAATGCTCTAATACCTTCCCCAATACCAGAACTTCCAGTCAGAGGAGGGGGAACATGGAGCAAGCTTCCAGTGCAACCAGGAAGCTGGGCGGCAAGTAATAACCCGCCAATCAGCATGGAGCCAGCCAAACAGCCAGCTCCTTGCTGAATGGCTGGGAAGCCGGCTTCCCGGCAAATCAGCATTGAGACGGCCGAACAGCCACCCGAGTTCCCGATTGGCCGGGAAGATGTCTAACTGCTAATTGGCTGGGAAGCCGGTTTACCGGCCAAGTACAATCAAGCCGGCCAGACAACATGGAGCCGGCTTCTCAGGCAATCATATTGCCCGGGAAGCTGGCTCCATGCCAGCGGATGCACCAGTATCGTTACTAGTTATCGACGAGTACCAAAAGCAAAGTATCGGTACTCGATACCGGAAAACCAGTATCGGTGCATCTCTAATTAAAAGATTTTAAACATTTGCTTTTGCACTTTCTGTGGACTTTTTACATGTGGGTAATAACATTTTGACATTGGTTCTAACTCATGTCTATTATGTCCAGCCCTTGATCTAAGCTCCAGCACCAATAAACCCCTATTACGCTGTTTTCTCACTTACTTACATGTTCCAATAACATACATTGAAATTATCCAGCTGTGTTCCATTAAAAAAAAAAATGCTTTCAGGCCACCTTAACGGTTTCAAGTAGATAAAAAAAAATGCTGAGCAATAGCCTAAACAAAAAAGGTTCTTGCAGCATTTCTCGTCGCAATGCTCATCCTGTTTGGACCGCAAAATGATGAGGCTGTGAGGTGCAATGCCAGTCCTTTTTGGGGTTATTATTATTAAAGGAGAACTATGATGTGAGTGCTTTTCACTCACCTCATAGTTCTGGCCGACCTGTGACAATGAGACTGTCACAGGTCGGCTCAGTAGATCGGGAGGTGAGCGAACACATACCGGCGTTCGCTCACCTCTCGATCCTGTCACGGCTCTCTGCCGTGACAGGGGAGGGGCTGGATTCCCCCCTCTCCGCTCTGATAGCGCTGACTGGCGGAACGGACGGGGGTGGGGCGGGTACAGCTGGCTCTGCCTCTAGATAGGCAGAGCCAGCTGTCAGCCACGCAGCTGGGCGGATCCCGGCACAATTGTCAGGATCCGCTTCAGCTGCGGCGTTACAGTATAGCTGTAGCTCGCGGTATACTGAGCCTAGGGTGACGGGAGGATGCTAGTTTGTGTCCTCCCGTTACCCTAAGGAGAACTATGGGGAAAAGCCTTAACCCCATAGTTCTCCTTTAATACAATACAGGATTTATATAGCGCCAGCAGTTAGCACAGCGCTTTACAATACAAGGAAGACAATACAATCACAATACAATTCAAGACAAGATGGTAAGGAGGGCCCTGCCCCTGAGGGCTTACAATCTAAAAGAGGAGGGGGAAGTGATACATGAGGAGGTAGCTGTGTGGGGATGAATCGTTTGAGAATGTGATGGGATGAATAATGCCCAGTATTCTTTTGAGCCCAGGGTGTCAAGAACCCGCCGTCTGGGGGTATGTCATCAAGCTCACAGATTCGCCATTAACTGCAGCGTTCAGGACCTGCCCACCACTGAAGGAAGAAGAGGACCTGTGATGTCATGTGACAGAGCCAAAGGCCCATGGGAATAAAAGTTATTTATACAGGCAGCAGTGGGGCTCCCATGGGAAGGGGGTAGGAAATGGGTGTGGGGTGGAGAGATCAGTCCACATCTGAAGGCTTTATGTCAAATATCACATATTTTGTACAGGTGTAGCCTACAGTACTTGTTCTAGCAACCCTATTCTAATGAGTTACATTTCAGAAATTGCACAATTTGTACTAAGCAGATAACCCACAGACCCCCAGTTCCTATGGTCTCTGTTCTCTGTACAAGGGTCGCTCAACTCTCCAAAAATGAAAACCAGTCCCGCAGTCCGAGCAGCTTAAACTGATTTAAAGAACGTAAATTCCCCCCTCTTACTTTCAAAGGGATGCCTGCTGCGATGGCTATATTTGGTGTTAGATAAATTTCCCCCTGCACTTCAGATGGAAGAATCTCATAAATAATCCATTCCTTTCTTCTACTTTGTTTTAGGAAATATCCGATGAAAGGGACTGTACCTTTTATTATTCTAATATAAATTTTCAGTAAAGGACTTGAGAAGAAGGAACTCTTTGAGGATGTCCCGTCATCAATCAAATTCTCTATTCGCTCCTGTGTTTACATTGCACAATCATTCTTGTGTGGTGAAATATAAAATGTATCCTGTTATCATTATTCCCCATCAAAAGACTTAGCCTGCCAGTAGATACAAGAAGGAATGTCCTGAGTTACCAAGCTAAGGTGAGGGGCACATGACTCGGGTGGTCTGGGTATGGGGCATATTGAAGGTTAATAGGACTTACAGGACATTAGAAACAGTAGCTAGAAGGGGTCGGATCTAGGGAGAAAAAGGAGATGACACAGTGGTTTAGTGAGTAGATATGTGCAAATGCTTAAAATAGTTATTTTGGATTCGGAGGCAACGAGCCTCCAAATCTGAAACCGCAAATGTAAAGAAAAGAATGCTCGGCGGCCATATCGGCCACCGTCACATTCTGCGCATGTGCAACGCCATCCTTGAGGTGGGGCATGTGACGTCACACACCTGTTGGGCGCTGTCATCTCGGTGTATATCTTGGTATGCACCACGATGGTGGTCCCCATACTGGCAGGTAACATCACCTGACGTGACGCCATGCCACATCATGTGACCCGCCTCCAAGATGGCAGCATGCATACGCTGAACAAGCCGGTGGCCAATACGTTCTCAAACTAATTATTATGCGCCTGAATATGTTTTTCGTATACTCGGGCATATAATGATTTGTTAATTCGGATTAGGATGAACCACCGAATTAACGGGATTTTGTTGATTTGCAGGTTCGATCCGAATGCACAAGTCTTTTAGTGATTAGCCCCTAAAGCTCCGGGTCGAATCTGGGCTCAACCAGAACACTACAGATTGCTTTGTATCCCTTTCCAGCCTTATGCAGATCAAATACTCTTGATTGTATGTCTTCAGAGAGCTCCTTTTTGAGAGTCATGGTTGACATCAGATGATGCTTCTTATGAACAGCAATCGTAAAATTTCTTAGTGTCTTTGATAAATCAAAGTACCTCTAAGCCACACCTCCAAACTCATTTTATCAACTGGACTCCAGGTATGCAAGCTGCGGACTCCAATTAGCTTTCGTTGAAGCAATTAGTCTATGGGTTCACTTACTTTTTCCCACAGCACTATGAATGTTCAATGGGTGTGTGCAATAAAGACGCGAGGGATCAGAATTGTTTGTGTGTTATCAGCTTAAGCACATTGAGGGAAATTTATCAAAACTGGAGCAGACAAAATCTGGAGCAGCTGTGCACGGCAACCAATCAGCTTCTCTCTTTCATTTTCAAATCTTAACTGTACAAACTGAAGAGAGGAGCTGATTGGTCGCCCGGGCAACTGCTCCAGATTTTGTCTACTCCAGTTTTGATAAATTCCCTTTTCTTCATGCAGATGTGCTGCAACAGATCACTTCTAATAGTGATCTATTGCTGGCTGCAATCAACCAACAATAAATCAGTAGCAGTAAACTATTGCTGCAGGGAGATGCCAGACAGAGCTGCAACTCTGCACCCAGAGGAAGTGCTGTGATGTGCCGTCCCTTCCAATATGGAAGCATTGTTATAACAACTACAAGCACTCCTATGGAACACTGTGTAGCAAGACTAGAAGTTCAGGAGCTGATCATTTTAGTTCCTGGGCTTATTGCTGGACCCCAGATGGCAGCAGTTCCAGCACCAGAAGCCACTGGTACATCATTGAGAGAGCCATTGAGCCTGGATACTGTTTCAAAATGGCACTGGGACAATGTCACTGTGTACGCTGTTTTAAAACTGCACTCAGGACTCAATAGTTAAGAACCACCAAAAAGCACCATCATTAAAGGAGAACTATGGGGTCAGTGCTTTTCCCCATAGTTCTCCTAAGGGTCACGGGAGGACACAAACTAGCGTCCTCCCGTCACCCAAAGCTCAGTATACCGCAAGCTACAGCATTACTGTCGAGATCAACCCAGGTCGATCTACTGAGCCGACCTGTGACAGTTTCATTGTCACACGTCGGCTCGAACTATGAGGCTGAGTGATTTTCACTCACCTCATAGTTCTCCTTTAAGACTCCACCCTATTGATCCCAACATACTTTGTCAAAATGGCGACATTTCTAGTAAATCTCTAGTCACAGGCCACTAGGTCCTACCAGCTTACAAAACATCAAGACAAAAAATATTGTCAGATGATCATGTATCCTGTAAAAGGGCAGCGGTCCGGGCAGGATGTGTTCAGGAAGGGTCATCTCAAGCCGGAGGCAGAAGCAGGCAGCAGATAGATAAATGACATCAAGCATAGGGACAGACAGGGCATGCAAACTGCACCGCACGTTTTGAAATTCACACCAGATCTCGCAAGGCCTGAAGGGCTTGCAGGAATCCCAATATCAGAGCTGGCCACCTGGACGGAGGGCCAAGAGCTGACCCCAGACATTGGGCGAGAGCCAGTCATTGAAATATGTTGGAACTCACATTAACAATTATTTTAAAGTAAACTTTACAATAATAATTTGAAATGTGTGGCCACTGACAATACACAATGCTTCTCTTTAAGAATTTTCAAGTGTGTGTGTGTGTGTGTGTGCGCTTTTTTTTTTTACGGTTAACAGAACCCCTTTTGTGACCTGGCAACCCTTGTATATAAAGGTTCTGTGAAAGAATACGGTTTCTGTGGGACTCTCGCCGCACTACAGATCCCCCGATTGATAGCGATTGGAGTTATAGAGAACACCCAGCCTCAATGAATGAGCCTCACACACTACGCCTCTTGTGCGAGTCACCTGACTGCGACGGTCAGTGTAAAGTAAAATGCCTTTAATTGTTACGTGTATCTGTTAAATTCTCCGCTTGCAAAAAAGCCTGTAAATGTAGCACTGTATTTTTTTTTCCATTGCTTGGCATTAGAAGGTAAACAAAGACATGTCAGTCCATGGAAAAAAAAGAGGACTTTCTGCTGCCTCCGCTGGAAATCCAATCACGGCACTTTCAGCCATTATTTGAAGCTCGTAAAGAAAAAAAAAAAGTGGAAAAAGTTCCAGAATAACAGAAGTACTCAGGATGTAGAACGTGGGACAAGCTGGCGGCTATGGGAACGGGTAACTAGCGAAAGTAGATTTCTGTACCACAGGTGCACAGGAGATACGGGCTCATAATGTGGAATTTTTCACATGCAATACTATTGATAAGTGAGGGATGTATGAAGAGTGAAGGGTGCAATCTCTGATGCAGCTTCAGGGTGATTTTTTTTTTTTCTAGAGGAAAAGGAAGGGAAAAGGGAAAGGGAAAAGGGAAAAGAAGAAAGAAGTTGGGAAAGGAAAGGAAGTAAGGGAAAGGGAAGGAATGGAAAAAGATATGAATGGAAAGGAAAGGAGAGAGAAGAAAATGGAAAGATACAAAGGAAAGGAAGGACTGGAAGAAAGGTGCAGGAGGGTAAAGAGGAGGACAGGAGAGGAGAGGAAAGGGACTACAAGAAAGAAGTAGGGAACGGAAAAGAAAAGAATGAAAGGAGAGAAAAGAGAAGGAAAGGGCTGACTGGAAGGAAAGAGGGGGGAAAGTCAGGAAAGGGAAGCAAACAAAGAAAGGAAAGGAAAGGAGAGAAAATAAAACAGAAAGATAGAAAGGAAAGGAAGGACTGTGAGGAAGGAGGGGGGAAAGTAAGGAAAAGGGAAACAAATGAGGAAAGGAGAAGAAAGGAATGGAAGGACTGAGAGGACGGACAGGGAGGGGAAAGGAGAGGACAGGAGAGGAGAGGAAAAGGACCAGGAGAAAGGAAAGGAAAATAATGAAAAGGAGAGAAAAGAAAAGGAAAGGACGGACTGGAAGGAAGGAGGAGGGAAACGAAAGGGAAGCAAATGAACAAAGGAAAGGAAAATGCTAGAAGAAAAGAAGTAGGGAAAGGAAAAAAGAGAGAAGGAAAGGAAATGAGGGGAAGGGAAAATAAAAGAATGGGAAGTAAAAGGAAAGGACAAGGCTAGAAGAAAGCTGTAGGGAAAGGAAAAAAGAGATGGAAAGGAAATGACGAGAAGGGGAAAAAAAGGAATGGAAAGGAAAAGGAAAGGTAGAACAGAAAAGGAAAGATAAAAAGGAAAGGACAGACTGGAAGAAAGCAGGAGGGAAGGGAAACAAACAAAGGAAGGAAAGGATTGGAAATGAAGGAAAAAGTGTGAAAAAAGGAAACAAAATGAAGGAAAAAAGAAAAGAAGTGAAAGGAAGAAGTAGCGTAAGGAAAGGAAAGAAGGAAAGGAAATAAAAGTAAGTATTGGCAAAAAGACATAGGGAAAGGAAGAGAAGAGAAGGAAAATAAAAGGAAAGGAAGGGAAAGAAAAGAACAGGAGAGAAAAGAAAGGAAAGAAATTCTATGCATTATGTCACTTGTTAGAGGAAACCATAAGGCCTTAAGTTAATACTACAAGTGCCAGCATGTCCTGGTAGCCCTGCATCCCCATAATCTTTATGTTTGCAGGTTTTTCCTGGCCTGTCAGGGACCTCATATACATTTTGAGGCGTAGTGCAGACTCTCCATACCAAAGAGAAGTCGCCATCTCGCATTACTCTGTCATGTATTATCCCCTCAGTAGCTGAAATCTTTTTTTAATTGGTGCAGTCAGATCTCAAGGCATTAAGTTCAGGCGCTTTAGGGAACAACAAGCTTTGAGTTGTTGATAGAGAGGTTGTTACTGACATGTTATGGATTTGCGGAGGGCACACAATGAGCCTCTTTTCAGAGGAACAGTAGCTAAAACAAGTGTCACGTATCACCTAATGCACTTTAGGAAAGTCATATTTATCACCCACGGTGCCTGGTGGAGGGGATAGAATGCAGCTCTGTTGTAGAATTAATGGAGATTACTGACCTGCCACCATCCTTTGTCTTTCTCTAAACACTGCTTTGTGGGATCTCTGGTCAACCAGGGCGTGAGGAGACACAGGAACTTTTGTTTGAAAATAAATATTTTATTTAAGGGTTTGCCAGGAAAAAAACCCCATAAAGGAATCATAATGTGGAGCCATTTCTGTGCTGCTTCTAAAAAATGCCATTTGCTTGGCTGTCACACTGACCCAAAAGCTTTGATTCTTTCTGATCAAGGGGCCCACAAGAAACATTCCAAGCTCACTCCCGGGATGGACTACAATCTCAATACAAATTAGTAAACTAAATGTGAAATTGTAGTCCATCCCGGGAGCGAGCTTGGAGCGGTGACTACTTTACAACACACACAGGGACCATGGGGAACAAAAGTAGCCCCCCTCCAGAGGGAAGGACAGTGTCAGCACCAATTCAGAGAAGATTGGAGGATCTATAGCTGAGTGATACACAAATAAGATACATTGTTGTTCAGAGTTAAAGGGTTATTAAACCCTCCAGTGTTTTTACATATAAATACTGAGTGGCCAGTTTATTATGACCACCTGACGTTTGTAGGCGAATTAGCTATAATTTGGCGCTGAAGTTGCTAGAGGGCCAGACCATTATAAATATGGAAGCAGGTTGTTTACCACAACAGTAGAAGTGATTTGTTTCTGAAGATACGGGGAAACAACGCGATGTAACAGCCTTTGAACGCGGGATGATTGCTGGCGCTCGGAGCCATGGAGCGAGTATCAGCAAAACAGCAGAATTCGTTAAATGTTCAAGAGCAGCTGTTGTTAAAGTGTTTAAAGACCGGACTGTCAGCCGAAAATCTGGGTCTGAACGTGCGAATTGTGGCCGTCAGCAACTAGTCAATGTTAGGGCAGAACGGGGGAGGGGCAAGACTGGTACAAGACAACAGAAGGGCAACACTGTCGTGTCAGATTCCTCACATCACCTTTCATCATCTCGTGGAGTCATCTCGAAGTACTGATGGGGTGGTCATAATAATCTGGCCACTCAGTGTATGTGGCTAGCAAGCTGTAGATATATGCAAAAAAGTTTTAAAAAAAACGCTTTAAAAGAGGTTTAAACTTACCTGTGTCCTTGCCTGCGCGCTCCCGTCTTAAAATTTGAAAATTCTCGGGCAGCCGCATGCGCAGTTCACATTTCGGTCGGTAGACGATGAGAGACACAAGGTAAGTCTATAGATGCGTGCACCCGCATGCAGACACCGTGGGGCAGGAAGTGCCAGCAAGGACAGAGGAGTCAACGCTGGATCGGAGAGCCGCCGCAGCGCTGGAGGGACAGATGAAAACGACAGGAAAGAAGGTCGGGTTAAGAAATATAATTTAAGGTAAGTGTTTTAATTAACATTGGGGGGAGGGAAAAATATATTTGACTTTAAAGGAGAACTATGGGGTTAAGGCTTTTCCCCATAGTTCTCCTTAGGGTAACGGGAGGACACAAACTAGCGTCCTCCCGTCACCCTAGGCTCAGTATACCGCGAGCTTCAGCTCGCAGTATACTGAGACGCCGCAGCTGAAGCGGATCCTGACAATTGTGCCGGGATCCGCCCAGCTGCGTGACTGACAGCTGTCTCTGCCTATCTAGAGGCAGAGCCAGCTGTACCCGCCCCCTCCCCCGTCCGTTCCGCCAGTCAGCGCTGGCGGATTGGAGCGGGGAGGGGGGCATCCAGAGAGCCGTGACAGGATCGAGAGGTGAGCGAACGCCGGTATGTGTTCGCTCACCTCCTGATCTACTGAGCCGACCTGTGACTGTCTCATTATCACAGGTCGGCTAGAACTATGAGGTGAGTGAAAAGCACTCACCTCATACTTCTCCTTTAATGTCACTTTAAGGTACTTGAATGTATTTTTAGGATGTAACTCCTGAGTTTAGTGTCACTTTAGAATAAAAACAAAACGACATTTATGTGGACAGAAACATTTCCATTGACGGATCTTCAAATCCTCGTGACTCAGTCCACTGCGATGTATAGGACCTCCAGGTGAAAGCACGTTAGCTCTTTCACACAGATCGCTGGTTATTTTGGCAGGAGCTGTTTTCACGCTTCAGCCCTTTATGGGCATGTTGTGTTTGGGGAGAATGTTTGACAACATTCCATTACGGAATGAATGTCTAAGGTGGAACAAACGGAAAGTTGGCTGCTGACTTTACAGAGACAAAGAACTGGAAGCGAAGAAAATTGACGAGTCAGCAAAGTACAGGTGGTGGTGGGGGGGGGGGATAGTTTCTGCACTTGAGACAACTTTTTAAACTGACCCTAATCTGTTTTTTTTCTATCAGGATAATTATTGGCATTAAAGGGAAACAATACCTCTTTTCTTATGTGTTTTTAGACATGCATTGAATGTGATCAGCAGTAAATAATCTGATGAGTGTAGGGCAGCTGTGTGAAGTTGGCACCCCATGTTTGTAAAACCTGAATAAAAATATACCATTCGTTTGTGCCGCGTTTGTGCTGGTTTGTGCCGCAAAAACGAGCGTTTGTGCCGGTTCGGTTTCAGAGATATTGTGCGTTATAGTTGCTGTAACTTCGCCCACTTGGCACCCCATAATGCTGAATGTTAAAAACAAAGACGCCTTTCGTTTGTGCCACGTTTGTGCTGTGTATCTATATATACATTATATTGGCAAAGGTATTGGGACGCCGGCCTTTACATGCACATGAACTTTAATGAGATCCCAGTCTTAGTCCATAGGGTTCAGTATTGAGTTGGCTCCGCCCTTTGCCGCTATAACAGCTTCAACTCCTCTGGGAAGGCGTCCACAAGGTTTAGGAGTGCGTCTATGGGAATGTTGGACCATTTGTGGGGTCATGTTCTGATGTTGAACGAGAAGGCCGGGCTCTAATTTATCCCAAAGGTGTTCTATCGGGTTGAGCTCCTAACTCTAAACTATCAGAGTCTCCATCTTGGAGCACATGGGGCAAAAGATAAAATAAAATAATGCATGGGGGGTCTCAGCTGCCATTGGGATGTGCAGGGTCCTTTGTGCGTCTCTGTGCCTTTAAGGGGGGTTGGGCTTAAAGTGGGCGGGGCTTGCATGAAATTGAATGTTTAATATCTCAGAAACCGAACCGGCACAAACGCTCGTTTTTGCGGCACAAACCAGCACAAACGCGGCACAAACGAATGGTATATTTTTATTCAGGTTTTACAAACATGGGGTGCCAACTTCACACAGCTGTGTAGGGCCCGTTCCAACCACCGTTGTGCTTCTGTTTTGCTTAATGCAGTCAAAATGCAAAATAAAAGAAATCAAGCAAAATACGATTGTTTTCTATGGTGGCAGTGCACAGTAATGCCCTATACCGGGCGCCCTAAATGGTGGACCACGGACCGAGTAGCCTCTGAGGATGGTGCATCCACTACCAGCCATACCCTGTACAGGCCTTCCCTCAGCTTCAGTCATTGGTTGCAAGGACTGCTGGCATCCTAGCAACCAGTGATATCAGGTGCTCCCCGCCCCAGATTGCTCCATCTCCTGGCTCCCGTCCCTGGCCTACCAATTACACCATGTATGTGGAGACAGTATAAAGGGCACACTACAGGGGACAACCAAGGTAAGTGGCACTCTGATGGGGACAACTAATGATTAGTTGTCCTCGTGAGCGTGCCCTCTTATATTGCTTATTCCCATCAGAATGTACCCTTACATTGGCTGCCGCCATCCGAATGCCCCCTTACATTGGATGTCGCCATCAGAGTTCCCCTTTACATTGGTTGCCCCCATCAGAGTGCCCCTTACGTTGGTTTTCCCCATCAGAGTGCCCTCTTACATTGGTTGTCCCCATCCGAGCGCCTCCTTACATTGCTTCTCCCCATCAAAGTGCCCCCTTACATTGGTTGTCTCCATCAGAATGTTCCTTTACATTGGCTGTTCACATCAGAGTAAACCTTACATTGGTTGTCCCCATGAAAGTGTCCCCTTACATTGGTTGTCCCCATCAGAGTGCCCCTTACATTGGTTGTCCCCATCAGCGTGCCCCCTTACATTGGTTGTCCCCCTCAGAGTGCCCCCTTACATTGGGAGTTTTGTTCCCATCAGAGTGCCCCCTTACATTGGTTGTTCCCATCAGAGTGCCCCCTTACATTGGTTGTTCCCATCAGAGTGCCCCCTTACATTGGTTGTTCCCATCAGAGTGCCCCCTTACATTGGTTGTCCCCATCAGAGTGCCCCTTACATTGGTTGTTCCCATCAGAGTGCCCCCTTACAGTGGTTGTCCCCATCAGAGTGCCCCCTTACATTGGTTGTTCCCATCAGAGTGCCCCCTTACATTGGTTGTTCCCATCAGAGTGCCCCCTTACAATGTAATAGGACAACCAATGTAAGGGGGCACTCTGAAGGTTTTATTACAAAATTGCATTAGCATGTTGATGAGGTGTTGGAGGGAAGGACCAGGGAAGGCAAAATATCAGCTTTAAGCAAGTGCGCAGCCAGCTCCAGGAGAGGCGTACCAGCGTGCAATGTCAAAGGGAAGCCAACAGGTAGTCTGAATCGGTTTATATGTAAAATATTTATGTTTGAGTGAAATGTGACGTTAAACAATTAAAAGAAGACATCAGGCAAGACTCGGCTCTATTCCTACCGCAGCAAGTCGCAGAGAAGGTTCGCTTAGACGTTACCGATCGAGAAAGCAAGACAGAAAGCAACAGATCACCAGTGCAATATCTGATTTCCAAACAAAGGCAAGCTTTATAAAATAACAGTTTAACAGCGAGTCATGTTTATTGTCTCGCCCGCCGTGCCAGGAACAGGTCTTAATACCATCTCAGGCACGAGGTCTGTTTTGTTTCTTTTCAGACATAAACAATATGGCTTCACCTTTAAATTTTCCGCTCCACCGAGCCCAGGTCAAATAAGTACATACTACTCGCTTGTGTTACCCCATTAATTATTCTTTGAAGAGGACGTGTCACTGTGTGTAACCTGATACCATTACAAATTACAGGAGGGGGGTATTATGTCATAGGCATAATTTAAAGTATGGAAAGAAGAAGGAGAAGGAGAAGAAAATAAATACCTGTACTAAATAAATTATTATTATTATGTTATTATAGTATTATTATTTTTATAATATTGTTATTATTTATCTTTATTTATTATAGGTATTTATATAGCACTGACAATTTACACATTTTGTTATTATTATATTTTTTATTATTATTATTATATTATTAGCATTATTTACAGATATTTTGTGATTATATGTTTACACATATTTTTACATATCTCCTTTGTGATAACATTTAAACTGACATGTTCTGCGATATTGAGAGCTTTACTTGTATGAGAACTTTGGTGAAATGAATTGGGAAGGTGAAGATAAAATGTGTCTAAACCCAAAAACAAAATCTAAGCTAGTAAAGCACTTCCTGTACCAGGGTGTCAGCTGTCACCGTACTGTATCAATGAAGGAGTAGCGTTGTCATCTTTGGCTACTCTCCTGATTTGGGCTACAAACTCTCCCCTCCTCCTCAGGCTTATGTCATAGACATAATGTAATGCATGCATGAAGTCGAATAATAGTACTAATAATAATAATACTAATATTAATAGAAGGTTAATTGGCTCCTGTCTAAGTGGGTCCTGTATGCATGTGGGATAGGGACCCTAGATTGTAAGCTCTTAGAGGGCGGGGACTGATGTGAATGTAGAGCGCTAAGTAAAGTTGTTGGCGCTATATAAATACCTGTAATAAATAAAAACACGTGTTGCAGCGCCATGCATTAATGCAAGGCATAGTGTGAATGGGCTCTAAGCCCATATGTAAATATTGTCCTTCTGAATGGCACACAACCATGTGACAATAATTGGGCCCTTTCTCAGGGACTAAGCCATGGGGAAGAGCAGGGATGGCTATTCCTCCATATGCATGAGTTTTGCTGGAGTTGGCTCCATTGGCAATTTGTGGAGCCAATCTGTTACTATACAGCAGGGGTAGGCAACCTTGGCAACCTCCAGCTTTTGTAGAATTGCAACACCCATGATGCATTCCACGTCTCTGGCAGCCACAGGCATGATTCCCAGAGACAGAGGCATGATGGAATTTGAAGCTTCACCACAGCTAGAGTGCTAGGGTTGCCTACGCCTGCCATACAGGCAGGGCCGGATTTTCCACAACCAAGGGAGTAGAGGGGCAGCAGGGGTGTGGAATTCCTATCACCCGATGCCTGGGAGGGACATGGGGAAGCCACCACTTGTTTTGTACAAGTGATCTCGGCGATGTCACTGAGATCACTTGTGTGCAGCCTGCAGGTCTGCCATTCTCCATGGGGGGAGGTTGGCAGGTAGGGGGGCGCATTGAGGAACCTGGTCTTGGGGCAACAGAGAGAGTAAATGCGGCCCTGCATACAGGTACAATGTAACACCTTGCTATGCCTGCTGCCCAAACATTTCCTTCGTTTATTAAAGGAGAACTATGAGGTGAGTGCTTTTCACTCACCTCATAGTTCTAGCCGACCTGTGACAATGAGACTGTCACAGGTTGGCTCAGTAGATCGGGAGGTGAGCGAACACATACCGGCGTTCGCTCACCTCTCGATCCTGTTATGGCTTTCTGCCGTGACAGGGGAGGGGCTGGATTCCCCCTCCCCTGTCACGGTGGCGGGAACAGCTGGCTCTGCCTCTAGATAGGCAGAGCCTGATGTCAGTCACGCAGCTGGGCGGATCCTGGCACAATTGTCGGGATCCGCTTCAGCTGCGGCGTCTCAGTATACCGCGAGCTGTATACTGAGCCTAGGGTGACTGGAGGACGTTAGTTTGTGTCCTCCCGTTACCCTAAGGAGAACTATGTGCGAGAAGCAGGTGAGGTTTATCCCTCCCTCTGGTCTCCCCAACTCTCACGTTCATGATTTATGTCTTTCTATATTTCCCTGTCACAAGGGGTCACATTGTTACTCTTCCCTTCCATGTCTGTGATATGTGTCAGCTTACAGTTTTTGTTGGCGTGCTGGAGCTCCGAACCTCTCTGCCAGCAGAAAAAAAAAAAAAGAGAACGGCTCTAGTGGTTCGGAAAAACCTAGAGAAGGATTGTCAGGTTAACCAACATCCGCACTGCTCAGATGAAAGGGGCGGGCCTGATGAACACGAGAATTTTACATTTAATCTCGCCGAGGAGAAGCGATCATCCTGCCTGTTAAATCCCTGTGGGTGCACTGAGAAAAGCCTGCTGAGTCTGCCTTCATTGATTTTTCAGGTCAAAGCTGAACTCTAGGCAGGTATAAAATACATACATTAATTTATTACAGGCATTCATATAGCGCCAATGACTTACGCAGTGCTTTACATGCTGCACATTCACATCAGTCCCCACCCTCGAGGAGATTACAATCTAAGGTCCCTATTTCACATGCATACAGGGCCGATTTAGACAGGAGCCAGTTAAACTTCCATCATGTCTTTGGAGTGTAGGAGGAAACCAGAGTACCTGGAGGAAACCCACTCAAGCACAGGGAGAACATGCATCAGTGTCCTGACCGGTATACAAACCAGGAACACCAGTGCTTCCAGGTCAGAAGTGCTACCACTGAAGCTCTGTGCTGCCCAATGTGCATGCACTGATAAGTCATGACTATGTATTATCTTTCAATGCAGTTTAGGTACCTGGTATGAGCCTCCTGCCATCTCTGTACAGAAGAGCCCAGAGTGGCAGAAGGAAATGCAGCACAAGAAGCCAATATGTTCATGTGCGGATAGAAGGAGAAAGCAGAGTGACTGAGAGATGACACAAAATATTTAGGATTCCCCAGCGGGAATGTTCCTTACAGGTGATAAATGACAGTACAACATAGCAAATAGAGAGATGAGCTCATTACTGTGCTGCTTTTCCATTACTATCCATTTACAAGTTGGAGGCGGGTTCATGACAGCCAGGGCTTAGTGAATGTGGGTTGAATGATACTGAGGACACCTAGTGGGTGGGAAAAAAGGTACTGCTGGGACAGCGCAGGACTGAAGGTAAGTTTTGCTTTTTTATTTTATTTATTACAGGTATTTATATCGCGTGACAATTTAAGCAACGCTTTAGATACTATTCATTCACATTAGTCCCTTGCTCTCAAGCATGTGGGTCACTGGGGGGGTGGAGCGGACCGCACCCGGGTGACACCCACCAGGGGGTGATACCAGTGTGCACCACCAGGTCCCGTTTGCACCCAGAGCTTAGGGAGACAGATAACTTTTTTATCTGCAATGAATTCAGGATGGAGAGCGAGAATCAGACCGGAGAACGCCCGCTCTCTGATCTGCACAGTGTGATCAGTAAGACAGGGAGCCCTATACTCTGTGGCATCACAAGATGGTGCCGGGGGGGTTTGCAGTCATTATGGTGTCACCCCCTTCAAAAAGTCAGGCACTCGGTCATGGGCAGGGTGGCACCCGGCCTCGGAACGCCCCTGCCTGTACTACAGCGCTTCCTGTCTTAGCTGTCCCAGACTGCACTGCAAATCTGTGCTCGATCTCCTGTATCATAGGGCAGGGGAAACATTCTATTGTTTTCTTACAGAATTTTATTTTGGGGGGTGACACCATGAGTTACCGCACCGGGTGACACCAACCCTAGTGACGCCTCTGCCCTCGAGGAGCTTGCCTTTTAATGATGCATTTATTTTTTTTAGCATTTTTTATATTTGTAACTGGAATTCTTCCTTCGATATATTCTACTTGCTCCCTGAGATAGTGTTTTTACTCTCCCTCCCCGCATTCTTTCCTGTCCCTATGCCTCACATTTTATAGAATTGGTCCTGGAAAGACTCTATACGGTGATTAGCACCCCCCAATCATCGCCACGTCAGGGGCTGACTGGCAACTTTTAGCCCAGGGGGCAAGTACAACCCAGAGGCCCATGGTGCAGCAACTTGACCCCCCCTCCCGCTTTGCCTCTTCCCCCGCCTTCTCCCCGCCCGTCTGCCACTTTTGCCATCCATGTAACAGTAGTGTGAATGTATTTATCGGTTTAGGAAATGTAAAGCACACTGGTAGTGGAGGGATGCCTCGTCAGG
The DNA here is from genome assembly GCF_000935625.1 of Nanorana parkeri. NCBI lineage: Eukaryota > Metazoa > Chordata > Amphibia > Anura > Dicroglossidae > Nanorana > Nanorana parkeri. The sequence continues at coordinate 599,513 of NW_017306360.1, read as the reverse complement.
GCTGTGCATGACTGCTGCGACCCTGGGAGTTCTGCCACTAACTCAGAAATACATTGTACAGCATTGCAGAATGGCATTGGCTTTAGAGAACTACAATTCCCAGCAATACATTACACAACAATGCAGAATACCATCAGCTATAGCGGACTATAAATCCCAGCAATAATGACTACCATCAGCTATAGAGGACTACAAATCCCAGCAATACATTGCACAGCGCAATGCAGAATAATATTGCCACGTCCCCTGCTCGCTGGCCAAGCGCCATTCATTAAAATGTGTCCATAAGTGGCACATCGCATCTAATTCATCTCCATTTATCACCGAATGCACGGAGAGGAGAATGCGTCCCCAGGGATCGAGTGTCGCTGGGAGTTATAAAAAGAGACGCAGGGTAATTATGTATCGTGGCAGATCATTCCCACCGCTGTCCAAATGAGCTACTGTTATTTATAACCAGAAACGGGCAATATACACATCGCTTACAAATCCATCAGTTTGTGGCTGCGGGAAAACGTTACGGAAAGATGTCGACTTCGGTGACCCAACAGCTGCGAGGAATACTCCCGGAATCTTCAGTGCGTGTCAAGTACCTTTTGTTGTAGAAGCACTGTCAAGGAAAAGCATACAGAGCTAAATACAAAGGTTGCCAAGGCTGACTAATCTTCTGAAAAGGCTTCTGGAAATGACAGTTGACTGGCTGTCCCTGGCTTAAAGGAGAACTATGGGGTGAGGGCTTTTCCTCATAGTTCTTGCGCTGGAGGATCGGAGCGGGGAATCCAGCCCCTCCCCTGTCATGACTCTCTGCTGTGACAAGATCGAGAAGTGAGCGTACGCCGGTATGTGTTAGCTCACTTCCCGATCTACTGAGCCGACCTGTGACAGTTTCATTGTCACAGGTCGGCTCAGATTATGAGGCTGAGTGAAAATCACTCACCTCATAGTTCGAGCCGACCTGTGACAATGAAACTCTCACGCTCACTTCTCGATCCAGAGAGCCATGACTGTCACTCACGGCCCCCTGCAGGGATTCCCCCCTTCCCCTGTCCGATCCTCCAGTGCTGACTGGCTGAACAGACGGGGAGGGGGCGGGCACAGCTGGCTCTGCCTCTGGATAGGCAGAGCCAGCTGTCGATCCCGCAGCTGGGTGGATCCAGACAGTATTGTGGGGATCTGTCCCAGCTGCGGCATCTCAGTTGGGTGACGGAAGGACTCTAGTTTGTGTTCTTCCGTGACCCTTAGGAGAACTATGGGAAAAAGCCCTGACCCCATAGTTCTCCTTTAAATACTAAGGGCCTTGCCACATAGAGGGATCTTGTAGCAGTGATCTGTTGCTGTATAGGTATGGAGTTTGTGGCCGGCTAGAGCAGCAACTCTACAGTATACCTTCTCTGATATATATATCTTATTATATCTTGTGAGAATTAGCTCCAAACAGTAGCGCATTAAGGACGCATCCACTCGCTTACTTCTTCATTTAAGGGCTTCCTTGCCCACTTTTATTAAATGAAAGTTCACAAAAACAATGCAATTACCCTGGAGGGGTTCTTTAGCATCTCTTGGCAACACATGTACATCCAGCCTCCTGGCTTTGCATTTGCAGCACCGCTGCTCCGGCTCCAGACCTCAGGCCACTGTCTGTTCCTCCAGACAGTCTCAGTCTTGTGCCGGCCTGCGCACTTGTTTTTTTTTTTCTTCAACCCGCAGCACCCTGCTGCACTGGACTCCACTCTGACTCCACTCTGACTCCTGGGGGGAGTTTTCCTGTCTCCCAGGTGGAGCCCTGAACCCTTCCCTTCACCTTTATTTTAAAGGCTGCACACACCTGTGCCACCTGCAGGCACTGGACACAATTAAACTAAGGACTCAGAGATTGAGATTACACAGTGGCATTGCCACGCACTGACACAATCTATAGAAAGATGCAAGTCACCAAAGAAAAGAATCCGACAGATTTGTAGCTACTACAAATCTTTGCTACCCAACAGCTACCCTAAGCAGAACAAATACCTATAATGAATAAATAAATGCATTTTCTACAATGTTGCCAGTGCTACATGGCACTTATAAGTATCCAGAGTATCCATGAGATCAGGCTCCTCCGAACGGGGAAGGAAGATCTTTACATTGCCATTCAATTAATTGCAGCCAGGGAATTTCCCGCCCATAGCTACACATACGCAAAGGGAGGATGATGTAACGTTATTGACATTATATGGCCACATGGCTATATTTGGTCAATGACATTGACCTATTATGGCCATGTGGCCATATAGGACGCTTGTGCTAATCTCATTGACCTTATATGGCCATATTTACTCAATGGCACTGACCTTTTATGGCCATGTGGCCATATAGGAAGCTTGTGCTAATCTCATTGACCTTATATGGCCATATTTACTCAATGGCGCTGACCTAATATGGCCATATAGGATGCTTTGGCTGATGTAATTGACCTTATATGGCCACATAGTGGTCGATATCATGTAAGGACAATGATATCACAGAATCCCACCCCATTGCTTAGATGCAGCTATGGGTGGGGAATTGTTTGGCAGCAGTTGATTGGGTGGCAGTGTAAAGAGCATCGTTCAGGGGAGCTCAGGTTCGGACCGGGTTCCATCCAAACCTGAGCTCATCGCTAATGCAGAACATAAATGTCAGTAATAGGGATGAGCAAAACTGAGAATTTTCCTTCTTGCAAAATTTCAGCAAAAATTGGGAGATTTTGGTAAAATTTCACCAATGGGAAAGACTAATTCAAGGTGGTTTTTAAAGGCTGCAATGGGCTTTAAATAGCTGAGGGTTACAGAAGATCCTTTCAGTTATCCTGGACCTGTTTCTGTGCCTCATTATTTTACTTTCTTTCATCAACAACAACAATGAATGACACCACCAATGACACAAACACAACGACCCGCGCTGACAATCCTCGCCCACTGAACTTGCTGCAAATGATAGCTCCATGGCTGGCAGCAAAATGGCATCAAAGCAGCCAGGGGTGCAGACTGATGTCATGTGGTCATAATACCTTGGTCACTTTGTTTACAAACAAAAGCTGGCTGGGGATTGTCATTAGTGTCCCCCAAACATATCATTTAAAGAATTTGCATATTTTTAATGATGCCCTAAACCCTATTAAAAGACTCTTTCGACTAAATTGTATATTATTTTTTTATATGTTTTGCATTGTTATTTGTCCCCATGGCAGTGCCCAGCTACCCAAGCACTTTTTTTTTTAAACAAAAACAAGTAAATTGACCAAGAGAAGAGCCAGAGAAAAATATGATTGTCGCCTATAGACTTAAAAAGGCTTTGACTTTATGTTTGGGGTTGGCAAATTTTAAAGTATTCTCAAACTTTGTTTGGTTCCCTCATCAGTGTCCCTTACCTCTTTAGCTCCTTGTACTGTGAAAACATTCATTCTCAAAGATCATAATAAATACTTTAAGGGCTCATTCACACCAGCCCTCATGCTAAAATGAGCCATTTTAGCATGTGGGTTGATGTCCGCTTTGTACGGGGGGATGGGGCAGTGCTTTGCGTAGCTACAACGCAAGGCACTGTATACCATTTTACTTTTTTTAACTTTGTTAAAATGCCACAAAATAACATTTCATATACCCGTGTTTCCCCGAAAATAAGGCACTGGCTCAAAAAAACACACTAGGTCTTATTTTCAGGGTAGGTCTTATGTATAACAATCCAAAGTTAATGCAAATCCAAATTTAAATCATCCAAAATGGCAAAGTTAAGAATAGGGTGATCAGGGCAATCAGGGGTGCCGCACCTTTCCAAGAGCAATTTGGTAACCGGAATGAGCGTAGCGTGCTTTCACTATCGATTCCTCACAGGCAGAGTGATATCAAACGCACTCCGCCTGTGAGGCGGAGTGCGTTTGATATCACTCCGCCTGTGACAGGAGTCGGCGCTATAGAGGATGCATTGGCTTATGCGGCTCTGGTCCCTCCGCCGCCACCTCGCTTCCTCTAGCGCTGGCTTCGTTGGCACCGCTGAGTCTCTCCCGCGGCTCTTCAGGTTCCCCCTTATGCCACCACCAGCCCTGGCAATGGTCACAACTAGGTCTTATTTTCGGAGTAGGTCTTATATTTTAGCAATTCCCAAAAATAGTACTAGGTCTTATTTTCGGGGTAGGTCTTGTTTTCAGGGAAACAGGGTATTTCGATGCACCACAGCTGAGCTGCAGTATAGTGACTGATGGTGACTGCAACCCACCTCATGGCAGCATTGTAGGGCACATAGAAAACATGTTCTATGCATGTTACCACAGCACACTAGTGTAAATTGTGCCCTTAAACCCATAAAAATTTATGGGTGCGAGTACACGTTAAGATCTTCCTCACATGTTTATGTTTTCAGTGCTTTCTCAGTATAATTTATTATAAAATAGCTCTGTTTGCTGCATCTTTGAAGTAGCTTCTGGCAAAGCCCAAGTCATACAAGAACCTCATTTTGCAACAAAGTTTTCTGAGTCTTTCTTCAAAGCTGCTCAACCCCCAAGAGGAGACCTGTTGGCCTTGAGGGGCTACTATAACATGGGGTAATTAGCACTGGAGATACTGTAAAATGATCTTCCTTGGCTCCATTATAGTCCCCTTTACCAAAAGTCATCCGACTACAACTCCTGGAAACAGGTTTTACACAGGGATACACAGTTCTCGAGAACCAGCAAAATGTGAACAAAACTCATCTGGTCTGGTCCTAGACAGTGTAAATACCAGGGAGATTATCTATGAGCTCTGGGAAGGAGGATGTTCCCATTGGAATTTGTATCTCTCAGCTTGAAATGCATTGTCAGACTTTGCCTAGCAGTGGAACAAGGGAGCATTACAGCGGCTGTAACCCGAGAGCCCAGCCAATACATTAGTGTCCATTCATCGCCATCCTAAGGAATCGAATTGAGCTCAGCGCTCCAGATCCTATTACTGCAGGCAGATCTTTCCAATACAGAAATGATTAAGCCTCTGCCAGCTGCAAAATCTCTTTGCATTTGGCTAGTGGGCTTTTGCTAAGCCAGTTAGGAGAGCAATAGGGTGAAATTCGAGCAGGTGCCAAGCTCAGGCCCCCAGGAATAGTGCATTGGTGAACTCTGTAACTTAGGGCCTTATTTTATTAAAATGTAACAACACCCGTGGCTGAGTTTGAGATAGTAAATGCACTTAAATATATACAGAAATGTTGCATATTGTAGTTCACCTATTTCCCACTATTTTCCACAACTCTTCCCCCGCATATATCTCAAACCTTGTCTCAAAATATCACCCTAACCGTCCACTCCGCTCATCCCAAGACCTCCTGCTTTCCAGCTCCCTTGTCAACTACTCCCATACTCGCCTCCAGGACTTCTCTAGAGTCTCTCCCATCCTCTGGAACTCTTTACCCCAACCTGTCCGTCTATCTCCCACCTTAAGACACATCTCTTCAGGGAAGCCTATCCCGCCTCAACCTAACCACTGAACCATCACGTTCTCAAACAATTCAGCTACCTCCTCATGTATCACTTTTCCCTCCCTTTTAGATTGTAAGCCCTCAGGGGCAGGGCCCTCCTTACCATCTTGTCTTGAATTGTATTGTAATGTCTTCCTTATATTGTAAAGCGCTGCGCAAACTGTTGGCGCCATATAAATCCTGTATAATAATAATAATAATTTCCCAATAACCCTGGTTTGCCTTTGTTAATTGACCAGAAAGCCAATCATTCATTGTTTAAACTCTTCATAAGGATTAGTATGTTTTTTCCCATAATTGGGCATTGGTTTGCCTGGCTGTCAGTAGCATGAAGTCCACTATTTTCTACTGGAATCAATCTATTTGATCTAGTTTATTATGCAGTAATGCATGCCAGGGATCCCCCAGGACTTAGATGTGTGGTAGGGTAGAGAACAATCTGCAGCTTTTCATCTAGAATCTGATCACAAAGGGGCAGGGCCACCAAGCATGCATGACATCCCCCTCTGTGCTCAACTCTCCAGAAGCATGCATTGGGGTATGTGGGATTAAGGTGGGTTATCCTGGAAGGGAACAAAGTACCATCTCATGAGGACCTTGTATGTAGATTTTCAAACATTGGTGAGTATTTAGAGATGGAGTACTAAATCTGGGACCAGCCCCCCAACCTTTTGGAATCACATAGATCTTGGTTCCATTTCATGATGCAGTTGTGTTTTGTAGGCGAGTAGAGGGAATATAAAGATGAAATAAGTTTGGAGGACTGGGGGTTATTGGAGAAAACATGTTCAAAGAATGTGAATGAGCTGAGATCAAAGTTTGTATCCAGTGGCAGATTTTAACATATCTAAAAATTCCTCTGGAAGATGGTTGATAAAGTCTGAGATGTTAAAGTAGCCATTAGCAGGCCACCAGGCGGAGGCTTTGGGTTTTTCTAGGTGGGGGGAGAACATAGGTTTGTGTTTGTTAGTCTGTGAGAGCAGGATATATAAATGAATCCCAAAATGTTAGAGCATGTTGTAGGGGAGGGCTAAGGTGGGCAGGTCTGTGATTGCCAGGGATCCAAGGGATAGTGTGCAAGGAGATAGGGTGTGCGTTGGGTATCTCTAGAAATGCCCAAAGGGAAGACATGTCAATTTTGTTTCGTTCTAATTCGGACAAACTTTCATGAATTCAGACATTCAGATGCATCCGAATGTCCGAATTCCAACGAGTCCGAATGCAAACAAATCCAAATATTATTTTTAACGAAATTTCAGATCATCTTAATGTTGTATATAATTAAACCAAATCAGACACGTGACTGTTTTCTGGCCAATCAGAAAACCCCAGACCGAAACTAAAATGAAATCCCGAATTTGAATAACGAGGCGAAACAGCATTCAGACCCAATACCCGAAAGAAAGAAAAACCTAGAATAAAACAAAACTATGTTTTTTTGGCTGCCTGTTGTGGTGGATTAATATGATGCCTGTGGTGATACACAGAGGCTGACTGTGGTGGATACATTTGATACCCATGGGTGGTGATGGTTCCAGATAAAACTCATAACGGGGAATTTATCAAAGCAATTGCAACAGTTTTAGCCTCTTAGATATTTTTTTTAATGTGCAAATCTGTCTTTCAACATGTGCCCCTGTTTTGGCCTGAGCTTGCACTACTTTTCCAGTTGCATCTATTTTGCACGTGTTTTCATCTGCACTTGTTCTGGAGCTGTATGAAACTGGAGCATCACCTAATGCTGGGCACACACCTTACAACCATCGCAAGGCTTTTGTCTTGCGAAGGTTGTAAGGTACTTAAAAAAACGTACGATCTGCCCATCTCGGACAGGCAGATCGTACTTGCGATGATCGAAAACAGCCCCCCTGAGGGGCGGGCTTCCGATGACAGCAATGCTGAACGGGCAGTGTGCGCTTGCGCACACCGCCCCGTCCGGCTTTTATCGTACGAACATGCTACACACCCGAACATCTTCGTAAGATGTTTTCGAACATCTTCGTAAGATAAAAGTCATGCGACCTTACAGTAGTAGAGGTCGCACGGCTTCCACACACCTTACGATAATCGTACGATCGCGGGATTTCCCGCGATTATCGTACGATTATCGCAAGGTGTGTGGGGACCTTAAGAAAACAATCACAACTTGTCCGCCTCCTCTTTGTCTTCGGTAGCTGATGGGCCCCGCCTCCTTCCTCGTCACTGGGCTCCGCCTCCTCCCCTGCTGCTGACCTTGGGCCCCGCCTACTCCTCCACTGCCGGGTCCAGCCTTCTCCACCGCCGCTGCTGGCTCTCATTGACTCTGTGGAGAGGAACGCGCTGCTGCACAGATTACTGTCAGAGATCTGAACAGCGGCGTGTTCGTCTTCAGCCACCAGTAAAAGCCACCAGCAGAGGATCCCATAGCGACCCAGGCGGACCCGTGCGGCATCTGGCCGGGCCCCACTGCGCCCCGGACCCCATATCGGCCACTGGCCACAAATACGTAGAAGCCACACTGCCCCGTCAAGGCACCTCTGTAAAGTGTGGTCCTAACTTTATTCATGAGTCTCCATGTTGGAGCATATTAATGCAGTCGATAAATGAAATGCAGGTGGCCTGGAGGTAACCTGCTCCTCCACAAAAGGTTCATGGACGCATTTGACAGTATGGGGTGTGGGGCGCATTTTTTTGTGACGCGTGTTTAAAAAACAACATTAAAAAAAAAAATGTAAACAGTAAAAATATAAAAAATTTAATAGAATAAAAAAAAATGGGAATGTTGGTTTTGGAATGGAAATGGGTGTACCCCATAACTAATTTCTAAATATTTTTATGAGGGGTCAGCCTATTATTAATAAATCCCAGAAAATGTCACAAAAAGGACAAGCCAATGAGAGCCAAACCTAAAATTAAATCAGATTTTCTCCCGAGATCCAGTGCCATGTGTTATTTTTTTTTTTTAAAGAAGTTAATGTATTCCATGAAAATCATGTACTCAATAATGTGGAATTCATTGAATGTATCGCATGTTCTGTATTAAAAGTGAGTTTCACTGAAAAAAAAACAATAACAAAGTTTAATTATCCCAATTATCAACTGCCTCAAGCTTTATTAAGCAGAGTCAAACATTTCAGTGTCATTTTCATCTGATAGATGTTTTTAATTGCACAAGAAGCTGGGAAAAAAAGGGATTCCAATAACACCCCGTGGCATCTCTAAACTTTTCCTTTATTTTTCCTAGGGCTTAAACGCGCTCTGTTTCCATTTCTGTGTTTTACCGGACTGAATAGGATCATCTTTTTTTTAAATTTTGCAGCGACTTTGTAGCTATCACCAGCAAATAGGTCCGTTTTAACTGTCATTTTGTAGCAGCTGGAAGATACAGAATCTCGAGGTCTTGAATATTCCGCTCCAAGTTCGTTCCTGTGATAGACTATAATCTCAATACAAATTAGTAAACTAAACATGAGATTGTAGTCCATCCCGGGAGCGAGCTTGGAGCGGTGACTACTTTACAACACACACAGGGACCATGGAGAGCAAAAGTAGCCCCCCTCCAGAAGGAAGGACAGTGTCAGCCCCTATTCAGAGATGGTTGGAGGATCTACAGCCGAGTGATACACAAATAAGATACAATGTTTTTAATAGTTTTGGTATTTGAATGTATTTTTAGGATTTAACTCCAGAGTTTAGTGTCACTTTAATGGTTATCTGAGTACCATGTGTTCCTCCTGTGTTCCATAGAGGAGCTGCAGGAAGTAATTGATCGAGCAAACCGATCTTCTCCAGCAGAGACAGTGATGGGCCTGATGCAATCTCTTCGCTCTTATTCTGTCTCTGTTTGACAATAAACAGAATCATGGCAACCTGCTCTAATCGGAGGAGGGGTCGTGCCTGCTCTCTGTGCTCCGTGTTCTGCTCTGTGTTATGTCTAATCGGTATCACGGAAGGGCAGGGCGAGATGGAGGTTGGATGCTGGGAGCTTTAGATATTATTGTGTCTAATTACAATGTTATTCCTTATGAGGAGTTAGGTTTGGGTGTGTGGCACAGCTGCACTCCTGGATAAGTAAATATTGTCTAAATACAAGAGTCATGTGTATTCTTTCTGGAAGCCTGGTGAGCTTTGTGTAGTTGTTCTAGATCTGTGCAGTCATCCAGTGTGACACTTCCTGTCATAAAGACCGCTCACTGCTACTCTCTCCTTGTGCAGGGTGACTGGTCTTGTCTCCGCCCCCTCCTGTAGCTCTCTGCCGGTAACCTGTAGTGGGTAGAGCCTTCTGAGTCCCTCCCACAGCTCTGCTCTCTTCACAGGCTACGTACAGCACAGTGATGATTTTATTGCTACTTATAACTGGGTTTTGACCTTTCTTTAATCTGTCCAAAAAAGTTTCAACTTTATATACACTGAGAGGCCAGATTATTATGACCACCCCGTCAGTACTTCGTTGGGCCACCTTTTGCCTTCAATACTTGTGTTTTCTTTAGAAAGTAGCCTCATGTTGGGTATAAATGCCCGTTCCCCTACCAGCAGCATGCAGAGAAGGACCCTTTCCCTCTGTGTGGAAGCAGTGGTTCTTCTATGCAGCATGCTTGGCAGGGGACAGACTTTTCTACTAAAAAGAACAAACTTGTCCTCATCAACATGGGGACATGGTGCTTCAACTGGTTGAGTGCATGTAGCCTGGTATGGTTCACTGCTTCTCCTTTCCCAACCAGCCAGGATGCATGCTGGATATGGGTTTGGATTTTGGGGATGACCTCACACTGTTTTGTTTTTTTTAACATTGGGTCCATACCAGATCTTCATTAAGGATAAGGGTCTGGTATGGGCTTTTAAGGGGTTCCCACGCAGTTATTTTTTTTAACACGGACTCTCCCTTACATTCATACCAGATCCTCATCAAGGCTAAAGTTCTGGTATGAGCCTTTAAGAGGGTATGGATTTAGGCCCCCTCCTAAATCCATACCAGATCCTTATTAAGGATAAGAGTCTGGTATGGGTCTTTAAGGGAATCCCACACAGTTTTATTTTTAACATGGGGTCCCCCTTAAATCCATACCAGATGCTGCTTAAGGGTAAAGTTCTGGTATGGGTCTTTAGGTGGATCCCATGCAGTTTTGTATTTTTTTTTTTCATGGGGTTCCCCTTAAATCCATACCAGATCATAATCAAGAGTAAGGTCCTGGTATTGGTATTTAAGGGGTTACCATACAGTGTTTTCCTTTTTTTTCACAAGGTCTTCCTTAAATCCACACCAAATCTTCATCAATAATAAGGGTCTGGTATGGAGTTTTAAGGGAATCCCACAGTTTTGTTTTAACATGGGGCCCCCCTTAAATCCATTCCAGATCCTTATCAAGGGTAAGGTTCTGGTATTGGTTTTTAAGGGGATGCCATACAGTTTTTTCCTTTTTTTTGCATAGGGTTTTCCTTAAATCCACACCAAATCTTAATCAATGATAAGGGTCTGGTATGGGGTTTTAAGGGAATCCCACAGTTTCTTTAACATGGGGTCCCCCTTAAATCCATACCAGATCCTTCCTTATCAAGGGTAAGGTTTTGGTATTAGTTTTAGAGGGGATCCCATACAGTTTTTTCCTTTGTTTTTGCCTTAAATTCACACCAGATCTTCATCAATGATAAGGGTCTGGTATGGGGTTTTAAGGGGATCCCACACAGGTTTTTAAGCATGGGGTTCCCTCTTCACAGATAAGGGTCCCAAAAGCTGGCAAACTGGCCTTGAAAAAGGCCAAAAAAATATAAAGCTTAGGCTCCCATAGACTTCATTAGGGTTTGGGCGCTATGTTTGAGGTTCACAAAATGTTTTCATTGGTCGGGGATCTTCCAGCAAACTGACCTATGCTCAGTCTGCTCATCACAAGTATTCAGCTGAAGTTCAACTAGACATTAATTATATGAAAACAATTGAAATTCTGGATGTGGTTATCCTTCTCACGTCTCCCGTAGTTAGGAATTATGACCTTTAATGTTTTACCAGAAAACACCCTCAAGGCGGTATCGGCGTGACTAAGCCCTGGCGCAAATTAACAGCCTCCATTTATCACGGCCCATAGATTACTTTTGTTATGGTTGATTAGCGGGAATGGCTGAGCGGTGCCGCGTACGGGGCTTAGTCACTTTGTTACAGTTGCGGACGAGCGAGGGCTGTGTTTACCCCGGCCGTCTCTCAGCTGTTTATTTAAATAGGATTTGCTGTATTATCTCGGTAAATTCAGCTCCTACAAGGGGATTGCTTTGCCTCTATAACTGTTGGCAAGCCTTCCCCGCATCTGCTGATGTGTTAGTGATGAACGGCTCGGCTGGTGAACCCTATTCTCTGACGTGTTTATAGAAGCGTTGCCACAATGTGTCTTAGGAGACCATAATAGCAGACTGTAAATATCGCAGTTGAGCAAAACGATGACCCGGAGAACTGCAGAACATTCTAGAACAGCAACGTGCAACCTGAGGAATCTGTAGAACTACTAGTTATGGGATAGATCTTAGTTTTTTGGCCAGCTTAGAACGCCGGAGTCCAGGATTCCCTTGGAGGGGTCTCTGCTTGAGTGTAGCCTAAGCCAAAAAGTTTGATGGTGCTCCTATGGATTTCAATGAATCTCTACAGTCTGGGCTGTCTATGGACTAGATGAGGGGTAACTTAAGTGGGCCTTTCAGTGAGCTTACAAGCAGGGACGGATTTCCCACAAGGCCAACCAAGGCCCGTCCTCGGGGCAGCAGGGGTTTGGAATTCCTATCTCACGATGCCCGCGACATGTATTTCCGGGCGCCGGGCGGGTAGTTGTTTTCTACATTTAGCCCTGCTTTGGGCAAGCAGGGTTAAATGTACAGCGGGGAAGCCGCCGCTTGTTTTGTACAAGTGATCTCGGCGACATTGTATGCAGCCTGCAGGTCTCTCATTTTCCATGGTTAGGGGGTTGGCAGGTAGGGGGGCTTGTTGAGGAACATGGCCTTGGGGCAGCAGAGAGAAGTAAATCCGGCCCTGCTTACAAGTCCGCATAAATTATTTCCTGATGTGTCGTAATTTTCAAAAACGCTCTACGTTTTTTCAATAGGATTCATCCTTTAGCTATAGTCGGTGACTTTGCCTAGGCTCAGATGATGTCATCAGTCTGCTGCAAGCAGGAGGAAGTGTTTCCTGTGTCAGATATTTTTGAACTCAGCCAAGAACTGCACAGACACCAGAATTTACCTGACTGTCATCTCTGAGCCAACAACTCAGTCCAGGAATTAGATGGTGACCCCGGAGGATTCCTGAACAAAGATGGCTGCATCCTTCTGGAAAGAAAAGCAGGTGAAAGCATTGTCAGGTGGAGCCCCGTGACCTTGAACTGCGAGCAGCTTCAACTTGAAGCTCATCCCCGATATTCATTACCGATTAATTTTTTTATTAATAATTTCTGAATAAAAGCATACTCTAATTTTATCTGGCCTTCCTTCTGGGTTTCTCCTGTATTCCCTACCACCTTAAGTGGAGTGGCTACTGAAATGTGGTGTTGCTGGCACTGTAATCCATCTGGCTGATTTGTAGTCTGGTATTATTTGGTAATTTCTAGGCCGCTATTGATGGCACCTGCCTGAGTCGGGTGCTACCCTTCCACAGAGTGGGGCAGCCAATAAGGGAACATTAGTAGTGTCTACGCCTCACCAACCACTCACTGAGGGTTTCATGGCCAGTGGTGCATGCTGGGGAAGTGCATGAATACTCAGGAATTGCCATGTGCTAAAGGCAGTCTGCTCCCGGGCCTGGTCTGCAGGTGGCATGTACAAGGTTGGAGAAGCTGACTAGGACTCAAGCAACAAGTAGACGCAGGTAGGGTCTCTGGGTCTGAAACCATCTGGGAGGAGAACCAGAGGAGCCCTATGCTGCAGGTGCCAGAAAGGCCAAAGTGGCATGGACCTCAAGAACAAGCCTGGTGTCTCTCCCAGGGAAGATCTCATGCACATCCCTATTCAGATGTTGTTCTACTGCACAATGGCAGTCCCTGTCCTACCAAATATTCCTGCACTGTGGAACACTGAAGGGATAGATGGGTCCGGAGTCTATTTTTGCTGTGGATGTCTGAAGCTCTATGCCCTCTCTCCCAGTTTGGCTGTTCCTTAATATAGCATCTGAAAAGCTCTAAAAGTGACTGGTGCCCAATTTACTGTTCACATCCCACCACACGGCTAAGGATCCACCCCTGAGAGTGAAATGTCTGCCCTCCCTGCCTTTGGGGATCCACCACAGGCCTTCAGGGGTCAGGGGGGGCATTACACTCATTCTATCTGCCAGGTCAGAACATCCAATAATGCCATGTTATGAATATATGGCCAATCACTAGAAGGTTCTCTGACAGTGGTGCATGCTGGGGGAGGACAAAAATAATTAGAGCTGACCTTGTGAGTGTCTCTTACACCCTCTGCAAGGGTTAAGTGTTCATTTTTGTCTAGGATGAAAAACAGAAAAGTTATACTCACCTGATCCTCCGAGCCAGCATGCTCTTAAACTGTTTCATGGAGACTGTCTTCTACTCTGCTCCAGTGATGGTAAGTCCCTCAGCATCCTCACGTCCAACACACAGTGTATTGGACATGATGGCTCACTGGACCTTAGACGGCTGCAGCAGAGGAGGAGCGAGGCAGAAGAGATAAGTCTAAGAGCAAGAGGATTGGGTGAGCAGAACTTTTTTTATTTCTTAACCTAGACATAAACAAGCACCTAACCCTTGCAGTGCAGGGGTAGCCCAACTGCAAGGGTTAAGGGGTTTTTTTTACCCAGAGTTCTGCTTTAATTTAACTGGAGCCCCCTATGTGATAGCATTGTGCAAGTGACAGGTCCTCTTAATGGAGACCTCAGGAGACCTCTAATGTCTCCACTGCATTCTCCCTTAGTCGATCAAGTACTTGATCTACCGTTTACTTGGCCACAGCTCGCCAGCACCTGACAACGGTGAACCTGGAAGTGCTCAGAGCAGAACGCTTCCAGGTTCACAATACAGAGGAGAGATTACCTCTAGCACCGCCACCGCCAGCCTGAATTATTTTTTTCTGGTGGAACAAGAATCACTAGGGGTAGGACGGAACCTCCACTATCATAGAAGTGATTGGGTGGCTTTCACAGCCCTGATTCCACCCACTTATAAAGCCATCCACAACTCCGCCCCCGGATATATCTCAGACCTTGTCTCAAATTATCACCCTAACCGTCCCCTCCGCTCATCCATTGACCTCCTGCTTTCCAGCTCCCTTGTCTACTCCTCTGATACTCGGCTCCAGGACTTCTCTAGAGTCTCTCCCATCCTCTGGAACTCTTTACCCCAACCTAAAGACTCATCTCTTCAAGGAAGCCTATCCCACCTCGACCTAACCACTGAACCTTCACATTCTCAAATAATTCATCCCCACACAGCTCCCTCCTCATGTATAATTTCCCCCTCCTCTTTTAGATTGTAAGCGCTCAGGGGCCGGGCCCTCCTTACCATCTTGTCTTGAGTTGTATTGTAACTGTAATGTCTTCCTTATATTGTAAAGCGCTGCGCAAACTGTTGGCGCGATATAAATACTATATAATAATAATAATAATGAGTGCAGGTAAAATCTGCCAATGAGGTGACAACCATCTAGGAAATTACTGTGATGTATGGTGAGGAGTGCCTAGTACAAATAGTCCTTGGCGGGTTCTTGCATCATCTTGAATTGTTAAGGAAACAAGGTAGAGGCAATGCGTTTCGGAGGATTTGGCTCCTCCTGCTTCGGTAAGAACGCCCGCTCCTCCAGACTGACACCCCCCCAATTAAGGCATTTTTTTTATATTTGCATAACTTCTCCCAAGAGCCAGTCTACTGCTTACATCAGGGCTGAGGGCTCTTAAATGGAGTACTGAAGCAGGGTGCTGTGCGGAAGCTATGTTCAGCACCCTGCTGGCTCCTCCCACCAGCCATGATCTGCTTGCATTGCATTGAGCAGCACAGAGAACTAGGAATGATGTCAGTGGATCTAAGATAAGTCAGGTATGAAAATGGGAAGTGTCATTCGCATGTTGATGAGGAGAGGAAGGAAGGACCAGGAAAGGCAAAATATAATCTTTAAGCTCCTCTATCTAAAGCAGCAAGAAAGTTTTGACAAGCAACGCAGTATATTCCAAAGGAACGTTTTCCACTGCCGACTGATCAGCAATAGTGACGCACTGAGTCAGTCTGCTCAACCGCACGGCGATCTCGCGTCGTACATGAGTGATTCACGCGCCGTGCAGTAAAGTGGGCCGGAGATTTATCGAAGAAACCGATTATTTTCACATGGGCTCATCTCTGTTGTGTTTGGTTGCCACTGACCTCTGCCAAATCTCCCCTGGAAATCTTTCCCGTGAGCAAAGATGGGCTGCAAGCCAGGGTTAAAAAAAAAAAAAGAAAAAGGTCAAACGCAATCTCGTCTTTTATCGGCTCTCCCAACAAAACAAAAAAAAAGCGCCGGGCAGCTCCTTACCACCATTCCCCTATTTACTGTTTGTAATCCGTGGAGACGCCAGACTCCTCGGCGAAAATAAATATTTATAGGCGTTTTCCAAATCGAGAGGAGGCTGGAAAACATTACACTTCTTTTCCTTGTGTGTATAACAATACTTTATTTTTTATATTTTTGTAATTTGACATTTATTTTTTATTTATTTGGTTATGTCATTTTTGAAGGGAGGATGTAGTAGCTTTTGCGAAAAGTACATCGTAGCCGGTTTTCTTTTAAACCCGCCCCGCCGGATACAAGTCTGTGACTTTCGCCCTGGATTTGCATTAGACGTGTCCGTCTAATATTGGTCCTTAGGGATGAAAATTTGAGAGTGACATTTTGGTGCCATTTTGCCATTTTGGCATCAATGCTATAGAGTTGTGGGGAAGGGGAAATTAACCAATTGCCACCAGTCGTACGCATATATGTTGCAGCGCGGCAGAGGAACTTAACAGCGGACTGTCACATACAATCTCTCATAACATGAGAGGAGAAGTGAATATCATTGATTATCTGATTACAATGGCACCTGGAAGTGGGGGGGATATATTACACTGGCACCTGGAAGAATGGGGGATATATTACAATGACACCTGGAAGTGGGGGGATATATTACAATGACACCTGGAAGTGGGGGGATATATTACAATGACACCTGGAAGTGGGGGGATATATTACAATGACACCTGGAAGTGGGGGGATATATTACAATGACACCTGGAAGTGGGGGGATATATTACAATGACACCTGGAAGTGGGGGGATATATTACAATGACACCTGGAAGTGGGGGGATATATTACAATGACACCTGGAAGTGGGGGGATATATTACAATGACACCTGGAAGTGGGGGGATATATTACAATGACACCTGGAAGTGGGGGGATATATTACAATGACACCTGGAAGTGGGGGGATATATTACAATGACACCTGGAAGTGGGGGGATATATTACAATGACACCTGGAAGTGGGGGGATATATTACAATGACACCTGGAAGTGGGGGGATATATTACAATGACACCTGGAAGTGGGGGGATATATTACAATGACACCTGGAAGTGGGGGGATATATTACAATGACACCTGGAAGTGGGGGGATATATTACAATGACACCTGGAAGTGGGGGGATATATTACAATGACACCTGGAAGTGGGGGGATATATTACAATGACACCTGGAAGTGGGGGGATATATTACAATGACACCTGGAAGTGGGGGGATATATTACAATGACACCTGGAAGTGGGGGGATATATTACAATGACACCTGGAAGTGGGGGGATATATTACAATGACACCTGGAAGTGGGGGGATATATTACAATGACACCTGGAAGTGGGGGGATATATTACAATGACACCTGGAAGTGGGGGGATATATTACAATGACACCTGGAAGTGGGGGGATATATTACAATGACACCTGGAAGTGGGGGGATATATTACAATGACACCTGGAAGTGGGGGGATATATTACAATGACACCTGGAAGTGGGGGGATATATTACAATGACACCTGGAAGTGGGGGGATATATTACAATGACACCTGGAAGTGGGGGGATATATTACAATGACACCTGGAAGTGGGGGGATATATTACAATGACACCTGGAAGTGGGGGGATATATTACAATGACACCTGGAAGTGGGGGGATATATTACAATGACACCTGGAAGTGGGGGGATATATTACAATGACACCTGGAAGTGGGGGGATATATTACAATGACACCTGGAAGTGGGGGGATATATTACAATGACACCTGGAAGTGGGGGGATATATTACAATGACACCTGGAAGTGGGGGGATATATTACAATGACACCTGGAAGTGGGGGGATATATTACAATGACACCTGGAAGTGGGGGGATATATTACAATGACACCTGGAAGTGGGGGGATATATTACAATGACACCTGGAAGTGGGGGGATATATTACAATGACACCTGGAAGTGGGGGGATATATTACAATGACACCTGGAAGTGGGGGGATATATTACAATGACACCTGGAAGTGTGGGGGGGGGGTATATTACAATGGCACCAGGAAATGGGGGGGAGGGGGGGATATATTACAATGACACCAGGAAGTGGGTGGGGGGGATGTATTAGGCAGCAAGTAAAAATTTTGTCCCTGAAGTTGATGTGTTGGAAGCAGAAAAAAAATTAAAAAGCGTAAGGATTTGAGGGACTTTGATCGGCCAAATTGTGATTCTAGACGACTGGCTCAGAGCAACTCCAAAACTGCAGCTCTTGTGAAATGTTCCCGGTCTGCAGTGGTCAGGACCGACCAAAAGGTGATCTGAGGAAGGAAAACCGGTGAACCATTGCTCATGGGCGGCCAAGGCTCATTGATGCGCGTGGGGACCAAATGCTGGCCCATGTAGCATGACCCTATAGAGCTACTGGAGCTCAAATTGCTGATAAAGGGAATGTTGGTTCTGCTAGAAAGATGTCTGAACACACAGAGCATCGCATTTTGTTGCTTATGGGGCTGTGTAGCTGCCGACCAGTCAGGGTGCCCATGCTGACCCGTGTCCACCACCAAAAGTACCTACAATGGGCACGTGAGCATTATAACTAGACCACAGAGCAATGGAAGAAGGCGGCCTGGTCTGATGTATCATGTTTTCTTTTACATCATGTGCATGGCGGGCTGCGTGTGTGTCACTTACCTGGGGAAGAAATGGCACCAGGATGAACAATGGGAAGAAGACAAGAACACGGAGGCAGTGTGATGTTCTTAGCAATGTTCTGCTGGGAAACCTGGAGCCCTGCCATTCATTCGTCGATCCCCTCCGCCTCCTATTGGAACGGAACGATGCAGATTGCATCGCTTCTGGTCCCATAGCTGTCAGTGCTGGGCTCCTGAAGCTGCACTTCAATAGCTTACTTGGCGTGTAAAAAGTGACACTGGAGGTCTTTTGGACCCCCAGCATCACCTTAAAGAGTTCCTGTCACCACCATCTGCTATCACATGGGGGGCTTGTAAGCTCCCTATGTGATAAGAATCAAAGTAAAGTAAAACAATTAAAAAATAACAGTTTTTAAAATTAACATTAAATAAAATAATGTAAAAATAATGTGACATTTTTTTTTAAGTCCCCCACCCCCGCGAGCATGCGCGTCTTCACGTAAACACGCGCCAGGTGCGCCTACGTATGAAAACGACAAACGCGCTACACATGTTGGGTATGTGAAAGCAATAGTTCAAGGGCCAGTATTTTTGGGTATCTCTAAACTAATGACCTGTGGGGGCTTTTAAAGCGTCGTCTATGGACTTTTTGGGGTACTGAAATCTGTCGCCGTTTAACGCACACAAGCAATTTATAACCAGGGCATGTTGGGTATCTATTTACTCATTGGAACTTCATCTTTTATATTTTATTTAACAAATGGGTATTTTTTTGCGTTTTGGGGCATTTAAATGCATTTTTCACTAAATTTTGGGGTTTGATAAGGAGTTGCGCTAATATCGCGCAACATAAAAAATTTCAACTGCCACCATTTTATTCTATAGGGTCTCGGCTTTCGAGAAATATAAAATGTTTGGGGGTTTTAAGTGACTTTCAGGCCTAAAATGTGGAATATAACATGGGTGCAAAAAAAAGTTAAAAAAAGGCTTCAGTCATGAATGGGTTAAAGAAGTATGGGAGCTGCCAAGATCTCCCGAAAAAATTCTAGTTGGCTGGCTGGTTGCAGCAAATCAAAGTCAGAATGGAGTATGTCATTACTTGTTACAATGACTCATTGTCAGGCAGAGAGTACCAGCAATAGCAGCAGGGGCTGACTGGCAACTTTTAGCCCAGGGGGCAAGTACTTTCTCTGATCTCATCATCAGATTCCTTTTATTTGCCAGCCATGATGAGCGAGGTTTCTATTTGAAGCTCGTTACAGTACGTTGCAATAACCGGCCGCCGGCCTGTAATCTGATTTTTGGACACTCTTTGTGCTATGGGAATGTTCTTCGCCCCGAGGCCCGGTTCCTTGATTCCATTAACCGTCTTCCTGTGTGGCAGCGATTCAAACACTCAGCAAACCGTGGCCGCTCGTCATTGTGGAAGTTGCTATGTCGTTTACAAAACTTATTACATTTGGCTTTCGCCGATCCCGCCCCCAAACCGCCGTGACGTCCATTAATAATTGCATTGTCCCGGCGTATCCTTTTTCTTTTTTTTCCCCTTAAGCGCTTCACATGAGAAGGAGGGGGACGCGTCGGTCTGGCAGGCTCGGTGCTCGCTGCATATGCGCGGTGACTGTGGGAATGGAAACGCCATGAGAAACTTGAAAGGAAGTGCTTGGTCCTGTGAAGGTGGGAGCAGCGTATTGTTCATGCCGTAGAAACCTTAAAGCAGGGGTGGCAAACTCAAATTCATCGGGGGCCGCATCAGCAGTACGTGAACACGAAATCTATTCTCCAACATCCAACATGTTTGGCATCGCACCTCACTGTATACAGCTTTCTGAACCAAATTATTTTGTGAGAACGTTTCAAAGTTTCTTACATAGAGATCCCGCCAGGACTAGCACTTCCTGTTGCAGGCTCCGGCTTTCACCCTGACAGTCTGGTTTTGGAGTCTTGTGTCCAGCCAGCTAGGGGCGCAAGACACTCAGTGCCAACAGCGGCACTTTACATTTTCTGACAGGTGTGGCTGCTGAGGTCCCCGGCAAGCGCGATCTCGGGCAGCCGCACCTGCCTGTAACCGGATCTTCCTCTGAGCTGCGGGCGTCTGCACATTGACTTCTCCTCCGGCTCCCTGACACCGCGGACCCCTGGTGAGACACCATAGCCCAGACAACCCTGAGAGTTGCACAGCCCACCTGAAAGGCGTACAGCCCACCTGAGAGTCGCATAGCCCACCTGAGAGTCGCATAGCCCACCTGAAAGACACGCAGCCCAACTGAGAGGCCCATAGCCCACCTGAGACACAGTGCACCTGAGATGCGCATAGCCCACCTCAGAGATGCACAGCCCACCTGGGAGTCGCACAGCCCATCTGAGAGCCCCATAGCCCACCTGAGAGTGCACACAGTACACCTGAGATGCGCACAGCCCACCTGAGAGTCTCACAGCCCATCTGAGAGATGCACAGCCCACCTGAGAGACGCGCAGCCCACCTGAGAGGTGCACCACTTGCAAAGCGAACACATAGCCCAACTGAGAGCCCCAAAGCCCACCTGAGAGTGCAGACAGTACACCTGAGATGCGCACAGCCCACCTGAGAGTCTCACAGCCCATCTGAGAGATGCACAGCCCACCTGAGAGACGCGCAGCCCACCTGAGAGGTGCACAGCTCACCTGAGGATCACATAGCCCACCTGAGAGCCCCATATCCTACCTGAGAGTGTGCACGGTACACTTGAGATGCGCACAGCCCACCTCAGAGATGCACAGCCCACCTGAGAGTTGCCCGCACATCCATCTGAGAGCCGCACAGGCCACCTGGAGACATCAGGGCGCCAACCCAGGACAACACAGATGATGTAACTTCATAATTTTTTAGTATTGCTGTAGTCCTTTATAGCCAGTCCTCTTACTCCCTCCCCTGGCTGTCTCTCCTCTACACTGTGTGCACAATTATTAGGCGAGTATTTTGACCAAATCACCATTTTTATACAAATTGTCCAACTCCAAGTTGTATAAGCTTGATGAAGGCTTATTGGATTTAAAGGAGAACTATGGGGTCAGTGTTTTTCCCCATAGTTCTCCTTAGGGTAACGGGAGGACACAAACTAGCGTCCTCCCGTTAAGCTCTGTATACCGCGAGCTACAGCTCGCGGTATACTGAGACGCCGCAGCCGGAGCGGATCCCGACTTAGATGACGGAATCCGCCCAGCTGCGTGAGTGACAGCTGGCTCTGCTTATCTAGAGGCAGAGCCAGCTGTACCCGCCCCCGTCCGTTCCGCCAGTCAGCGCTGGCAGATCGGAGCCGGGAGAGTGGAATCCAGCCCCTCCCCTTGTCACGGCAGAAAGCCTTGACAGGATTGAGAGGTGAGCGAACGCTGGTAACTGTTCGCTCACCTCCCGATCTACTGAGCCGACCTATTATTCAATTTATATAAATATACACACACACACAATGTACAATTTATAAATATATAAACACAAACTTTGCCTCCCAAAAAGAACTCCTACAACCCAGCAATGTCACATGACCTGGATGACACTTGCCTTTGCTGTGCTGGCATCATAAATACTCACATAAAAGAACGAAATGTCATTTGAATTTATAGCGATGACACATCTGTGAAAAAGTCACCGTTGTGCTAATCTGCACCCTCGTCACCCCGACTTTATCTCTTCATCTTATCTGAATGTTATACTAACAATCTTTTCAGCCATTTTTTTTTTCCTTTCCCCGCGTGTGTCGCAATGAAATGTCATAAAATGTAAAGCGCATACATTCATTTTAACTTCAAATCCCAATGTGCCTCTGGGAGTCATTCTTGTGGCTGTCAGTCTTGCAATGACTCATGGGACTTGTAGTTCCACAACAGCTTTGTTGATTATATTACACTATCTGTATCAGGGGTGCCCATTAGGTTGATCGCGATCTACCAGTCGATTGCAAAGCGAACACTGGTAGATCGCGATCGGCTGTGTCCTGTCCTCCCGCGGTGCTCGTGCGATGGCCGGCTGAATGTGTCAGACGCCGCAGACGGGAAGGGGTGGGACACCTCTCCCTGTGTGCAACGTAGGCCATATTCGGCCACACGAGCACCGCGGGAGGACAGGACGTGGCGCACAAGAGGAGACCTGGGAAGCTGCTGCAGTGGAGGTAAGAAAAGACAGACAGGGGAGAGACAGCAGAGAGAGAGAAGAGAGACAGCAGAGAAAGTGAGAGAAGAGAGACAGCAGAGAAAGTGAGAGAAGAGAGACAGCAGAGAAAGTGAGAGAAGAGAGACAGCAGAGAAAGTGAGAGAAGAGAGAGCAGATAGAAACGGGAGAGAGTGAGGAGAGAGAGAAGAGACAGCAGAGAGAGAGAAGAGAGACAGCAGAGAAAGTGAGAGAAGAGAGACAGCAGAGAAAGTGAGAGAAGAGAGACAGCAGAGAAAGTGAGAGAAGAGAGACAGCAGAGAAAGTGAGAGAAGAGAGACAGCAGAGAAAGTGAGAGAAGAGAGACAGCAGAGAAAGTGAGAGAAGAGAGACAGCAGAGAAAGTGAGAGAAGAGAGACAGCAGAGAAAGTGAGAGAAGAGAGACAGCAGAGAAAGTGAGAGAAGAGAGACAGCAGAGAAAGTGAGAGAAGAGAGACAGCAGAGAAAGTGAGAGAAGAGAGACAGCAGAGAAAGTGAGAGAAGAGAGACAGCAGAGAAAGTGAGAGAAGAGAGACAGCAGAGAAAGTGAGAGAAGAGAGACAGCAGAGAAAGTGAGAGAAGAGAGACAGCAGAGAAAGTGAGAGAAGAGAGACAGCAGAGAAAGTGAGAGAAGAGAGACAGCAGAGAAAGTGAGAGAAGAGAGACAGCAGAGAAAGTGAGAGAAGAGAGACAGCAGAGAAAGTGAGAGAAGAGAGACAGCAGAGAAAGTGAGAGAAGAGAGACAGCAGAGAAAGTGAGAGAAGAGAGACAGCAGAGAAAGTGAGAGAAGAGAGACAGCAGAGAAAGTGAGAGAAGAGAGACAGCAGAGAAAGTGAGAGAAGAGAGACAGCAGAGAAAGTGAGAGAAGAGAGACAGCAGAGAAAGTGAGAGAAGAGAGACAGCAGAGAAAGTGAGAGAAGAGAGACAGCAGAGAAAGTGAGAGAAGAGAGACAGCAGAGAAAGTGAGAGAAGAGAGACAGCAGAGAAAGTGAGAGAAGAGAGACAGCAGAGAAAGTGAGAGAAGAGAGACAGCAGAGAAAGTGAGAGAAGAGAGACAGCAGAGAAAGTGAGAGAAGAGAGACAGCAGAGAAAGTGAGAGAAGAGAGACAGCAGAGAAAGTGAGAGAAGAGAGACAGCAGAGAAAGTGAGAGAAGAGAGACAGCAGAGAAAGTGAGAGAAGAGAGACAGCAGAGAAAGTGAGAGAAGAGAGACAGCAGAGAAAGTGAGAGAAGAGAGACAGCAGAGAAAGTGAGAGAAGAGAGACAGCAGAGAAAGTGAGAGAAGAGAGACAGCAGAGAAAGTGAGAGAAGAGAGACAGCAGAGAAAGTGAGAGAAGAGAGACAGCAGAGAAAGTGAGAGAAGAGAGACAGCAGAGAAAGTGAGAGAAGAGAGACAGCAGAGAAAGTGAGAGAAGAGAGACAGCAGAGAAAGTGAGAGAAGAGAGACAGCAGAGAAAGTGAGAGAAGAGAGAGCAGATAGAAACGGGAGAGAGTGAGGAGAGAGAGAAGAGACAGCAGAGAGAGAGAAGAGAGACAGCAGAGAAAGTGAGAGAAGAGAGACAGCAGAGAGAGAGAAAAGAGAGACAGCAGAGAAAGTGAGAGAAGAGAGACAGCAGATAGAAACAGGAGAGAGTGAGGAGAGAGAGAAGAGACAGCCAAGAGAGAGCCGGTTCACACAACAAAGTCTGCGTTCCAGAGTGTTCGGCCTTTAGAATGCACTGGAATGCAAGCCAGCCTCCCTGCATTAAAGTCTCTCCAGACGGCGGGGTTGCATTAAAGTCAATGGGACCGCAGCCAGGCCTTTAAACCGCCCCCCGCCTGCAGTGCGATCCAGTCCAGTGCGATATGGAAAAATAGTGCAGCATTTTTGCAAATCGCACTGGATCGGAGTGTAGGCACTAATGTGACTGCATTCCGGGTGCGGGCGAACGCACAGCGGGCAGGAGGGCGTGGCTGCGGTCATTGACTTCAATGCACTGCCACGCCCCCTCCCGCCCCTGAACGCAGGTGTTTTTTCGTCGGTAGATCTCATTGAGCTCGTCATTTAAAAAGTAGATCTCCGGACGAAAAATTATGGGTGCCCCTGAGCTATATAACATAACAAACGTCTGCCATACACATCCGGTTGGGAATCTCGGTGATTATAAATGAGCTCCGGCTCGCCGTGGCTCGTAGTCGGCACAGTGACACCTTCGTGTTTTGTTTGCTGACACCTCCTGCTCAGAAACTGTAGCCGCGGGGCCTGCATTATACACGGACACCTAATACATGGAACAGACTGATTGACACCATAATTGCTGCACCTTCAGGAGTGTCCTACCCAACCGGAGCCGGGTTCCTCCGTCTGTGGTTCAGGTTACCGCCGGCTTTTCATCACTCGCTCGCGTTCCCTTCCACACACCTAACCTAAAGGGAAGCTGAAGTGTCCGTGTTCAGTGATCTCATGCCCCGAGCTGCAGTACTAATGTTTGCTATAGAGAACATAAAATGCAGAAATGTACAGTTTGACATGTTTGCTGTTCCATATTTCCATCCTTGTATTACATATTCAGGTTCTTCCTCTTTTTTTTGTCTATCTGTATTTTCATTTCCTTTGCTGAACAACAAGTGCTAATTGTTCACTAATGTCGCCATGTTTCATGTTACACCCTAAATAAGGACGTAACAATGTATAAAAGGAAGACTTTAATCCGCTGCATCCAGATTCAGAAGACTTTTCGAGGCTGCTTCTTAAATCTGCTGTGCAACCCTTCCTGTGGCTGTGTCAGGACGCCGCGTATAGCCGCACGGCCTTTCATGCTCGTTGTGTGCCATCGGTTGGAGGCCGCGTGGAAGATCTAGCAGATGTTAGTGTTGTCCCAGCAACGTTCTGGTTTCATCATCACCTGTTGGATATCACCGAACCCAATCCATCCGGGAAATGGAGCACCGCCGCCGCCGACCGGGGGAAGGTATAAGTGGATTCCAGAGAGGATTCAGGCCGCGCTTCCTCTTCGGGAAGTTCCAGGAGAGCTTGTCTTAACCGATGATTGAAAGTCATTAAGATTTGGAACTGTCCCGAAATATCATCTCGGAATATTAGATGTCAATCTGTGCGGCTGCTGGACGGCCTCGAGGGGCCCTAACAGGAGCACGGGAAAAGATTTGATACATAAAACAGAACTATGAGCGGATCTTACCGGCGAAGGAAATCTCCGACCCAAAGAGTGCGAATTAAAGGGACACAAAACTCAGGAATTAAACCTTAAAAATACATTCCGGTCCCTGAACTACGGAACAACAATGTATCTTCTTTGTGTATCACCCAGCTGGAGATCCTACAATCATCTCTGATAGACACGTGAGATTCCTTTTGTTCCGAATTAAAATTCGGACACATTTTTCGAGATTCGGACATCCGAATGTGTCCGAATGTGTCTGAAGTACTAGGGCGAGTACTCATACTTGCCCAAATACTCCGATACTTAGCTCTGATACCAGAACTTCCGGTCAGAGGAGGATTTCCTCTGATGAGAAGTGCCGCGAGGGAACATGGAGCCGGCTTTCCGGCCAATCAGGAAGCCCAGCGGCGGGTAATAACTCGCGCCCGGCTTCCTGATTGACCGGGAAGCCGGCTTCATTCTGTTTGACCAGCTCCATGCTGATCGGCTTCCCGGCAAATCAGCATCGAGCCGACCAAAGAGCATGGCGCCAGCTTCCTGGGCAATCAGGAAGCTTCTTGACTGCCCGGGAAGCCGACTACATGCTAGCGGAAGTACCGGTGTTGGTACTCGGTAGGGATGCACAGATACTTTTCGAGTACCAGTGCAGATACTTGGCATTTTCATGAGAACTGTCAGGGTTGCAGCGGCTGAAGCTGGGACCGGGCTCTGGCACTCCACCACTGTCCTGAAATCATTAGTCTGTATTGTTTTAGAAAAGCTGTCACATGACAATAAACAAAAATGTATCAGTACTTGTACTCGCAAAACTGGTATCTGTGCATCCCTTTATTTATATTTATAAAAACAAAATCGTACATTAAAACAGAGATGTACAAATCCCAGGAGCTCCGTGTGCTCCTTACAAATGACAGCGGCCTCCTAACTTTTTAATTTTTCTCTAGTCTAGTCTTGGAGCTTAAAAGTATCGGTACATGTACTCGTACTTGTACCGAGTACTGTACTTGGTATCTGTGCAACCCTAGTACTCGGCATCGGCGAGTACAGAAATATAAATATCGGTATTCGTACTCGAAACCGAAAAATTGGTATCGGTGCATCCCTAATATATGTATGTATGCATATATATATAT
>NW_017306360.1:557600-572432 GCF_000935625.1 Nanorana parkeri | reverse complement strand
AAGTTCATGATAGAGAAGCGCTGCAAGTGCCAGAGTGTACTATGCATGATACAGCGAGGGTGACAATGTATAGAATGTGGTGGAGCTAAGGGGGGTTGCGGGGAGGGGGGCGCATTGAGGAACCTGGCCTTGGGGCAGCAAAGAGAGTAAATCCGGCACTGTATATATTTATATACTGTATATTGTATAAAGTGTATATATAGTGTTTATACCATATGCACAGTTTTGGTCATCACAGAACCCCTTCTCGAGGAAAGACACACAATGATGGGTAAATGGAAATCCATTCTTGGCTAGTTCTATGTAAAGTGGACCTAGCATCAGATATATATTTTCATGTTAAGTGTGTACATGCCATGGAACATGTATTACTTGTCTTTCTAGTCCCAGAACATCATAAACTAGAGGGGGGGAAATAAAAGTTCTCTATGGGGATTGTCACGTACAGAGCACGAGCCATCCTCACATAGAAAGCATACTGGAGGCCTCCGCTTGTGTAATGATGCATTGTAACCCCGGAAATCACCTTCTCTGAATTCCCATTCATCACAAACATGAAAGACCAAACACAAGTTACATTCATAGGCCTTCCAGGAAGACAAGGGATTCTTGATGTCATGCCGAACGTAGGCGGGCAGGAAAAAGACTATTAATGGAGCCGCGTTTCGACATTAGTCAGTAGCAACAAAAAAAAAAAAAGAGCTAGTGGGGCCTGGTGCCAAGCAGATGCTAATTGTAATAACTGTACATTACAGCAACCCAACAAAATGAAAATGAAATTGTCTCTCCCACCCATCACCCGTCTGAAGAGGTGCCAGGACCTCCGTATGTTGCATAAACCACTAAATCCTGTGATTCAGTCTTAGCGTTGGACCCCCGAACGCTCCACGTGTCCCAGTGACGCAAAGAGCGAAACAAAATAGTGACTCAGCTCCGGTTTGTTTTGTTGCTGGTGACGAAGATTCTTGGAATAAAGTTAAACCCGGCTGGGATACTGAACTGTGTCTGATGCAGGAAGGAAACCTATTATTAGTATCTGGGGGAAAAACTTAAGGGGAATGAGAAAATAATTGTGTTATTTGTTTTGTTTACGTTTACTTAACGTTCGTATTTTGTTTGATATTGAATTAAAAATATTTTTTCAGTTATAGAAAATATAAAATATTACATATGAATATGAATATTTCATCTTAATAATCTGGCCACTCAGTGTATATATCTATAGTAAGGTTGCACCGATATATCAGCCGCCGAAACATATCGGCCAAAAATCCAGAAAGTGGCATTTTCCTGCCGATACATCGGCGCATCCGTGCTTTCTTTCCAAAGCAGGCCCAGCAGGGAGGAGAGAAAGTGTGACAGCCGGCTGAGCACTGCGGGAGGAGAGCGATGTGAGTGGCCGGCGTCTCTCCTCCCACACCGCTCTGCCTCCTATCACAGTCCGGCAGAGCGGTGTGTGGGCGGAGACAGCCCGCGCTGTCACAGGAGGCTGAGCTTTCCTCCCTGCACCGCTCGCTCAGCCTCCTGTGACAGCTAGTCAAGAGACAAAGACAAAAGGAGAAAGCGCACTATCTGGGAGTCCACGGTGGCTGGAAAGGGTCACTTCGGCTGGGGTACAGTGTACAAGCTCTTTGTGAACAGGGAGAGGTACCCTGTGGTAACAAGAACAAAACAACCTATGTATTTAGAGCGCTACTACTGTTGGTATAAGGTAAATGAAGAAACTCACATTTGGGAAGTCCTTGGGGATTCTCCGGGGGTGAAGGGATGGAGTCCTTAGGGAAGTGAGGCATGGTGAAATGCAGTGGTATGGACGGCTGCAAGGATACGTATAAGGAGAAGGAGCAGCTATCTCGCAGCGGGCTCAGCTGGCCAGGCTGAGCCGTAGCGGCCAGGAGTGCTCTGTAGGGGGATACTGTACAGTCAAAGAAAAGTCACACACTCTAATATTTCATGAGCTTTGATTACGGCACGCATTCACCATGGCATCAATTTGATATACTTATACAATGTCACAACATTTCTTTTTCTTTCCATCCAGAGTTGCAATCATTTTTCCCCAAGATCTTGTGGTGATGATGGGAGAGTCGGACCTCTGTATAAACTCTTCTCCAGCACATCCCAAAGATTCTCAATGGGGTTCAGGTCTGAACTCTGTGGTGGCCAATCCATGTGCGAGAATGATGTCTCATGCTCCCTGAACCACTCTTACACAATTTGAGCCCCATGAATCCTGGCATTGTCATCTTGGAATATGCCCAATGTGCCATCAGGGAAGAAAACATCCAAAGACATCTATGTGTTTGGGGTGAGGAGCCCCTAGTATAGAGAGTCATACAAATCTAATGTGCATGGCAATCTAAACTAGGCATCCCACACACTCAGATGTCTTTTGTCTCACCAAGTGGTTCCTCTAGGTATCAAAACAGCCAAGAACCAAAACATGGTGCCAACACACCACCAACAGAGGATCCCAATATTGACGTTTTTTTATTCTTACTGCTTATAGGCTCTGCTCTGTTCACCACCACCGGTTTCCAGAATGCTATTTAAGAAGAAGAAACGCTTGTGTTTAATAAAAGAAGAAAAGCTGAAAGACAAATGTGTTCAAAAACGATAATTCAGCTTTGGTTAGGCACCATTAGGTTGAACCGTTGAACCACATGACTATTTCTCAAAGGCACCAGAAGCATGATTCCCCTGTAATAATATGTGTTCTTATAGTTCTCCTTTAAACAGGACCAAGTGCTCCATGCACTTGGTTCCCGAAGGGATTAAATAAAAGTTGAACATTTTTCTATGAGGAGAACGTTGACTGGATACAGTATCTAGACACCAGGCCCTCCAAAATTCTGCACCATCTGGTTTAGACCAGTTCTCAGCTGCCAGCCCTGTAATATAAAGTTAACCACATTGCATGAATCTCATTGAATAGAATTGGGCGTCTGCACTGAAGCCCTCTCCCGTAGGGTGCAGACTGTAATGACGGGGGGGTGGTTGGATTTTTTTCTTCCTTTTGATTGGCTGGGTGCAGCTATCATGGAGAGGACAAAGCTTTACAGAATGATCGTAAAAAGGTATCCCAGTCTCTTAAATCCCTGATAGAGGATCCGATGGAGAAGTATGACATTTGGGTTTGTGATAGACATGTGCGATTCGTTTCGTTCCGAATCAAAATTCGGACAAATTTTCCGAAATTAGGACATTCGGACATATCCGAATTTACTAATCCCAATGCATCCGAATTTCCAAATCCCAATGCATCCGAATCTGTCCGAATCTGAATTTCAGTTTCCGAATTTCAGATCCCGTCCAAATTTCGTTCAAATACGAAACTAAATGGGACATGTGACTTTTCTGGCCAATCAGATGTGTTTTTCGGTTTAATGCATCCAAATGGGTCTGAACGCGAATTTTCGTTACAGCAACATGGGAGCCATATACAGTATATACATATAATACTAAAGCTGAATTTCTTAAACCCGAATGGCATTCAGGATCTGAATTTCCGAATTGCATTCGGGAGCTTCTGAATGCCATTTGGGTCTGGGAGCCTCAGCTTTAGTAATATATGTATATGGCTCCCAGACCCGAATGGCATTTGGGATCCATATTTCCGAATTGCATTGGGAAGCTCCTGCATTGGGAAGCTACGGGAGATTGGCATTCAGGAGCTTCCCAATGCAATTCGGAAATTCAGATCCTGAATGCCATTCGGGTTTAAGAAATTCAGCTTTAGTATTATTATCTGTATATGGTTTTCTGTGGTAGTCTTAACAAATATTCGTAAACTCATGAGAAACTAATGAAAATTCGGTTTTCGTCCAAATCCGAAACCCGAACCGCATTGAATTTTGGATCCGAATCCCAAAATAACAAAATATCTGAACCGCACCGAACTAAATTTTTCCGCAGCTTACCTGTCTGGTTTGTGATGATTGTGGTGGTTTGACCAAAAGTGAGAATCCAGGTGTAGTTACCTCATCAATACAATTCTCCAATGGATACTGAAAGCCAGAATGACAACAGAACATTGAAGCGCCGGGGTTCTAAGTGAGGTTGTTCTTTTAAAAGAAAAAACATTTGCACCTATTGTGCAATGATCTGATGGGAAATATGAAAAGATCTGCGTGAGATCCCCCTCTGACATTTAAATGTTTGCTTTCTAAAAATCCCGTTCTGTTTACGCAGGCGGAGATGTCTTTAAAGGTGTTCCCGACTGTTCCTGAAATAGGAGAAAATATTTATAAACAGTGATCCTCTGTATGAAAAAAAAAAATGTCATCGTGTAGGACTAACGAGCTAAACATTGCCAGCAATTATAATACAAGCAGACCGCTGAACAAACAATACATGAAACCCCCGTGTCCTAAGACAAATCATTTCATGACTCCTCTTACATACAGACAGTCAGAATATTTATTCCAAGGCAGGAAGTGGACGAACAGGAGGGGAAAAAAAATAATATAATCCAAATAAGGTTGACCCGACAAATTAATAGATAACTCAAATCTCCAGTGAAGAAACAACGCAGTCTAAACTAAAGTCATCCTTGAGAGAAAAAAAAAATCAAGGGAGGTCACACGCTATAAAAGATAAACAGTCTGGGATTGTCTCCCAGTTATTATAAGAGCCTCGAAGAATTTTGCATTGTTTAGAGATATAAAAAAAAATTAGAAGTTAATCTTCTGAAACCTGAGAGAAATAAGTAGACTAAGGTCACGTGCTGATGGGCTTTTGTTGCTGGTGGTGGAATGAATGACAGGAACTTATATTGCACTCACATGGTGCTGATGTGGATGCTCAATACAACATATTGTCCGTGAGGATGGCTCCGTCAGTGTCCAGGGGTAGAATTACATGCTCATTGGAACTGGCAGCTTATCTGACAATAAAACACACAAGACTATCAGCCAGGGCCGGTGCTGCCACTGGGCAAACTAGGCAGCCGCCTAGGGCGCACTTCTGCCTAGGGCGCAGCCTCGACCACCCACCCCCCCTCCCCCCTCACGGTCTAGGGGAGGGAACTGTTCGATGTAACAATGAATGCTTATCTGATTGTGTGAGGTATAAACTCTGTGTGCTCGTCTTCAATAAAGCAGTTCATGTTTCACTCCAAAGTCAGTATTGTCTGATTCTTGGGGTAAGCCCCCCATGCCATAGTTACTGGCTTCTGGTTCCAGCACCCAGGGAACAGGCTTAAGACGGAGATATCCAGTGGGGATATCAGGGAGTCTGTCACACCTCCCACTAAGCAGAAGAACGGAACTTAGAGATGACTTTCTCTCTCAGATCCCCTCCTCTGCTCAGTGGGTGGAGTTTCAATAGCCAGTCTGCTATGGGCTATTTGAAATTAAAATAGCCTATAGCAGTCTGGCTATTGCTCCCGGCTGCTTACATCCACCTGTCGCCTGCGGAAGCTAGCCGGCAGGAGAATGGGGCCGTGCCGGGGGAGATTGGTGTGCAAGTAGCTGGTCTTGCCTAGGTCGCAAAATAGTCTAGCACCGGCCCTGATATCAGCACACTGATTGTGTGAAACTGTGACAGTATTAACATAGTAATAAGGGAAGAAATGCACTCAAGCTGGTATATCATGGAAGGAGAGCCCATCAACCCTGCAGAGGGGATTGACTGGTGGTCTGTAATCCCATGGGGAGCTGTATCTATGGGTGGTGTCAGCAGAGTACAGTGGTGGTGGTAAGCTTCACAGTTCCCACCTGCAGAGATGTTCTCACTGAGGGTAGTAGTTCAAGAAGAGAGGTGGCTGGTCGCCAGGGGACGCAGTGGAGAGGAGAGCTTCAGGTAGCCCACAAGATGCGGTGGCAGCGGTGTTGTCAACAACTGGATGGTGCTTAGGGAGGAGGGAGTTGGCTCAGAGAAGATCCCAGGAGGAAAAAAGATGGGGACAGGTGGACACTGGCAGTGCCAATTGGTGGATCAGTGTGAACTAGAGCAATGGCAATGCGTTTCAAGGATACAACCTCTTTCTCAAGCCAGAGGAGCGGCGTGCAGACTCTTGAAGGTTCTTCACTCCAGCAATTTAAATTTTCACCATATGCACTAAGCGAAGAGAAGATTCCATTGCAAAGCCAACAGCCTATTTTCCTCCAGTAAACCAGCCCCGTAGTCCACATTTTCAACCATGATTCTTAGGTTGTAACATGAAACTTGGTAACATTTCACAAATCCCTCTCTCTCAAAAAGTCCCATCACCACC
Organism: Nanorana parkeri; assembly: GCF_000935625.1. Taxonomy (NCBI): domain Eukaryota; kingdom Metazoa; phylum Chordata; class Amphibia; order Anura; family Dicroglossidae; genus Nanorana; species Nanorana parkeri. The sequence continues at coordinate 566,215 of NW_017306360.1, read as the reverse complement.
ACCACTTACCTGAATCGTGGGATGCTTCTCCCTTGAATGTCCTCTTGATTTTTTAATTTAGCCTGGTTGTGTGTGTGTGTGTGCCTCCACCTTCCGTTTAGAAAAAGACCACAAATCCCATCTGCCACTGAGGCGGGGAGACTTACAGATTGCAATGGAGCACAAGTGGTTGATTATGAACCATATTTGTCAATCCACCAATGCTGTTCATGGCTCATAATGAAAGGGTAAATCATTGATAATATGTTTTTTATACAGATGTACATATGGACACAGGATCTTTTTTTTTTGGGGGGGGGGAGTTTTGGGGGGGGTGTGTGGGGTCTCTGGAGGGCTGTGCGGGGTATCAGGAGGCTGTGCGGGGTCTCGGGAGGGCTGTGCAGGGTATCAGGAGGCTGTGCAGCGTCTCAGGAGGGCTGTGCAGGGTATCAGGAGGCTGTGTGTGGTCTCAGGATGGCTGTGCAGGGTATCAGGAGGCTGTGCGGGGTCTCAGGAGGGCTGTGCAGGGTATCAGGAGGCTGTGCGGGGTCTCAGGAGGGCTGTGTAGGGTATCAGGAGGCTGTGCGGGGGTCCCAGGTGGGCTGTGTGGGGGTCTCAAAACGGGTGTGCGGGGTCTCACGGGTGTGTGCGGGGTTCCCCAAGAAGGAGAAGGAGCATATGTGTGGCTGGCGCTGTAAACAGTAATAGCACACTCACCAGCCAGCATGCAAAAAAACTTGTCTCACCGCTAAGGTTAAAAACAGAGGTTTAGATACACGTCTTCTGCAGAAAATGTGAAAGCCGCACAGCCGTGCCAAGGCTCCTCTATATAGTGCGGTCCTAACTCTAAACTATCAGAGTCTCCATCTTGGAGCACATGGGGCAAAAGATCAAATTGGGTGCAGGTTTGTCAGGAGCAAGCCCAACCTCCCTTAAAGGCACAGGTACGCACAAGGGATCCCGCACATCACAACGGTAGCTGAGACCCCTCATGCGTCACTGTACTGTAAACAGTCGCCATGTGGTTAACATGAAGTGATTACGAGGTCCCAGCAAGCGTAGGACATCAGTCAGCCGCTTGACTGCATCAGTTTAAAAATTTCAAGTGCCAGTATCTGCTTTGTATTGGGTCATTTTTACGATTACTAGTACTTGTTAAAATGCCCAGTGTCTCCACTGGTGCATACCTAATGTAATGTATTGCTGGGATTTATAGTCTTGTATAGCTGGTGGTAGATAGATAGATAGATAGATAGATAGATAGATAGATAGATAGATAGATAGATAGATAGATAGATAGATAGATAGTAAATACAGTGTATATACTGTATATATACAGGGGCGTAACTAGAAATCTCAGGGCCCCGTAGCAAAATTTTGTATGGCTCCCGTGATTGCTAGTTATGCCACTTGCAGAGCCCACCAAATATACCAAACAGCCCACCTGAGAGTGACCCCGCAGAGCCCGCCATAGACTCTCTATAGTGGGCTCTGCAGGGTCTCAGATGGGCTGTACACCTCTTACCTGTCGGCGCTGTCTGCCTCCGTGGTCGCCGGGCCCTGCCTCCTCTTTCGTCCCCAGGCCCCGCCTCCTCTTCTATCGACGGGCCCCGCCTTCTCTTACATCACCTGCTCTTAGGTCGCTGGCCAGTGATGTAAGAGGAGGCGGGGTTGCTCTTATTATATATGTTTACATATACATATTACAATTTTGGTCTTTGCTGGGTTCACAGGAGGACATTCGACATGAAATAAACGTCTATTTATACCTACATCTACGTTATCTAGGTGGCTGGGTGTCCTGAGACAAGACCTTGGATGCTGTTGCGTTTGTGTGTCGGATATATAAAAGTCTCGCCAGGGTCATGCGACCCCCTCCGCTATTATTCCAAGGGCACCTCCATGGGACCCTGAGAGCTGCCAGCAGACAAAAAAAGGCTTTTTTTACAGCCCATCATACGTTTTATCATGCGCAACTTAACAATTCAAGGACGCGGACAAAGACTTAAAAATAGCTCAGGAGTTTCAACCAGAGAACTGCAAAGTTGTTATTTATTTGGATGTTTTTAAATGTAATTCCGGAAACTTTTCAGAGCCGGCGGTGAGAAATAGACGCACATGGGGGTGTGGTGGGAAGGCGGTTGCTGTAATGCTCTCATAAAAAAAAAGAGAGACTTTTAGGTGGCGATAATGAGGAACAGACACAAACAAACGTCTTGTGCCAATTCACTTGTTTCACAAGAGAATTCAGAGGTCTCCGGCAACAACGTAAATTAAAATAGCGCAGAAGACGTTCAATTCCTATCAAGTCACATGTGAAACGTCCTTCCCCGAAAGTTATAAGACAGCCAGAGAACATTAAAGGGGTCCTCTACTTATGTTCTTTTACTGTTTAGTTTGTGTAAGGCCATATGCAACCGATAAAGGGTATCTATGGTGAAAATCTGTATTTCTATATTGAATTTCCATAGGTTCTATCCCACTCCCAATACCCATATCCATCAAGAAGTCTGTAAACGTACTCATTGAAGATGCCCATAGGATGGACTTCCCAGACATCCCAACTTCCCGGGACGCTTCGGGAGTCTCCCGCTATTAAAAAGCGACTCCCAGGCCGCCCGGGAGAGAAACAATTTCTCCCGGAAAAGTCGATCGAGCAGAGTAAAACTTTCCCTGCTCTGTTTTTTTTGTTTTTTTTTCTGACATCGGAGACGCCAGCCGCCATCAGTCATAAAAAACAAACAAAAAACAGCATAGGAACGAATATCTAGATTGCTATTGGCTATTTCACTTTGCAATATCCAATAGCAAGCTGGCTATTGCACCCGCCCACTGCTGCTGTCAATCAGCAGAAGGGGACCTGAAGTTCTCCATCAGGTCCTCTTCTAGTGATTGACAGCTGCAGAGGGCGGGTGCAATAGCCAGCTTGCTATTGGATATTGCAAAGTGAAATAGCCAATAGGAATCTAGATATTAGTTCCTATGCTGTTTTTTTTTATATATATATTCTGACGGCAGCAGCTGTCAAAATACTAAATAAAAACCTGCAAAAAGCAAAGAAGCTATTGCTTCCTCTGCTATCTGCTATCATTTCAGGGGGATGCTCTCTCTCCCCCTGGATGGATGGGGCGGGGGGGCAGAGGGCACCTCCCTGAAATGAGAAGGGCAACTCCCTCAAATTGCTTTTTTCAGGTTGGGGTCCCTGACTTCCTCAATGCGCTGACACCATTTCACTCAGCCCTGTAAATATGTACGTCCTGGTGATACCACTCCCACAGAACTACAACTCAGCATCTGAACAATGTAACATTATCATTGATTGCTGGAAGCAATGCATGATGGGATACGTAGTCTTGAGAAATGGAGATTGTATCACATCACGCAGCGGGAAAAGAGACGCAAAGCACACTGGGAATCCAAGAAGTTGTTGGAAGTGATGGGCAGACGGAAGGCAGTTGACATGTGCAATTAATTTCGTTTCAAATCATAATTCGGGCGGGTTTTCCGAAATTTTAACACACGGACACATCCGAATATCTGAATCCCAAGGCATCCAAATGCGTCTGTATGCCAATTCCCGTTTCCGGATTTTGGATCCAGTCCGAATTTCTTTCTAAAACTAAACTGAATCAGACATGTGACTTTTCTGGCCAATCAGATGTGTTTTTCGGTTTAATGCATCCGAATGGGTCTGAACACAAATTTTCGTTCCGGGTCTGTGAGCCATATATATACTGTATATTACTAAAGCTGAGGCTCCCTGACCCGAATGGGATTTGGGAGCTCCCGAATGCAATTCGGAAATTCAGATGCCGAATGCCATTCGGGTCTAGTATTTTCAGCTGTAGTATTAATATCTGTGTACGTTTTCTGTGGTATTCACAACAAATATTTGTAAACTCCTCCAAAACTAACGAAAATTCGGATTTCATCCGAATCCGAAACCCAAACTGAATTGAATTTCGGATCCGAATCCCGAAATAAAAAAATATCCGAGCTGAATTTTTCCGCAGCTTAGAAGGCCGCACTCACTACATAAAAGGGATTTGTTTCATGTAAGCTTTGATTGTATTATCAGAAACATCTCCGGAATGTATTCTTATTACAATGCTGATGTCATAACAGGAGAGGAGATGCTGGGGCTTTACATCTCCTGTTACTGGCAGAATCACCAAGTGACAATAAAGGGGAGATAAGGGGAAAACGAATGCAGCGGCTACATCTAAGGACAGGTGAGCTTTAATATATGAAACTTTTGTTCCTGGGTTATATATACAGTATTTGCTTTATGTACATTATTGCTTTGAGGTCACCTTCCCTCCAGGGAGAGGTTAGCAGACTTTTACAGTGTGCGTTGTGTAAATACAGGTATGAATCACAGCAGGCGTTGTAATGAGGGCAGCATGGACCTTGAGCCAGCAATGCTGGAAAACGGCATAGTTCGCATCACCAGGCGATTTCCTGCGCACTCCTTTTCCCAGCCGTAAAAGTAGAGGAGGAAGCAACGGACAGGTTCACATAAACTTTTAACGTACATTCCAAGCTAAGCTGCACAGACGGGTCCGTCACAAGTATTCCGTAGACATGTGAAGGCTCAAAAAATGCGTTTAGTTTCAGATCGATTCAAATTCTCTTTTTTGGAATTTGGGTCCAAAATTCGATTCGATTCGTTATTCTGAATTTGGATCAACACAATATTTTTGTTTTTGGTTTTAATCAATTTGAATGAGGTTCTTTAATTAAAAGCCAAATTATTATTATTTTTTTTGGGGGGGGGGGGGTGTTTTAGTCCGTACTTGTTCTCTTAATCCTTACGGGTCATCTTAGTCCGTACTGGTCCTCTTAGTCTGTACTCGTCATCTTACTCCAAACTGGTCGTCTTAGTCCGTACTGGTCCTCTTAGTCTGTACTGGTCATCTTACTCCAAACTGGTCGTCTTAGTCTGTACTGATCCTCTTAGTTCGAACTAGACATTTTAGTCCGTACTGGTCAACCTAGTCCATTCTAGTCCTCTTAATCCATACTGGTCCTCTTCAGGGACATGCGGTCAGGTGGGGCAGAGCCTCACCTAGAATTATAGAGGAAAAATCTGTCAGCTTCATCTCTGAAGCTGACAGCTTTTCCCCGTTTAGATTGGCATCTAACAGGTTACACAGTTACCTGTCATGGACGGAGAGCCTTAGCACTGAGGAGCAAGTGAGGGACGGGGTGGGACATGCTGGTGGGAATGCCTCACCCAGAGCAAGAGGTACCGCACGTCACTGGTCCTCTTCGTTCATACTCGTGATTTTAGTCTGTGTTGGTCATCTTATTCCGTACTGGCCATTGCAGTCCGTACAGGTCATCTTATTCTGTACTGGTCATTTTAGATCATACTGGTCCTCTTAGTCCGTACTGGTTCTCCTAGTCAGTATGGGTCATTTTAGTCCATACTAGTCACCTTAGTCTGTATTAGTCCTCTTACTCCAAACTGGTCATCTTATTCTGTACTGGTCATCTTAGTCCATACTGGTCATCTTAATGGTCCTCTTAGCCTGTACTGGTCCTTTTAGTTTGTACAGGTCATCTTATTCCGTACTGGTCACAACAGTCACATGTGCAATTTAGTTTAATTCTTAATGAAATTCGGGGTGGAAAAAGCTTGGTCCATACTCTTCATCTTAGTCCGTACTGGTCGTCTTGATGCGTACTGGTCATCTTAGTCTATAGCAAGCGTGCATTCTACACAAAACGCACCCTCCTGCTCCAAGTCCAGCGGGGCCTACAGGAACCCCCGGCTTCCACAAATGCAGGGGCAGGACCCCGGCGCTGCATAAGGCTGCCCTGTAAAACACCTGTGTGATGCCGACAAGCATTTAGGGCAGCCTTTTACAATGCTGGGGTGCTTCTCTGCGTACGTAAATGCCGTCGGATCTTGCAGCATGTAAGGGCACCGGCTCGGACTAAACAGATTTTCATTTGTGCCGACGGGAGCCCGAAATGGAAATCCGGCCCTGGGCATTGGCACCTTGTCTACAGTACCGGAGGCTCCTAAGAGTGGCACCTAGATAGCACATCAAGGGTTGCTTCAATCACTAGGGTTGGCAAACTCAGACCCTCCATCTGTGGTGCAACTACAAATCCCACGAGGCATTGCAAGATTCTGAAAGCCACAGGCATGACTCCCACAGGCAGATGATGGGAGTTGTAGTTTCACCACAGCTGGGGGGCCAACGTTTGCCTACCCCTGCACTGCAGTATGTGCATGTATTACAAATTCTGAAACCGGCAAAATTATTCTCCCATACAGGATTATTCAGCCGTCTATTGGATTGCAGCTGCCTTTTAACTTGCATTATAGTTACCATGACAGCGGTCTGAATGTCAGAAACAGACTGTCAAGGACAAACCGGCGGCTACAAGACAATCTTTCCGCAAGATAATTTTCCTGGTGCTGATAGACGCAGAGAAAACTCCCTAATATGTGACAACTAATGTATATTCTACTATATTCCCTCCCAACTTTAGCAACGATTGCCGTGCCAAGCCCAGAAAATCACGGGTGTTTATTAGCTGTTATAGGTCTCGCTAATTTTGTGCGCCGTTTGAGTGATGGGTCGAGAAAGAACTCATTAAGGAAGCCATACCGGTTGACTTCTACGTGTTTGTGGCCGGCAGAGCCAATATCGGTTTCCATGTCCCCCTGGTATGCAATGCCTTTCTTAATTATTGAAAGCCTTAGACAGGGCCTCCGTTCCTTAATGAAGTCCATCTCGCCGGCGGGTACAACAACTGCAAGTTTAAGGTTACCTTTGCTGTATATTTAAAAGCGACGCTTCGGAAAAGCATGACCATTAATGAACTTAAAGTGACATTAAAGGCTGTTTTTTCCCCCCCCCACCCAATGTTAGTGACAGGACTTACCTTAAATCATGCCTCTGTATTCGATCATCTTCCTCTGTACTGTCCTTTTCAGCTGTCCCTCCAGCACTGGTGCGGGTCTCCGATCCTGCGCTGACTCCTCTGTCCTCCTCTTCCTCATATTCCTCGGTGTCTGCATGCGGGTGCACGCTGCTCCATAGACTTACCTTGTGTCTCTCCTCTTCCTGAGACAGGAAGTGAAGGGAAGTCTCCCAAATGGGGATACAAACATAAATAAAATCCTGACAGAGAGTCTAACCCTTACACATGCCTGGAAAAGCATTTTTGGCTAGTGTTGGACTTCATGCTAAAAGTGTTCAGATTTTTGAATAAACCGGTCTCAGTGGCAGAACTACCAGGGTCGCAGAGGTCACGGCCGCGACCGGGCCCTGGAGTTCTGCCACTTGGAGGGGGCCCAGGACAGGAGGAAGGGGCCCCTGGTGACCGCTGATTACCAGGATATTTATTATCCCGGTAACCGCTAATGTCAGTCCCGGGACCTCTTCCTCCTGTCCTGGGCCCTACATGCTTCACGCTGCTCCCCTCACCTTGTTCCGGGCGCAGCGTGAAGCATCATCCAGCCGGGCAGCAGCCAATGAGTGGGAGCGGTGTAATCCCCGCCCCCTCATCACACAGAACTGCTGCCCAGTGCCGACTAGAGCTGCTGCGGACACGAAGGGGGACACAGGGAGCTGGAAGTATAAAGGAAGGTGACATGGGGTCTGGGAGCGGAGAGCTGGGGACATGACAGAGGAGAGTGTTTTTTTGTTTTTCCTTGTCTAAAATTTGTTTAAAAAAAAAAATAATTGAATTTGTTTTAGAGACTTTGACCTGAAAACCTTCATCTGAGTAACTTGTCCGCCTCCTCCTGTCCCCTTCTCCTCCACAGTGTTATTGCAGAAGAGTTAGAAGAGCTCTTTAAGGCTCCTCGGTGGCTTATATCAGCTTTCACTATTAGATGGATACGGCTGATGTAAAGGAACGGGCTCCATCTTTAATTTGTCCGTCTGAATCGGCTGTCAGCTTCCTCTGGCAGAAGAATGTTACTGAGGTTACTTGATACTGACCTCTAGGCGCTAAGACGGGCCAGAAGTCACGCGTGGAAACTATGCGGCCACATTTTTATTAAAGCTGGGGTTACATTGTACGAATCTCTAACAATATACTTAGTACATAGTTACATGTATATAGATACTGGAGTAATCTGCTGGATGCCAGTGACTCCCGGATACGGGAATGTCGTTCTCCGCACCTAAATAAGAAACAAAGAACTCGGTGTATTTCTGGGTATTTATATAGTGCACGGAGCTGAAACAAGTCTGTATTAACGGGTACAAATCCCAGGCAGCAGCCATAGGACAGATATGTCACTACCCACCACTGTATGTACAGTATGTGCCCACTATGGCTGCGGTTGAAAACTATTTTGGTTAAAAACAAATTAAACCCTTAATGAACTCTGGACATAGAATGAGGATTAAAACTGAACTCCTGGGAAATTACAAAACTACCCTTGCGGTGGGGCGCCTCCTTCACTGCGAGGGTTAAATGCTCTAGGGGACCTTAAAAAGCACTTTTACTTACCTGATCCCTCACCCCCCCAGCAGCTGGTGCTCTTCCCATACCTCCAATGCTCAGCGTCAAGGGCAAGCCCTAGTGTCCTCATTTACTACATTGTACTTGATGACATCAGAATGCAACCAACAGATGGAGTGCCAAAGAGAAGGGGGGGGGGG
>NW_017306360.1:555283-557408 GCF_000935625.1 Nanorana parkeri | reverse complement strand
GGGGGGGGGGGGGGGTTGGGAGCATGACAGGAGAGAGGGATAAGGTAAGCAAAAGTGCTCTTTTAAGGTACCCTGAATAAAAGCAACCATTTAGCCCTCAGTACAGAGGTAGGAAGAGGGTAGTCCTGGAATGTCCCCAGAGTTCAGCTGTAAAATGCAGCAACTGAGGCCACATTTTTTCTTTCATTCTTTCTCTTTTTCTTACTCTTTCTTTTTCTTCCTTCCTTTCTTCACTTCCTGCATCCTTCAGATGTGTCCCAAGGCCTGGTGTCACCCGGAGCGGAGGCCGGGTGACACCCCGCTGTGACGTCATCGCTCACGCGCGTGACAACACCATTTGCGTGCGTGATGATGTCATCGCGCATGCGCAGTCATCTAATTGACACCTGCCGGCGGCCATCTTGGTGATGGGCGCCGGCAGAGAGAGGAAGGGACGTTCACCCGGCGGGATGAGGTATGCCGCCAGGTCCGCTCCTCTCTCCTAACACTGTCGGACAATGGTGTCACCCGGGTGTGGGCAGCACCCCCCTTGTGACGCCACTGCTTCCTCTCTTCTTTCGTCCCATCACCCCTTTCTTTTCTCTTTCTTTTCTCCCTTCATCCCTCTCTTCCTCCCTACCTTCCCTCCTTATTAACTTCTTTCCCTTCCTTCCTTTCTTCATTCCTCCTTCTTTCCTTCTTTCCTCCCTCTATCCCTCTCTTCCTCCCTAACTTCCTTCCTTATATTCTTCCTTTCCTTTATTTTTCCATTTTCTCTCCTTTCTCTCTACCTTCCTTCCTTCTTCCCTCCCTTCATCACTCTCTTCCTCCCTACCTTCCTTCCTTTTTGTCTTCTTTCTCTTCTTCCCTTTTATTTAATTTTCTTCCCTCCCTCCCTTCTTTCCTTCCTTCCTTTCTTTTTCCCTACCTTCCTTTCCCCCTTTCTTCCTTATTATCTTCCTTCCCTTCCTTCCTTGTTACCTTTCCTTTACTTCTTTCCTTTTCCTTCCTCTCTTCCTTCCTTCCTTCTCCCACCCTGCCATTCACCTTCTCTTCACATTTGCAGAAGTAAACTTCTCCTCTTCCCAGACTCCTAATGTGTTAATTGCTGCCATTTCCAGGACTGGACTGCGCCTCAGATCTCACTGTGACGTTAATCTCCCAGCCATTGGCTGCTCGCTGATGGGAAACATGGAGACATCCATGGGGGCTGTGCTCACCTCCACTTGAAAGAGATACGACCACAGAAAACAACAACTCTGCATCGGATTGTCTGATGTTCTACAGAGTCTGCGGAGGAGCTGAAACTAGGGTCGCCACCTGTGTGGGATTCGCCCGACAGTCCGGGTTTTGAATGCTGTGTCCGGGTTTCATGGCAGCTGAAACCCGGACACAAGATGTCAGGCACACAAGGCCACCAAAATTAAGATAGGGGCTACTGGCCCCCCACTGAAAACAGTCTCGACTGGGATATTTAGATATTAATGAGTGGTGCTATTTACTTATGAGTAAGCTGCACCTCATTCTCCCAAAACAAATTCTGTGCGTCGCTAGAGTGTTCGGGTTTCACTGGAAGAATAGGTGGCAACCCAAGCTGAAACAACAAATACTTTTATTGCAGAAAGTGTAGAGTGTGTTCCATTTCTCCTCCGATCGGACACCTAATCAAACAGGGGGGATGTACAAAGATTGGAGCTGGGGGGGTGACTTTTTGCCAAATGAAAAAACTACGTCTGTCAAAAAAAGATGTCTCCAGCACACAGTGAACTCCGAGGCTGGCCAACATGGTGGCGTCCGCATTGTCCTCTTGACAGGTCCACTTTAGAACACATCTGAACATCTGGGTCGTGTTTCGGTAAACATTCTTTTTCCCGGACGTTACGCAGCCCTCGTGTGATTCCTGCGATGTGAAACATGTCACTCAGGTGTTATTCTAAGTTGACTTTAAGAGTTTGCAGATCATATTCCTGGAATAGGTGTTTAGCTATTTCCCATAAGAATCTCTGTGGCAAAAACCATATGTCAATAAGCAGCGAGTTTTGTGGAGAATGGCGTTACCTCATTTTCACCGCCAGCGCATTCTTGGTGTGGACCAGTCGGCATAACCAGCTAATGCTGTCTGTGCTGCCAGAGCTCTGCCACGTGC
>NW_017306360.1:552786-554739 GCF_000935625.1 Nanorana parkeri | reverse complement strand
AACTTTACTGGGGAATATCTGTTCGGCTGATCTGCATTTATTATTGTACTCCCCCTGACAATTATTATTATACAGGATTTATAGAGCACCAACAGTTTGCGCAGTGCTTTACAATATAAGGAAGACATTACAATACAATTCAAGACAAGATGGTATGGAGGGCCCTGCCCCTGAGGGCTTACAATCTAAAAGGGAGGGGCCAGTGATACATGAGGAGGGAGCATCTGCTTTTTTTTCTCCAGGAGGACAGGATCATCTTAGCTCAGGCATCATCCGGGGTCACCATCTACTTCCTGGGATGATGCCGGCTCAGAGATAACACAATCACATAAATCCCAGTGTCTGTGCAGTTCTTGGCTGTGTTCACAATTGGCCGGCACAGATCAAACCTTGCTGCTGCCTCTTACCTTGTAACTTGCTACAAAGTTACAATGTCGCAGTCTGATCACAGAAGGGAGGGCAGACTCAGGAAATGCTCCCTCCTGCCTGCAGCAGACTGATGACATCATCTCAGCCTAGGCAGTCTGATCACTGGGGGAGGGGAGACTCAGGAAATGCTGACTCCTGCCTGCAGAAGACTGATGACCAGTAGCATCATAAGGGGGAATCGGAGGGTGCGGTCCGCACCCGGGTGACACCAAAATGACTGACAGTCATTTTGGTGTCACCCCCTCTGAAAAGTCGGGCACTCGGTCATGGACCGAGCGCCTGACAGCTGCAGCAGAGAGAGGAGGGGACTCGGTGGCATACCTTATCCTGCCTGGTGAATGTCTCCTCCTCTCTCTGGCGGCGTCCATCACCAAGATGGCCGCTGGCAGGTATCAAAAAGATGACCGTGATGACCTCACGATGGGGGTGTCACCCAGTATCTGCACCGGGTGACACCCCCGTCCTCGGGACGCCCCTGCTGATGACAGCCTAGGCATTCTGATCACTGGGGGAGTAGAGACTCAGGAAATGCGTCCTCCTGCCTGCAGCAGACTGATGACATAATTTCAGCCTAGGCAGTCTGATTACTGGGGGAGGGGGAGACTCAGGAAATTCTCCCTACTGCCTGCAGCAGACTGATGACATCATTGCAGCCTAGGCATTCTGATCACTGGGTGAACGGCTTCCTCCTGCATGCAGCAGACTGATGAGACATCATCACAGCCTAGGCAGTCTGATTACTGGGGGAGGGGAGACTCAGGAAACGCTTCCTCCTGCCTGCAACAGACTCATGACACCATCTAAGGCTAGGCAGTCTGATCATTGGGGGAGGGGAGACTGAAGAAATGCTTCCTGCAGCAGACTGGTGACTACATCAGGTGTCCTGGAGCTCAAGGATGGCTTTTTAATGACAAAAGGTGAAGTTTATTGTGAAGCACCTGACAGGTTCACTTTAAGCAGCGCAGCCAAAAACATCTATGGGTGGCGGTCAGCAAAATGCGAATGGCTTTGATGGTGCACAATGAATGTCCAGTCCTCTGCTAGCAGTCTCAAATACTGAGGATTGAAGTCCTATAAAGCCTCTCAATAAAATAGAATATTATTTACATTCCTCTGACAGCGTCACTTTAATCTTTCACTTGGAATGTATCTACCTGAGTCTTTTTATATCTCTCTCTTCCGTCTGATCCCGGGTTCACATCCAGCCAGATAGAAAACCGCACGGTATGCCTATTACGTAATTTCCTGATAACGTTGTTTAATTTTTAGGATAGCAATCTCTGTCAGGTAAGATTATTTCACAGTTCATATCTGGGTTCACGTCCATAAATTAGCGCGGATCTGACGGCCTGTAAATATGTTTTAATAATAAAACCACGTCGGAATGTTACTTCCTTAAAGGGGAAGTCTGCTGTATTTTCGGATTTTATAGCTTCGATTAAACGGTTTGGAAACCTAATTGCTGTTTCTCAGAGATCTACAGAGAACTTTCTTACAAATCAAATTAGTGGCCACTGTATATAT
>NW_017306360.1:529599-550033 GCF_000935625.1 Nanorana parkeri | reverse complement strand
AACAGCAATCTCGTGACGAGGGAGCATGGAGCCGGCCTCCCCGGCCAATCAGAAAGCAGGGCGTTACACGGCGCCTGGCTTACTGATTGGCCGGCCAGACGGCTCTGGCTGGGTACCGGAGCAAGGCAGCGTTCTGGCTGGAGACATACCAAGGGCAGAGGGGACAGACTTTCATGGTAATCGGGAAGCCGGGTGGCGAGTCATTACACGCCACCTGGCTTCCTGAATGGGACTTCCATTACTCGGTAATTGGAATTGGCGAGTACCGAGGAAAAAATTATCGGTACTCGTACTCTGTACCAAAATACCGGTATCGGTGCATCCCTAACCAAAAGTATTGGGACGCCGGCCTTTACACGCACATGAACTTCAATGGCATCCCAGTCTTAGTCCATAAGGTTCAGTATTGAGTTGGCTCCGCCCTTTGCTGCTACAACAGCTTCAACTCTTCTGGGAAGGCGTCCACAAGGTTTAGGAGTGTGTCTATGGGAATGTTGGACCATTTGTGAGGTCCAAAGGTGACATCCATGTCACCATTGGTGGGTCGGTGTCTTGTTGGGAGCAGCTATAGGGTGGTTCAATATTAAACTAACTTTATCCCTTCAATTAGGGAAGGTAGGAGAACCTCGAAGATTCTCCCTCAACTCCTGTCCCACTGACATCTGTAACATTTTGGATTTCCCCAGACTCTCAGGCCCAGAAACTATTGGGCTGATTAACTAGAAGAGTTCAGAATCTTCATGCAATAAATTGTCAATGGGAGGCGGATTTTAATGAGCTTGTTGCTGGGGCTATTGGGCAAGCTATTGCCAAACACAAAGTATCAGTAGTCGGGCACTGCTGCAGGGGACCTGTTCCAATTATCTAATCTCATGCACAGGAAATAAGTCAACGTGAATGTACTTTTCCCATGTTTGGATGATTAAAGTGAATATGTGCACAATGTACCGTGCGAACATTTTCAACTCCTTTAGTAAATCTGCGTCAGTGTTTCAGAGATGGGTATGAAAACCCAACAGAGGTTCTAAACGCTTTTCAAAGCTATCCAAAACTAGGAATAAAAGGTTTTAACTAGAGCCCCTCAATATTAATAAACAATAATAATTCAGCAGCATAAAAGGTGCATTCAGCAGTTTATAGGACACACATGCTTATTGTTGAAATCTAGCAGGCTTATATCCGCCTGCATTTTGCTGGGAGATGCAGGAATTGGCACATGTGTGTGCAGCTAATGATCAGGAAGATAAGATTCTATTTTAATATCACTTTTATGGACTTCAGCCCAGAAACCTGTAAATCATACGGACCATCCGGAAAGTTCATCAGACCGAGAACTCTATTTTCTATTTGCAGATAATTTGTATAATAATATTTTAACAGCTGATGCACTGAAAGGGAACATGATCCTGTAATAGATGCAGCCGGTGAAATCTGTATGTACAGTATCAGGCATTGGGGCAATACAAAGTCAGAGTCTGGAGCGAATGCCACATGCGTTTTTGTTTTTAACTTCTGAACAAAACAAGTCGTCAGTTCTTAACAAATACACACAGATCACGTTTATTGTTGAGTTAGTACTTTGACGAAGTAAGAAAACCGTCCGCACTCCGATGATGTCAGCAACTGTAAAGCGTTATTGTTTCAAAGGTCACACACAGAAGGCCTGCCTAGACCCTCCTCACTCTGACACTTTTCACTCAACAAGGGTTTAATCGTAGAGGTCCACCTTTGAACACCTTTGTTCATCTTCATCCACCTTTGTCCATCTTTATCCATCTTTATCCACCTTTGTCCATCTTTATCCACCTTTATCCACCTTTGTCCATCTTGATCCACCTTTGTCCATCTTTATCCACCTTTATCCACCTTTATCCACCTTTGTCCACCTTTGTCCACCTTTATCCACCTTTGTCCACCTTTGTCCACCTTTGTCCATCTTTGTCCATCTTTGTCCATCTTTATCCACCTTTGTCCATCTTTATCCACCTTTGTCCATCTTTATCCACCTTTGTCCATCTTTATCCACCTTTGTCCACTTTTGTCCATCTGTATCCACCTTTGTCCATCTTTATCCACCTTTGTCCATCTTTGTCCACCTTTGTCCACCTTTGTCTATCTTTATCCACCTTTGTCCATCTTTGTCCATCTTTATCCACCTGTGTCCATCTTTGACCATCTTTGACTACTTATGTCCATCTTTGTCTATCTTTGACCACTTATGTCCACCTTTGTCTACCTTTGTCCATTTTTGTCTATCTTTGACTACTTATGTCCATCTTTGTCTATCTTTGACCACTTATGTCCACCTTTATCCATGTTTGTCCATCTTTGTCAACCTTTGTCCACTTTCAAGATTGAGCCAGTCAAGTAAAGAGGGTCTGGACAGACCTTCTGTGTGTGATGCCCGGAACAATAACATTTTACAATTGCTGGTGTCATCCGCTTTCTTACTTTGCACGCTTTGAAAACCAGGACGAACATCAATTGGCCGGCACTGTGGACTTGACTGTGGACTTGATGGGGCAGCTTCCTCCTTCAAAAGTAAGTACTTTTTATGACAAATGTGGAGCAGGGACCAGACAGGAGGCAGAGTTGAAACCCCCTAGAGAAATAAGTCAGGATACCATAATAGAAGAATTTCAGGTGCAGCAATAATGTAACTATGATGTAGCAAGGCCATTGAATGAACCAAGGACTGTCTGCACAAAAAATAGTTTTATACTCAATCACCATTTTAACTGCTTTCCTCTTGTATCCCCTACACCTCACCCTGCTGAGCAGGGATGAGCCAATCCACCAAGGTTCAATTTGTCAAGGGTTCGGCAAATCCATACAAAAATGAGTGAACTGTGAACTCCACTGCAAACCCCATTGAAGTCAATTGAAGGCAAATTTTAATTAGCAATTTTGGCCCCCTGTGGGGCTGATGAGCAAGCTGTTGCCAAAGAGGAGTGGAGCACTGCTGTGGGGGACCTGTGCCAAATGGAAAATCAAATGTAAAAAATAAATGTAAAGTGGAGGGAGGCTTTGAGGCCAACATTAAAAATGCACAAATTCTTTAAATTGCATGTTAAGGTGATGGGAACTTCCTAAAATTGGGGGC
Source organism: Nanorana parkeri (assembly GCF_000935625.1). Classification (NCBI taxonomy): domain Eukaryota; kingdom Metazoa; phylum Chordata; class Amphibia; order Anura; family Dicroglossidae; genus Nanorana; species Nanorana parkeri. The sequence continues at coordinate 546,930 of NW_017306360.1, read as the reverse complement.
GGAGGAGAGGGCGGAGTGGTGGGCAGAGCTAATCACCACATTTTTGGTGCAAACAAATTGCATGAGAGGGGCTCAAAGAGTAGGGCCCGGAGTCTACAGTAAGATACAAATCAATATCACACTTTTATCTGAAGTCTGACTCTAAGGGGCTAATACCCAACATGTAGATCACTTAAAGGGCCGGGAGGAAGCCAGCGGGAAGGGGTTAAACAGCTCCAATCACAGAAGGAGTGAATATGTTTTTTGGCACTTCAGGTGAATGAAATCTCCACTCGACCAGGAAACGTTGAACCGGCTGCCCTTAGCACTGCATGCTCCACTTGGTGTTAATGTTCTGTATCAATTTAAATTCCTCATACAACTGATAAACACAACCTATCAAGATCCCGCGGTTTATTATTTTCTGACAGCTTACCTTCCACAGAGGCCAGTTCTCTTAAGACATAAAAATGTAAACAGTGTTCCTAATTTAGCTTGTTTAAGAGTGAAAATAAAACTATATCTATACCAGACGGGTACAGTGCTGGTAGCACCCTTGCCTTGCAGGGCTGTGGCTTTGGCTCCCATTTGGAACACATCCTGCATGGAGTTCACCCATATTCTCTAAAAACATACCGGTAACTAGTGATGAGCCAAATCAGCTTGGGTCCCCCCCTAAAATTTATATCAGACCCTTATCCAAGCAGTCAGAATGGCTTACCAGGAAAGGGCCTAAAGCCATACCAGGCCACATGCCCTCAACATGGAGAGGGTACGTTTCCAGGAGGGGGGCCTGGCCAAACACCATGGCCTCATGTTGTTGCGGACAAGAGCCTCTTCCCCACATTCCTGACCCTTTGGAAGTGGGCTTCTGTGGGAGGGGGGGTCTATGGAGTCTGGAAACCCACTTTAACAGAAAGGGGCCTTCAAATATCTGCCCCCCTCCCCTATGTGAAAGATTGAGGAGTACTCAATCAAAAATGACGGTGTAAATGAAGACACTCGCACACTTGGCAAATTTCTTTATTTATAAAATAAATTGTCCCATGGTTGCACTCGCCTCAGGCGCAACTTAGAGGGGGTGCAGCCATGGCCGGCCTGGATGTGCCCCCTCGCACCTGTTGCCATGGACAAACACAGGGCGCCTATGGCAACAGGGGCGCCAGGCGGCCAACACAGCCAGGGCTCTGCAGGGAAAAGAGGAGCGTCACAGGCTCCATCTTCTCCTCGGATCCCTGGTGCTCTCCCCCACCTGTATGGGCAGAAGACTCTGTGTCCTCAATTTTTCCCTGAAGCCCCCCGAACAGTGAAAAAAATAAATAAATAAAAACAAACATTACCCCCCCCCACACACACACACATTACTAGACATGTGCAAAGACTAGAAAAAAGATTTCGTGTGAAATGAACGGAAACTAAAAATGTTTTCTTTAGTTTCGTCAACTAAAACAAATTTTTATGCTATTTTAGATTTGGCCTCCAGTGCATTATGCGCATGCGCTCCGGCATCCTGGATGCGGGGCGCATAGTTACATAGTTACATAGTATTTGAGGTTGAATAAAGACATTAGTCCATCAAGTCCAACCTATTAGGATCTCATTCTAGGAGTACCTGTACCCCTGTATATTACCTGTACCCCTGTATATTACCTGTACCCCTGTATATTACGGTCCCTTAAGAAATCGTCCAAAAGTTTCTTGAACAATTCCACATTATTTGCTGAAATCACCGCCTGTGGCAGTGAGTTCCAGACCCTAACTGATCTTACTGTGAAGAACCCCCTTCGCCCCTTGTGCTGGAATTTTTTTTCCACCAATTTTAGGTGATGGCCTCTAGTTTTTGTAATGGAGTTAATTTTAAACAGTTTATCGCTAATGTTGCTGCCACCATTAAACATTTTGTACATGGAGATCATATCCCCCCTTAATCTCCTCACCTCCAATGTGAACATGTTTAAATTTAGTAGCCTTGTCTCGTAGCTCTGGTCCTCCATACCCCTAATTAGTTTGGTTGCCCTCCGCTGGACTTTTTCCAACTCAAGGACATCTTTTCTTAGTACTGGTGACCAGAACTGGACCGCGTACTCCAGATGAGGTCGAACCAATGATCTATAAAGTGGCAAAATTATAGACTTGTCCCTGCAATACATCCCCTTTTTAATACAGGACAAGACCCTGCTAGCTTTGTTTACAGCAGCCTGGCACTGCAAACTACCTTTCAGTTTGTGGTCTACAATGCATGGGATGCATGACATCCCATACCGCACATGTCTGTTGGGGCACAATTTTCTGTTCTTGCCTCGGGTGCAAAAGGAGCGAGCTACGGCTCTGTGCTCATCAATTGACAATCACAGCCTGCGCAGAGAGCAGGGCTGTGGGAGGAACCCAGCAGGCCCCAACCACTACCGAAAACTACAGGAGGGGGTGGAGACAAGACCAGTCACCCTGCACAAGGATAGAGAGCGGCAGTGACTGGTCTTTATTACAGAAAGCTCCACCCACTACAGGCAGCCTGCAGAAAACTACAGGAGGGTACTCAGCAGGCCCCACCCACTACAGGAAACTAAGGGAGGGGGTGGAGACAAGACCAGTCACTCTGCACAAGGAGGGAGAGAGCGGCAGTGAGCGGTCTTTATTACAGGAGGGGGCAGAGACAAGACCAGTCACCCTGCACAAGGAGAGAGCAGCAGTGAGCGGTCTTTATTACAGGAGGGGCAGAGACAAGACCAGTCACCCTGCACAAGGAGAGAGAGTAGCAGTGAGCGGTCTTTATTACAGGAGGGGCAGAGACAAAACCAGTCACCCTGCACAAGGAGAGAGAGCAGCAGTGAGCAGTGTGTGTCCTGTTTGCTCTGATTTCCAGTGTCTGCAGGGAGCATTTGATCCAGCTATCCCAGGCCTCCTGGCCCCTTGCTGGGGAAGCCATGGAGGTCGGGGGGACTTCCTCTGGGAGCTCTCAGCCATGTCCTGAGCTGAGGAGCGAGATACCTGCTGGTGCAGGTGCTATGGTTATGTTTTGTTACTTTTTTATATAAACGTTGCTTGAGTCTTTTAATAAAAAGATTAGCAGCAGTGACCGGTCTTTATTACAGGAAGCTCCGAGTCTCACACGGGATTACTGCGTAGATCTGGAAGAAATACACAAAGCTCACCAAGAGTGAAGGAAAAAGACACGGGACACTTGTATTCAGACTTTTTGAGCTTTAAATCAAGTTTGATCATTCCCGGCATCTGCCGCAGAAAACAGTAAAGCTGCACACTCGGAAAAATGTGAACGCCGCCCAGTACGATCACAGAGAAACGTGCATTTTTGGGTGATCAGATCCAATTATCCATAACCGAACAAGTCCTTCCCTCCACAGTGGGGTCTGTTTACCAGGAGCCGAGGGGAAGAGAATGGAGACACTGTAGCGATGCGAAGCGGCACAGAGACGGTATCGCAGCATTTAAACTTGTACAATTAAGACAATTAAGACGTGATTATCCGGCGGGGGGCTAAAGAAGGCTCCCGCTGGGAGAGACAGCGGCGTTCGCATTGTCCGATGCATTTAGTATGGTGCGTAGCCGAGCAGAAATCCTGCTTGTGACAGTGGAAGGGAACACGGCGATTGGTCGGGGAGGGAAACAAAGGACGTATTATTTCCCAGAGGTCTGACACCATCACTTTACATAATTGTCAGAAATTCTGGTCGCAGGAGAGAAGATTAGAAAAAAAAAGCACCATCTTCCACATGGAAATAAGTAACAAAAGTGAGAGCAGATATGAAGAGAACGGCAATCAGCATACACTATATTGCCAAAATTATTGGGACACCCCATCTAAATCATTGGATTTAGGTGTTCCGTGACATTTCCTTGTTACTAAATATTCCGCGGTCACCTGTTAGTGGGATTATAACAAAGTGGAAGCAACTGGGAACAACAGCAACTCAGCCAGGAAGTGGTAGGCCACGTAAACTGCGTGGAGAGCTTCATGGAATGGGTTTCCATGGCCGAGCAGCTGCATCCAAGCCTTACATCACCAAGTGTGTCCCAACACTTTTGGTAATATAGTGTATGTTTGGTTGACATCTAAAATAAATCCAATCCCTGTGAGCATTAGGTTCACGGCACTTAAAAAGTCATTTTAAATCCCATTTCAAACTATTAACATCATCCCTGGATATCCTGCCAGGAAGATCCTGGTTCAGGCACTTCCTGTTATAGGATGACAATGCTCTGTCCCTGTATCCAAACTGTGCACCTATGTTGTCACCCTCTATAATAGAAGTCACCAGCACTCGATGATATGTGCAAGAAGTAAAGCATTTTTTATTTGTCACATGCATCATACAGCCAACGTCCTGTGTCCCATGAGCACCGGCGCTGATATTCTGTTTTAGGGAGACTCCTTTCCCTTGTGGGGTCCTATGGAATCACCCTTGTGTGTGCTAGTAAGCTGTGTGTGTCTCCACAAACACACAAAAGTCCAAAGACCTGTAGCATTCCTTACCGGAACTCCCAAGTGTATGTTGAGGGTGCTCGCAGTGACCGCGGATGGTGCCGCATTCAGTATGATCAAGTATAGGAACATCACCAGCACACCAGCACGACAAAGACTTAGATGTCAGTGAAAATCCATTTATTGATGTCAATCATTGCAAGCGCTTTCGGGGACGCACAGGGTCCCCTTCATTAGACCCTTGTTTACTTTGAGCCTGATGAAGGGGACCCTGCGTGGCCCCAGAAGGGCTTGCAATGATTGATATCAATGAATGGATTTTCACTGACATCTAAGTCTTTGTCGTGCTGGTGTGCTGGTGACGTTCCTATCCACAAAGACACAGACACAGCAAGGCAAGACATTTCCCCTGATCCCCAACTCCCTGTTAGATCCTTCTCCAAGCTAGTAGATGGACGGCTGCTGGAGACTGTTCTGTCCCTTGTGATCGTGTACTGGACAGGAAAACCAGGGAAGCCGAGCTGAGAGAGTTGGAGCTGTCTGTAAACATGATGACTGTAAGGGCTTCGGCAAAAATGTCAAGAAATACTTTCCTGGGTGATGTAAATTTGTTTGATCCGGAATCATTGTTAAAAAAAGAGTTTCAGGGATTTTTTTTTAAAGTTGGATCGAATCTGACACAGTCGTTTCTTTGGCAGGTAGCAAAAAAAAAAGAAACTAACGTGCATGACAAACAAACCTATCATATGTTATAATCTTGTAACTTTAATGTTAGCCAATTAAAAGTATGAGTTAAAGGAGAACTATGGGGTTAAGGCTTTTCCCCATAGTTCTCCTTAGGTTAACGGGATATGACTGTGTTGTCGCTGAGCCGACATCTCAGTCCTGCAGTACATGGTGACCCTGGGCGATGCCTGAATAATCCGAATTTCGTTCATTAACTAAACTGAATCGGACATGTGACTTTTCTGGGCCAATCAGATGTGTTTTCTGGTTCAATGTATCCGAATGGGTCTGAAGACGAACTTTCGTTACGGCAACATGGGAGCCATATACAGTATATGCATATAATACTAAAGCTGAGGCTCCCAGACCTGAACGGCATTCGGGATCCGAATCTCCAAATTGAATTTGGGAGCTCCTGAATACCATTCGGGTCCGTGAGCCTCAACTTTAGTAATATATGTATATGATTCCCAGACCCAAATGGCATTCAGGAGCTCCCAAATTCAATTTGGAGATTCGGATCCTGAATGCTATTTGGGTCTGGGAGCCTCAGCTTTAATATCTATATGTGGTTTTCTGTGGTATTCGCAGCGAATATTTGTAAACTCCGAAACTAGACATGTGCATTCGGATTCGGACGAACCTGCAAATCAACGAAAATTCTGTTGATTCGGCGGTTCGTCCAAATCCAGAAATAACGAATGTATTATATGCCCGAATATATTAAAACTATATTCGGGCATACATAAATTCGTTTGCAGAAAGAGCGGTGGCCATATTGGCACGGGCGACGCCATCTTGGTGTATATCAAGATACACTCAAAGATGGCGACGCGCAAGCACAGAACACGCCGGTGGCCGACATGGCCGCCGCTCGTTCTGCATTTTCAGTGTGCGGCTTCGGAGGCTGCCCCCGCGTTGCCCCCGAAGCAGCAGAAGAATTAGTTTTCTTTGATGAAACAAATGGAAACATTTTTTGTTTTCATTTGTTTAGTCAGAAAACAATTTTTTTTGCCTTGCAGATGTCTATCCAAAACTAACGAAAATTCGGGTTTTGTCCGAAAAACCAAACCGAATTGAATTTCGGATCCGAACCCCAAACTAACGAAATATCCGAACCAGTGGTGTCACAAGAGGGGGTGACACCGCACCTGGGTGACTCTATTGGAGGGGTGACACCAAAATGACTGACAGTCACCCCCTCTGAAAAGTCATGGACCGAGCACCCGACAGTTTCGGGAGAGAGGAGCGGACCCGGCGGCATACCTCATCCCGCCAGGTGACTGTGCCCTCCTCTCTCTGCCGGGGTCCATCACCAACATGGCCACCAGCAGGTATCAATAAGATCGCCGTGCATGCGCAGTGACGTCAAGGTGGGTGACACCCGGCCTCGGGACGCCCCTGATCCAAACCAAATTTTTCCGCAGCTTACATGTCCAACAGGACCTGACTGCCCATCTCGCCGCAAAGCGTATGGAATTCTAAGGCTGACGAATGGATGGCTCTCTCTCCCTCTGTCAGACGGTGGAAGGTTTAATCACGCTGTACGGTATATACATATTTTAACTACGAGCAATGCCAAGTATGTACACTATGCCGAAATTGCAACATAAATATACACAAATTTAAAATAGATACATTTGGCAATAACAAATGAAACCGAAACTCTGGAAATGATCAGGAAGGTGTCAGGGCTAGTTCACACCAGAAATGCGTGCGTCTGTGCAGCTGCAGTGCAATGAGTTTTGAGACAATTTTAACATTGGGGATTTTTTTTGGCTTAAAATGGGATTTCAGGTGCGTTTGTGATGCGTTTTTCATGTGTTCCGTTGCGATCTGATGCAGCTAAAACAGGGCAAGCAGTATTTTTTTCTGACTGCATCGGAAACCGACTGCACTGGTGTGAAGAGAGCACCAGAAATCCCATAGGAAAGAATTGTGATGCATTTTGGATAGACATGTAAGCTGCGGTCGGTTCAGTTTGGATATTTCGCTATTTCTGGGTTCGGGATTCAGATCCGAAATTCAATTCGGTTTGGGTTTTGGATTTGGACAAAATCCGAATTTTCGTTAGTTTCGGATGAGTTTATGAATATTTGTTGCGAATACCCCAGAAAACCATATACAGATATTAACACTAAAGCTGAATCTCCTAACACCGAATGGCATTTGGGATCCGAAATTCCGAATTGTATACGGGAGTAGTGATGGGCTGGATGTTCGAGTCGAACGTGAGTGGACAAGAACATCGCTAGTTCGTGTGTTCGCCGAACACACGAACTATAAGGGTGTTCGGCGGTCTGTTCGACCACTGAACGCCCCACAAGGCAATGCGCCTTGTGAAGCCCTAATTGGCTAAAGGCTTGCACCTCACCTCAGGTCAGGTGCAAGACTTTGCCCAATCAGGGCTCAGTACTCTGTAAGGCTGGGTTCACACCTAGGCGTATCGAATATGCGCGTTTCCGAGGGCTACCTGGCTGTATCCCAATGGAAACGCACAACAAAAACGCCCCAAAGAAGCTCCTGTACTTCTAGGGCGTAGGGCGTTTTGTAGCGCGTTCATACGGCCTGTAATACGCCCAGGTGTGAACCATACCCATAGGAAATAATGGGATTTCGGTGTTTGAGTGTTTTGCAGAGCGTAGGAACGCGCTACAAAACGCCCAGGTGTGAACCGGGTTCTAAGAGCCCTGATTGGGCAAAGTCATGGACCATCATGGCGGCATCACCAGGGATTATTTTACTAAACTGCAGATTTAAAAAAAGAATAGAAACTATTTCTGCAATGACATGAGCATTTTACAGTTTAGATTCAGATATAAACACATTAGAGATGAGCGAACATCAGAAAAGTTTAATTGGAAGTGTGTTCAGCCAAAAAGTCCATTACACTCCAAATTCCGGAATTTCCAGACTGGAAGTCCCATTCAAGTCAAAAGAAATCCAAATTAGGCTCTAAAAAAATGTGTATTACAGAGAGACAAATGATATAAAATTTGCAGAATGGTTTGGGAAGCTCCTGGAAGCTGTCTGATGATACGTGGGACCAATAAACAGCCCAACCTCCTAAGCAGAGACAGAAAGGGAAGAAGCAGATATAAGGCAGAAACAGCTTTTGGAGCAGCCTATAATACAAAGGCTGTTTTGATCCCCCGGAAGAGTTTTTGGGAATCCAAACTGCCAAAAACAATGTAAAAATTCAGATGTGGCTTAACCAATTTTGGACACTGGCCTTTACACACCACAAATTCCCAGCTATCGAAACAAGTTGCTGTGTAAATACAATACCTGCAGAAGCTGCTGCTGTAAAAAAAAAAAAAACAGACTGCCTGACACAGTGTTTATAAACATTGATCAGAGGGAGATAGAGAGATACAAAGAAACATTGTTTATAAACATTGATCAGAGGGAGATAGAGAGATACAAAGAAACATTGTTTATAAACATTGATCAGAGGGAGATAGAGAGATACAAAGAAACATTGTTTATAAACATTGATCAGAGGGAGATAGAGAGATACAAAGAAACATTGTTTATAAACATTGATCAGAGGGAGATAGAGAGATACAAAGAAACATTGTTTATAAACATTGATCAGAGGGAGATAGAGAGATACAAAGAAACATTGTTTATAAACATTGATCAGAGGGAGATAGAGAGATACAAAGAAACATTGTTTATAAACATTGATCAGAGGGAGATAGAGAGATACAAAGAAACATTGTTTATAAACATTGATCAGAGGGAGATAGAGAGATACAAAGAAACATTGTTTATAAACATTGATCAGAGGGAGATAGAGAGATACAAAGAAACATTGTTTATAAACATTGATCAGAGGGAGATAGAGAGATACAAAGAAACATTGTTTATAAACATTGATCAGAGGGAGATAGAGAGATACAAAGAAACATTGTTTATAAACATTGATCAGAGGGAGATAGAGAGATACAAAGAAACATTGTTTATAAACATTGATCAGAGGGAGATAGAGAGATACAAAGAAACATTGTTTATAAACATTGATCAGAGGGAGATAGAGAGATACAAAGAAACATTGTTTATAAACATTGATCAGAGGGAGATAGAGAGATACAAAGAAACATTGTTTATAAACATTGATCAGAGGGAGATAGAGAGATACAAAGAAACATTGTTTATAAACATTGATCAGAGGGAGATAGAGAGATACAAAGAAACATTGTTTATAAACATTGATCAGAGGGAGATAGAGAGATACAAAGAAACATTGTTTATAAACATTGATCAGAGGGAGATAGAGAGATACAAAGAAACATTGTTTATAAACATTGATCAGAGGGAGATAGAGAGATACAAAGAAACATTGTTTATAAACATTGATCAGAGGGAGATAGAGAGATACAAAGAAACATTGTTTATAAACATTGATCAGAGGGAGATAGAGAGATACAAAGAAACATTGTTTATAAACATTGATCAGAGGGAGATAGAGAGATACAAAGAAACATTGTTTATAAACATTGATCAGAGGGAGATAGAGAGATACAAAGAAACATTGTTTATAAACATTGATCAGAGGGAGATAGAGAGATACAAAGTAACATTGTTTATACACATTGATCAGAGGGGGAGATAGAGAGATACAACATTGTTACTTTTATATCAACTCTGTTTCATTGATCTGCAGGAATGGCCTTCAATTTGCATATGATGAAATAATTTTTAAAAGTTTGATTTAGTAATATGTGTTCCTGTTTCTCCTCCAATTAAGCTTCAGAGTACCGTAATCGGCCCTAATTAACTCCATCTTCCCCTTGTCCCCTAAACTATTATTTTCCTGATGATTTTTCTATATTTCTATTTTTCGAGCCATTAATATTTCAACTTTTTTTTCATTCTTGTCTTCATAATTTTTCTTAGTGTAGCATTAGAAAAAACAAGCAAAACAATGGAAAAAAAGCATTTATTTTTATGTACATAAGTTTGCAATAGTTTGTACTAGATTCATAATCTCAGCATCATTTTGAATATGACAAATTATAGAATTAAATGTATAGTTTTTATCTACAGTAACAACAATTGAAAAAAAATCATTTTTGCAAGATAATATTATCAAAAGAAAGCCTTGTTTGTCCTAAAAATATGTATTACTTTGTTATCTTGAATAATGCTGAATAAAAAGGCCTATAGCAGAAATGTAAACACGATGTACAGAGAGGAGAGCCAAACTGATTAAATTTGGACTAAATCGAATGTCATCTTAGGGCTCAGTCACACTAGATGCAGTGCGTTCCGGCCCGATTTTGGCCAGAACGCACTGCCTCGCATTGCGGTCGGCTCACTTTTTACTGGGGTAGGAGGGGCGTGGCGGGCAATTCAAGTGAATGGCGCCGTAGCCACGCCCTCCGGCCGCAATGCGATCCGCCGCACAGGATCGGCAGGCACATTGTGCCTGCGGTCCGGCCCTGTGCGGTGCAATCAAAATAGTGCTTGTAGCATTTTGATCGCACCGCACAGGTTCGACACCGCACCGCGAAAATCACTCATCCTTATAGCTCGAGGTGACGTGTGACAATGAAACTGTCAGACGTCGGCCCAATAGATCGCGAAGCGAGCGAACACATACCGTCGCTCGCTCACTTCTCGACCATCTCCCTGCAGAGAGCCATGACTGTCAGTCACCGCTCCCCATAGGGATTCCCCCCTCCCCTCTCTGATCTGAGTGCTGACTGGAGGAACGGATGGGGGAGGGTGGCGGGTACAGCTGGCTCTGCCTCTAGATAGGCAGAGCCAGCTGTCAGTCACGCAGCTGGGCAGATCCAGGCACAATTGTCGGGATCCGTCCCAGCTGCAGAGGTCTCAGTATATAGGGAGCTGTAGCTCGCGATATACTGAGCTTTGGGTCACGGGAAGACGCTAGTATGTGTCCTCCCATGACCCTAAAGACAACTATGGGGAAAAACGCTTACCCCCATAGTTCTCTTTTAAGCTATTAAATTGAAAGCTAGAAGCTGATAGGTTGCCTTGCCATACTCAGCTGCTCCAGATTCTGTCTGCTCCAGTCTTAGTAAATACCCCTCCCCCAGTGTCTGTTTCATTTCTCTATGCATCCAGAAAAGTTTTGCGCTGAAGTCGGATTGGTTGGCTGGAGGGTATGTGGAAACATATCCTGTTTAGAAGCAGATCATCCAGCGAGTGACAGGAAGGAAATCGCAGAACGCTTCCCATCTAAACAAAAATCACCTGGATCAAATAAAACACAAACCATCTGTCCAATTCCACGCTCTGGATTTAGATTCCTTTACCTGATTCCCTTCTTTCCGCCCAGAACAGCACCGCGCACAGCCAAAAAGAACATTAACGCCTGTGGGCGGATGAGACATTCCAGCGTGACATACTCAACCCGGCAGCTCCGGATAATAGAAGAGGGAAAAAGAGACAGGACTACAATCTTAATACAAATTAGTAAACATGAGATTGTAGACCATCCCGGTAGTGAGCTTGGAGCGGTGACTACTTTACAATACACACAGGGACCATGGGGAACAAAAGTAGTCACCCTCCAGAAGGAAGGACAGTGTCAGCGCCAATTCAGAGATGATCGGAGGATCTACAGCCGAGTGATACACGAATAAGATACATTGTTGTTCATAGTTAAGGTGCTTAAATGCAATTTTAATATTTTACTCTTGGATTTAGTGTCACTTTAAGTTGCATTAAGGCAGCCCATTCATTTTGTGACACTCGTGTACAAGATGTATCACTTTGACAATACGTTTTGCTTTTTTCCCGTGTTTCTGGCCCTCACAGAGATTTTCCAAGAAAACTAAGAGTAGGCAACCATTAGAATCGCATTGCCAACTATCACGTCTTGGCCATTCGGCCTCTCACCTTTTTTTGCCCATTTTGACCACCATGTGCCGTACTTCTTCTAATGTGACACAGAGATGGCATGACATCACTTCATGTCTTGCCAGCAGACAGCGTGTCTAGTGATGTCACACTTTGGAACACGACGTCCCCAGCAAATTAGTGGAGGGGAGGACAACGCTAGTGTTTACAGGAATTAGGCAACAATCGAAAGAGAACATTCCTGCCAAGTCATGTCAACATGAGGAGGGGGGGCTAGAACAATGGCATACCCCCTCGTGCCGTCCCGCGATGTCTGAAGAAGGAACTGTACCGGCATTAATCTCACTACGATGATTTGAAATAATGGACGTCTGAAATACAACACCTCCCACTGATCGCTCTCTAATGAGGGGAGAACAATGGACGTTGCCTGCGTGCTGGGTCCGTAGCTCCAGCTGCCTTTTTGCAGTCTCTCATTCTCTCGCTCTTTCTCTATTATATCATCAGTGGCTGGTGGCCTTCTGGATTTAAAGGACTTTAAGATTAAATATATCAAAGGGGCCTATGCAAGAGATCGTAACGCACTCAGGCTTGTGAGTATGTGAGTTAACTGGTTCACTCAAGCAGAGGTTCAACCTGGATTGGCAGGTCCCCTGTACCTAGTAGCTCCATCCCCGAGGTGACCTGGTAAAGAGGCCATTTGAACCCCTTACCTGTTAAAGGGAAAACCCCAATTATTATTATTATTATTATACAGGATTTATAGAGCGCCAACAGTTTGCGCATCGCTTTACAATATAAGGAAGACATTACAATCACAATACAATTCAAGACGAGATGGTAAGGAGGGCCCTGCCCCTGAGGGCTTACAATCTAAAAGGAAGGGGCAAGTGATACATGAGGAGGTAGCTGTGTGGGTATGAATTGTTTGAGAATGTGATAGTTCAGTGGTTAGGTTGAGGAGGGATAGGCTTCCCTGAAGAGATGAGTCTTAAGGGATCGCCTAAAGGCAGACAGATTGGGAGATAGACGGACAGGTTGGGGTAGAGAGTTCCATGGAATGGGAGAGACTCTAGTGAAGTCCTGGAGGCAGCATGAGAGGAGTTGATGAGGGAGCTGGAAAGCAGGAGGTCTTTGGTAAGAGCGGAGGGGACAGTTAGGGTGATACTTTGAGACAAGGTTTGAGATATATCCGGTGGCAGAGTTGTGGATGGCTTTGTAACTGATTGTTAATATTTTGAATTTGATCCTTTGATCTATTGGAAGCCAGTGTAGGGATTGGCAGAGTGGGGGCGAGGAGGGGTGGGTGGGTGATGGAAGCCAGTGGAGGGATTGGAAGAGGGAGATTGCAGACACTGAGCGGTTGGTTAGGTGGATGAGTCTAGCAGCAGCATTCATGATAGACTGAAGGGGGGAGGAGCCTGCGTAGTGGAAGACCAGTGAGGAGGGAGTAGCAATAGTAAAGACGAGAGATAACAAGGGAGTGTATGAGTAATTTTGCGGTGTCATTGGTGATGAAGGGGCGTATTTTGGAGATGTTACGAAGGTGAAGGCGGCAGGATTTGTATAGTGATTGGATGTGGAGAAGAAAGGTGAGGTCCGAGTCAAGGATGACACCTAGCACCATAATGAGCTTCTCATACTTATTCCCTTTTGTTAAAGTTGTAGTAAACTCTCAAACTTTTTTTCAACAATGAATCCAGATGAAACAAATATACATTGACCAACAAAGTATTGCTTTCCATAGTTTTTCTTCTGTGAGGTTGTGAGGTGGACTTTTTTCAGAGTGAGGAAGTGATAGAATCCCTGCCAGGATGTTATTTCTGTATGTGTGGTCTAATAAGAACACTAGACCATAGATCTCAGTGTTGAAACACTTTTATTATTGGTGTTTGTTCATAACAAGAAGACATAAAACAGCCAATGCATTATGGTGGCTCTAGATGAGTCTCCTCCTTCTTCAGGACTCAGATATTGTATGCTAGTTAGGAGGACTTAAAGGGCAGAGTCATCAGAGCTAATGGTTTGCAAGGTGTAAAATGGAATATACACAGGATCGGTGTAACAGTAAAACAGAGTGGTGTGGTCACTGTGCCGTTATTGAGTGTTTCTAAATAAACATGATATCTGAGGGGAGGTTCTAGAGCCCCTGAAACATGTTGGCTTTTTTATGTTTTCTAGTTATGAAGAAACATTAATATTAAAAGGTTTTGGACTCTCAGATTGAACTCTTATTGGACTTTTATGAGTCCCTTATTGGACTCTTATTAGACTCTTATTGGACTCTTATTGGACTCTTTATTAGACTCTTATTGGACTCTTATTAAACTCTTATTGGACTCTTATTAGACTCTTATTAGACTCTTATTGGACTCTTATTGGACTCTTATTAAACTCTTATTGGACTCTTATTAGACTCTTATTGGACTCTTATTGGACTCTTATTAGTCTCTTATTGGACTCTTAGTGGACTCATATTAGACTCTTCTTGGACCCCTTTTTATACTAGACAAGCGAATTCTCTTTTTGATAAGGGGGTGCCCTATTTTTTTTTAGAGCAACTGCACCCAGTACGAATCAGGTAGATTTTCTTCAACCATGAACTAATGATAATTCAAATCCAGTACCTCAGTTATAAAGGTTCACGATTTGATTTCTGTCCATGTCCCTATGAGAGACATCCACCCTCTCTTTTTGTCCCAGTGACCATTATCACTAACACCGAAAGTAGTGACAGAATACTTCAACATTTTGAGTTATCATCCCCAAAAGGAACAGGTAAGAAATCTTCAAATTCAAACCATTGTTCCGGTGCCAACTGTTTAGGATTTCCTACAATTTTTTTTTTTTTTACTTCCTGATTTATATACATGACAGGAAATAATATGAAATCTTTCCAAACTGGACACAAATGGCAAAAAAAGCAAAACTGACGGGTGTTTTAACTCTTCCCTAATGTAGCCAAAATGCAAAATAAATGTTTGGCTTTATAAGCAAGCTTTAACTGTCACTGGTACAAGCAGGGGCGTAACTAGAAATGACAGGGCCCCATAGCAAAATTTTGTATGGGGCCCTGTGATTTCTAGTTATGCCCCTTGCAAAGCCCACCTGATATGCCAAACAGCCCACCTGAGAGTGACCCTGCAGAGCCCGCCATAGACTCTCTATGGTGGGCTCTGCAGGGTCTCAGGTGGGCTGCACACCTCTTACCTGTCAGCGCTGTCCGCCTCCGTGGTCGTCGGGCCCTGCCTCCTCTTCCGTCCCCGGGACCCGCCTACTCTTCCATCTTCGGGCCCTTTCTCCTCTTCTATCGACGGCCCCGCCTCCTCTTACATCTCTGGCCCCTCCTGCTCTTAGGTCGCCGGGCCCCTCCTCCTCCTTCACTGTGAACGCCGGGTCCAGCCTCTTCTGCAGCCGCTGCCGGCTGTCACTGACGCAGCTCAGCAGCGGCTTTGAGGAGGAACGCGCCGCTGCAAACATCACTGACAGGTTGTCAGTGATCTAATAGCCGCCGTTCCTCTTCACAGCCGTCAGCGACAGCCAGCACCCTGATATGCCATAGCGACCCGGGCGGCCCACATGGCATCAGAGGGATGTCCTGGCCGGGCCCCATAGCAGCCGCCTGGGTCGCTATGGCGATTGTAACGCCACTGGGTACAAGGTAATATCTGGCTTTGCAAAGGCATTTGGTGCTCACAAAGGAGATTTATATCCTTTGTGACTGTTGAGGAATATATGTATAGGAAACTTTTAGTTGCCGGGAGTTCAGCTTTAAGGCAAGGATACAAGGTTGGAAAGCGGTGGCCATCCTGCTGCTCCCATGTTCCTGTCGTTATTTCTATATTATTGGTATTTTCTTCGAGCAATCAAATCCAAATATCAGAAGGTTCTGTGCTAGGAAGCATGCTCCCAGGGGTGGAGGGTCTTTTTGTGACCACACCATTGAGGCTTGGTGGTATTTTGGATGGAGGAGAAGGCAAAGAGATGCCCCATCATGCAAACTTGACTTTTTGTCAAAAAATGAGTAGTAAACTTTCAGCGAATTTACAGATTTACGCCACAAAAAGGTGAAACCGATATCGTCATCTGAGATATCATAAAATGCAAACTAAGCCCGTGTGTGAGTGACATCTGCAAGATGAGAGTTTGGGAAGTCGCCAGAATAGAACGTCTGAGTCATGTTATCGTTGTCATGTTAAATATAAAACTTTCAAACATTTAAACGTGACGGATCCACCTTCTTCGTCTCCTTTTTGGACAGCTGCTTTCCATGTCTCAAAGTATTAATAGCAACAGTTTAAAACTCCACTTAAAGTCCTCATCACAGCTGAAATATGAGACGGGACTTGCTGATAAATATTTAAAGATGAACTCCAGGCTAGCAGCTAAACCTTCCCATTGAAATGCATATATAGTAACCAGCTTAGCTGCCAAATGGATTTATAATTCCAGACACACCTGCTGGATAGCACAGACAGGTCCCTGACCTCCGCTGCAGCAGTAAACACAGCTTGGTCAAGAACACGCCCCCCAACCTGTCGATAGGATAATGAAGGGGCATCAAAACACTGAATAAGTTCATCCCTCTACTCACTCTGTACTCCTTCTATCAGTATCTAGACATGTGCGATTCGTTTCGTTATGAATCGAAATTCGTACGAATTTTCCTGAAATTCGTAGATTCGTAAGCATACGAAATCCGAATTGCAGTTTCCGAATTTATATCCGAAATCCGAAATTCCGTTAACGAATTTCGGATCCGAATTTCTTTGAAACAGGATAGAACGAAACGGAACACATTTTTTGACGCCGCACAAGTCTATCAGTATCGTGATCATCACATCACATGTGCACTGCCATATACCCTCATTGGCTCCTAGTGCTGCCCTTTACAAGGGGTTATGGGAGGCTGATCTCAAAGCAAATACAAGATCTAGTGTCAGGTATATCTAAATAAGATCTCCAGGAAATGTAAAAATTGCCCCCACACTGCAAGGGTTAACTGCTAGTTTTGGACTAGGGGATAAAATAAAGAAGACATACTCACCTGATCCTGAGGTGGTCAGCGATCACCTCTCTCCCCCTCCACTCTGGCGGTGGACTGGTCCGTGGTGCCCCCGTGCCTAATGCAGCTGCATTAGACATGATGCCATCATTCTGCTCAGCTCAGTGCCATACAGGACCCAGAAGATATGGGGCAGCACTGTAGTAGCTCCAGCTACTACACTGCTTTACTGGAACCCCATGGGCTGACTAGGAATATCCAATGGGACAAGCTGGATATATGTAAGTATGCATGATACTTTATACCTGGAGATGAGCTTTAAAACAGTATAACATTTTAGTGGCGT
>NW_017306360.1:492554-529587 GCF_000935625.1 Nanorana parkeri | reverse complement strand
TTTTGGTGTCATCCCCTCTTAAAAGTGACCAAAAGGTCATGAACTTGACAGCAGCACGTGAGAGAAGAAAAAGGGGGGGCCCGGCGGTAAACCTGATCCCGCCGTGTCAATATCCCCCCCCTTTCTTCGCCAGTGTCCATCACCAACATGGCCACTGTCAGTGAAGTAGATCACCATGCATGCCTGATGACTTCACACCATGGATGTCATAACACATGTGTGGTGGACACACCAGTTGACAACCACCCTCGTGCCACCACTGTACCATATGAAAGCCTAATATGTTCTTTAGAAACAATGTAAAAGGTAAGTTAGCCATAAAGTTATTGTCAAGTCAACTGACACATACTGGCACTGTCAGGCTTGGTCTGGCATCATCTAGGCTTGAATGGCTTCTGGTCATGAACAGGTTATGTATCGATTTACTCAACTGTCCCTTGGAGTAAACAACTGCAAGTTCATTACTCCCAGCCAGAGAAAGGCAACTGAAGTGGATTTTAGAGGACAGAGTCGTAAAGAGGAAACTGGTTAAAACATTATGACACCACGGTTCCTTCACAACCCTTTCCAAAACATAAAAGAAGCATGGGCCAGCCGCCAGGAGAAACAGCGATGGCCAGTGTGTGCCCTGCTGGCACGCCGGTGCTGAGCTATGGCAAGAATGGTGCTGACAGATGATCCTGTGCACAGTCTGAGGGTGATGGGGAGGTCATGGCACCACCTTCACCAGGCTGCAAGGAAAGTATTGCTCAACGAGGAGTAAAGATGTTTCCAAAGTCTCTGTGGACTCCCCATCCAAGGAAGAGAAAACAGAAGCCACATCACACGGAATAAATCAACGGCCTTCCGAACACTCCGAGGGAAGAAAACTGGAACGCCGAACTGCGACGAGCGAGGTGGCAGTGATGGAGCGGCTGAGAGCCCAGTAATAATTTCCATATTAATAAAAGAGAGATGGATGTTTCCTGCAAACGAATGTGTTTAAAGACATAAAACACACAAATGAATGCAGCTCTGTATTTATTAATACATCGTTAAATCTATTTTACCGTGTAAGTACCTGAATTTGATTGCAGTCCTTGTACAGCAGAGAACAGACTGAGGGAGGGAGAAGCAGCACAAGGAGCCAATTAGCTGTACTATTGTCACGACTGCTTTAGTGGCAATTGGGATTCACAACTGAGTAATTTAGCACGCGTTTGGTGGTTGGAGACGGCTTCTCAGGTTCGAGTCCCAGGCGTCACTCCCAATCTTAAACGGGGAGTTTGGGACTCTAGCATCACAACCGTATGTAACCAAAAAGAAATGCAGAGCTATTGCATCATAGCCTAATATCAATAAATGAGATTGGATGATATGGTTTGTAGTAATATAGGTAGTAAACTGATAATAAATCTCCGATATACCAGGGAGTTCCCCTTTAAGGACAGTTCAGGTAATCAATACAGTCTATGGTTTTAGTTTTCCCCTGGGGGATACTTGCGTTTGGGAGCTTCTGGTCTGTAACCACGCAGCAGGTCCTTCTGATGGTTTAGGAGGGGTCCTTCCCAGGCAGGGTAGATTGAGGCAGAGATTGTCCAGAGGGATTCCTTCCAAGGCAGGGTAAATAGGGAGATTGTAGGGTTCAGAGTCAATGAGGCAGCAGGCGTTCTGACTTCAATAGTTGAACGCCATACTGCCTCAGCTGGGGCTTTAAATAGCCCAGGAGTGAGGGAGGAGTCAATTGCCGTGACGACCGGCTTCCGCGTTCCACCGTGGAACGCAGGCCGCTCGCACCGCAATCCGGAAGTCGAGCGGCTTCCGCGTTCCACCGTGGAACGCAATTTGTCCGTCCCTGCATGTGGGGAGACCCGAGCGGTCTGAACCCTCGGGACTCGTTACAACTATTGGTCATTTGTTTAGAAGGAACGTGCTGATGGAGTGATAGAGAGATGACCTAAACAGTCTTCTGCTTCTCCTTTTACTGTCCAGTCACAAGCTGGGGTAGGGTCAAGACCTGTATATGTTACTGAACCTTGTGTCAGAGCGGTGTACATCTCAAGACTGGATAAAAAGAAATACAAATCATTTGTCAAGAAAACCAGCTTGCTTATAGACATTTGATCCGTATTCAGCTGTGTGAATGGAGTTCAGATATAAAGGAATAAACTTACTTCTAATCTGGTAAAAATATCATAGCTGCAGGAAAGCTTTGGCTCCTTCCACTGCCCAGTCACAATACATACTGAAGGATTCAAAGAGTTGGAAGCTGTGTGTGGTCATTCCTCAGCATGGCACAGTTGTCAATGGCGGGGGCCGGGCACACAGACGGGAAACCAAATATTGGCATTCGCCCAAATCCATTCATAGCCAGCAAAGGAAAAGTGCCCATGGGTGGGACAGTTCATCAGACTTGACAAACGTTCCCCCAGCTCTCGATCCCAGGAGTCAACAAAACTAGTTATACATTTCCTCCAACATTCAGATTAGATTTAGAATTTTTGAAAGGGTGCAGAGAAGGTAGAACTCCCACTGACTCCCAATTAGAACATTTATAAGTACCCTAATTTAAGAATTGTTCTTTGCTATTGGTCATGGGGGCTGCCGATGATAGTAATGGGCCAATACCGAAGAGTAGGGATGCACCGATACCGATACTAGTATCGGTGCCGATACTGAGGATTTGGGTGAGTACTCGTACTCACCCAAATGCTCCGATGCCTAGCACGAGTACTTCCTGTATCAGGAAGCCGGGCAGCGCATCATTACACGCTGCCCGGTTTCCTGATTGGCCAGGAAACGGCTCCATGCTCTCTCGTCACTTGTGATGAGAGAGCATGGAGCCGACTTCCCGGCCAATCAGGAAGCTGGGTAGCGTGCTTCCTGATTGGTCAGGAAGCTAGCAAATCCAGAAGCCAGGCGCCGTGTAATGACGCAGCGCCTGGCATTCTGATTGGCAGGGAAGCCGGCGTCATGCTCCCTCATCATCTCATGAATCATAATATTAAGAAAGTGACCTTAAAGCATTAGTTTGTATTGCTTTAGAAAAAATGTGACCTGTCCCTTTAAGAAAAAGTATCGGTAATTGGTATCTGCTAGTACTTGATCAAAAGTATCGGTACTCGTACTCGGTCTTAAAAAAGTGGTATCGGTGCATACAAAGCAACCCAAAGCCAGCGACCATAGACATTCAAGGATGCCGGGGGTGTCTAAAATTAAAACTTCATGTCTGAAGTTGGGGTTTTGCAGCCTTTTGGGTTTGTGATTATGTAGTAAGCCTTAGATAGCCCTTTAGAGGCACCTTTTCTCACCATTAAACATAGCTTTGTAGTACCAAAGTAAGCTTCTGCTAAGGACAGGTTCACACCATTTTCCGGTCCAGATCTGGTCCGGAAAATGGTGTGAACCTGTCCGCAGTGTTAGTGCATTCGAGACCAGACAAAATGAAACATGCAGCATTTTTCTGGTCTGGTCTGGAACGGACTGCGTTGGTGTGAACAGGGGCCAGAAATAGCATAGGGATACATAAGGATGCATTTTGGGTCTGGAAACCATCTGGTCTGGTCTGAAGATAATCTGGATGTGATGTTAATGGGTCCTCAAAGCCCACAATTTCATCATCCTTGTGGCTTGAGGTGCCAGCTGATAGGACTGGTCAATGCTCCCCATGTTGAATGAGCGAACAAGCTATCCACAATCCAATGAAATCAGCCTTAACAAAGCTTTATTGTTCCAGGACAAAAGCTCCCTGCACATGGCAACATCCTGAAGGCAAGGAGAGCGCAGGATGGCTGTGCAGCAGGACTTTTAACATAAAACCCACTCATCGGAAGGCGGTACACAACCTTAGGTTTTCAAGGATCCACCATATCTGAGCATTGATTGTGACAATCAGAAATTCAGCACATCTTCCATGATGTTCATAACTCCATATGTGAAAGTGTGGGACTGGCTAACTAAAGAAATTTGAAGGACTCAGAGGATTTGAATGGTAAAAATTGGGATTTCATTTCATGGTGTTGTAACTAAAAAAATTACCGCAAGGGCCTCAACTTTTTTGGTGCACTTCCTCATCCAGCCGTCAACTCTTATTTGTTATAATTACATAGAAACATGGAAGGGGGGTACAAAAAAAGACCAAGTGGTCCATCAAGTGTGTGTTTTTTTTTGTTTTTTGTTTTGTCTAGATAGATCTACGATTGTCCCAAGCATTCCTAAATTTTACTATCTGTTGACTGACTCACTACCTCTGCTGCAAGTCTGTTCCAACCATCAACTACTCTTTTAATAAAATAAAATACTTTTTAGGGTTGGTTTTTGAATGTTCCATCTGCCAGTTTGAGGTAATGTCCCCTTGTTCTTAGCTTCATAGTGAAAAAAATGCCCCCCTGAACCTCATTCACACCCTTCCTACCCTTCATGTATTTAAGTTTTCATTCATGTCCACCCTTTAACTCCTTTCCCCAAGACAATGCATATTAAGTTCCTGCAATCTCTCCTGATATTATTTTGATGCTGATCTTTCATCATTTTTGTTGCTTGTCTCTGGACTTGTTCTGTTTGATGAATATCTTCTTGTAAGTGAGGGCTCCAGAACTGGACACAGTATTCCAAAATAGTTCCTATACAGAGGAATCAGGACCTCTTTCCCCCTGCTGGGGATCCCTATAGTGATAACTAAAGATCTATATAGAGGAATCAGGACGTCCTGCTGGAGATCCCTCTAGTGATAACTAAAGATCTATATAGAGGAATCAGGACCTCCTTCCTCCTGCTGGAGATCCCTATAGTGATAACTAAATATATATATAGAGGAATCAGGACCTCCTTCCTCCTGATGGAGATCACTCTAGTGATAATAAAGATCTATATAGAGGAATCAGGCCCTCCTTCCTCCTGCTGGAGATCCCTCTAGTGATAACTAAAGATCTATATAGAGGAATCAGGCCCTCCTTCCTCCTGCTGGAGATCCCTCTAGTGATAACTAAAGATCTATATAGAGGAATCAGGCCCTCCTTCCTCCTGCTGGAGATCCCTCTAGTGATAACTAAAGATCTATATAGAGGAATCAGGCCCTCCTTCCTCCTGCTGGAGATCCCTCTAGTGATAACTAAAGATCTATATAGAGGAATCAGGCCCTCCTTCCTCCTGCTGGAGATCCCTCTAGTGATAACTAAAGATCTATATAGAGGAATCAGGCCCTCCTTCCTCCTGCTGGAGATCCCTCTAGTGATAACTAAAGATCTATATAGAGGAATCAGGCCCTCCTTCCTCCTGCTGGAGATCCCTCTAGTGATAACTAAAGATCTATATAGAGGAATCAGGCCCTCCTTCCTCCTGCTGGAGATCCCTCTAGTGATAACTAAAGATCTATATAGAGGAATCAGGCCCTCCTTCCTCCTGCTGGAGATCCCTCTAGTGATAACTAAAGATCTATATAGAGGAATCAGGCCCTCCTTCCTCCTGCTGGAGATCCCTCTAGTGATAACTAAAGATCTATATAGAGGAATCAGGCCCTCCTTCCTCCTGCTGGAGATCCCTCTAGTGATAACTAAAGATCTATATAGAGGAATCAGGCCCTCCTTCCTCCTGCTGGAGATCCCTCTAGTGATAACTAAAGATCTATATAGAGGAATCAGGCCCTCCTTCCTCCTGCTGGAGATCCCTCTAGTGATAACTAAAGATCTATATAGAGGAATCAGGCCCTCCTTCCTCCTGCTGGAGATCCCTCTAGTGATAACTAAAGATCTATATAGAGGAATCAGGCCCTCCTTCCTCCTGCTGGAGATCCCTCTAGTGATAACTAAAGATCTATATAGAGGAATCAGGCCCTCCTTCCTCCTGCTGGAGATCCCTCTAGTGATAACTAAAGATCTATATAGAGGAATCAGGCCCTCCTTCCTCCTGCTGGAGATCCCTCTAGTGATAACTAAAGATCTATATAGAGGAATCAGGCCCTCCTTCCTCCTGCTGGAGATCCCTCTAGTGATAACTAAAGATCTATATAGAGGAATCAGGCCCTCCTTCCTCCTGCTGGAGATCCCTCTAGTGATAACTAAAGATCTATATAGGGTAATCAGGGGCAATAGGGGATTTCTATGGACAAAGGAGAGGTATGTAACTATCACAGTGCATGCAGCTAACCCTATTCCTCATATATATATAGCATTCATAAAATCCAATTCAAAAATCAAACACAGCTTTACAAAATGCCTCACAAATGAATGCAAGAAATAAAACACAGATGCCCGTGTATACCAGCACTGAATCAGCCCTCTTGTTCCTGTTCCACAGCTTATGCCATTGCTGTCTTTGGATAATAAATACACAGACAGGAAGCTGGAGCCGGGGCTACCGGCAGCTGCTCACTGCAAAAATGCAGCTCTTCGGCTGAACTGGAAACATAATGCGGCTTTATTTGACAGCCACGCTGAAAGGCTCCATTGCTTCCACCTTCGTCTGGGAGTCACCCCTCTTTATTGGGAAACGGAATCCAGGTTCGGTCAAACAATGACACCTTTCATAGGTAGCTGCAGTGGGACGTGTCACCTCACAGGTGTTCACAGGCTCGGGGGAAGATGAAAAGAAGCCCCACACCCTCCGAAATGTACTAATTTCTTCTGAGAAACAAAAGAGAGACACCAAACGTTTCTCTGGAGTGCGTCAGAATCAGAACTGGCACCTGGTGGGGCGGTCTGAAGGTGGAGGCAGTGCATTCCACCACCCCACTCCACTCCACTCCGGACAGAAAAAGAGAAACACCGGTACGTTTCTGTATAATTACAATTAACTATATTAAAATGAAAGTTGCGAGGTCTTATAGTGTATCCAAACCCAAGAACAAAAATGTAATATTGCAGCTGACAGTTCCTTACATGTGGTAGGTGCATTGGTTTTCTTTTTTCAGGCTTTTTCCCTTTATTCTCAACCGAGTGATCCTGTCCTAGGGTGACAACGCTTACTCATCATATTGTACCTATTAGGGATGCAACAATACCGTTTTTTTGGTACCGAGTACGAGTACCGATAACTATATTTCGGTACTTGCCGATACCGAGTACAGATGCTGGGTCTTCGGCTCAGTACATGTACATTAGAAGCTGCAGCAAGTCAGATAGAGGCCACTGGAGGACTGAAGCAGCAGGCTGGCTCTTGGGAAGAGTTATGCAAATATCAGAATGCCTCGATGGGTGGGTGTCAGTCTGAAAGAGTGGGCATTCCTAGGCAGGATTTTGCACCCTAGGTAATGCCTGCATGAGATGCTGAGCCTCCATGATTGAAATAAATTAAATCTAATGAATGAAAGAAAAAGGCGTACCTTAGACAGTTAAGCTGGAAAAGAAAGGACTAGATGCTGCTGCAGGTCCTCCAGCCAGGAAATGAGGCGGGCTCTATCTGACTCGCCGCAGCTTCTAATACACATTGTGAGAAGCTCGCAGTGTGCAGTAAAACATTTCAGTACAGTAGAGGAGGCGGTACAACTGTGCAAGACTGTGCTGGAGGTCATCTTTAAAGAAGATTTACCTTCTTAGGTCCAATTCACACCAGGGTGGGTTTGTTTCAGCGCGGTTTCAACGCAAATTTGAAAAGGGCGGTTTTGGGCGATTTTAATCGCGTTTCATCGCTGAAACGCAATTAGCAAACCCCCAAAAACGCGTTGATCAGCCCGTTTCCACTGAAATCTCTATATCTAAAATAGCGGAGGGAGCATTTCGCGCAGCAAGCGGTTCAGATCGCATGAACGGTCCCCATAGGAATGTATGGGATCGTTTACGTCGGCAGTTCAGCGTGGACAAATTCGCGCCACCGAACTGCCCGGTCTGAACGGGGCCTTAGGTCAACTTTGGACACCGATTTGGAATACTAATCAGCTTACCTTATTTACATCACACTATGAAAGAGCAATATGTGCAGTACCCTCCTGGCAGCCATCTTTCCGCAGAATGAAATGTTATTTCTGTTGACTTTGGGTTATTGTGGAACCCCGCTCTTTGCACCATAGAAGAATCCTATTTCTCTCAGACAGATCCCCCAAGCACACCCAACCTGTGTAATGCATATATTTTACTGTCAGAGTTCCTCTTTAACCGCGCTACTGTTTCGTTCCGGCTCCTGGGCCTGTCCAGATTTGGAATGGAAGCCCAATATAGATGGATACATTAGTGGCGGCCGTCCCTAGTATGAAAAGGGAAATCTAATCCGCCCAAAATCTCCGGCTCTCGTTTTAAGACCTGGAGCGGACGCACATCCCTGAGTGATCGGGAACCGCGTTCAGGTTACACACAAGGAGGTATTTATAACTCCCGGGACAGGGGTGATGGGAAAGTGTGGCAAGTGCATATGAACCACCTGACCCCTGCCAAGGAGAGGCAACGGAAATGCTACCAGAAGTACAAAAACATAATTACAATAATTATCTATGTACATAACTGTCTACAAACTCAAAATTGCGTCAGGCCAATCTTCCCATCCGTAGCGTCGTTAGCTTGGAGCAGAATTGAACACAGTGGATGAATGGTATGTGATTCATAAAATCAGTGATATACAATTTGAAAATAGTGAATGCTTCAAAGATCCGGTGAAACCAATTAGAGAGGAATAAAGTAGGCCAATCTGTGGAGAACATATGTTCGCTCCGGACTGCTGATCTCAATTGCCAGGTGAGCTGATTCACTCCGTTTACTGGTGAAGGGATCTTACTAGTTCATATAATACCCGCAGGGCATACAGCGTGCACATACCCCAGGGGCATATCCACCGCAGGGCAAACAAGGCGTTTGTCTTGGGGGTGGCACTTTCCACTTTCTGTCATACTAAAACCTGATGAAGGGGCCCCTGCGTGGCCCCGAAATGTTGTTTTGTGACAGTCTGCATCAATAAAGAAGATGGATTATTGACACAAGACATAGGTGTGCTGGTGACATTTATCGTATATTTGAAGATGCACGGCGCCATCCGTGGTTACTACAGCACCCTCCTTTTATACATAGGGGTTCTGGTAAGGAGTGCAGCAGTTCCTCTCCAAGATTGCATTTTCCAGGGGGGCGCCCAAAAATGCAGCCCCCAAAACAGTGAGGTGGCCCTGGCTACACAGAATCAGGCAGCCTTGGCTGCTTAATCATTTGGCTCCCGCTAGAGGAGATGGTGGGGCCCATGGCGGATGTCCTGGAGGCAGGCTGGGGAGCTGCAGAAAAGAGGAATGCACATGTGCAGGGAAAGGGACCCTGCAGAGCCCACCATAGATTCTCAGGTGGCTGTGCAGGATCTATGGTGGCTCTGCAAGGTGTCTAGTGGGCATTGCAGCCTGAGACCCTGCAGAGCCCACTAGAGATGCTTCGCAGCCCACCTGAGAACCTGCAGAGCCCACCACAGACTCCGCACAGCCCGCCATAGATCATGCAAAGCCCACCTGAGACCCTGCTACACTAACAGCGCAACCGGTCAAAAGCTGGATATAGCGCACGCGACTGACAGGTTACGTCAACAGTCTTAAACAGGAAGGGGAGGGGCAAATTTAGAATGGGGTTTGCCCGAGTTTCGTCTTGCCTTAGGGCAGCCCTAAATCAAAATACACCACTGCCATGCCCTAGACAGGGATCATGGGATTGTCAAAGGAGATTCCTTAAAATCGGAATGTAAAACCCCTAATAAGGCGTACTTCCCTAATTGTACTTCCTAATTAGGAGAGCATAAATTTAGGAAGTATAGTACTCCTTTAATCTGGTATAGGTACACCACTACCATGAACCAAGAATAGCTACACCATTACCCATGCCCAAGTATAAGTACAACCCAGTAACAAATATTGGTATATCACCACCCAAGACAGAGTATAGATACACCACCTACCTGGACCAGGTATGGATATACCACCACACTACACTATACAAAAGTACATAACAACCCCGGGCTAACTGTAAAAACACTATCACCCTGCACCAAAAAAAGGTGCACCACTTCACTGGACAATGAACAGGTACTTCACCACCCTGGACCGAGTGGCACACCATAACCCCAGACCAAGCATAGGTACATCACTACATTAGACCAAGCACTTGTACATTACCACCCTGGGCCAAGCATAGATAGACCATCCCACTAAGCTGAGCATAGGTACACCGCCATAGATAGACCACCACCCTAGACTCAGTATAGGTACATCACCACCTGTTCTAAGCATGGGTACAAGACTACCTTGAACTATGCATAGGTACTCCATCACAATGGACTGAGCATAGCTACAACACCATCCTGGATCAGGTATAGATACATCATCAACCTAGACCAATTATAAGTAGACCACCACTCTAGACCAAGTTGAGATACACCACTGACCTGAGCCAAACATAGGTATAGCACCACCCTGTAATGAGCCTATGTACACCACCTCTCAAGACTGACCATAGGTACACTGTCTCCCTGGACCAACCATAGGTACACTCTCACTCTGTACGAAACAAGCCTGGACCAAGCATGGGTACACCATCTACCTCCTCCATATATTCACTGTCACCATTCACTGAAACTCTGACCTATGAATTAGATGGGTACTAGTGGTCTCACTGTGGCCGAAGGCAGTGCTGAGCTCCTGGGAACACTTGGATTGCACATTTGCAGACACAGATTCAGGATTATGTAGGGTTGATTTACAAAGCCTCCGTCTAGTCGTATGCTGGGCGAATGCCGTTCACAAGACATTCCTGCCAATAGATGGAGCTGAGGAGCATAGGAATTGGAATGGCCTTGTGGAAGTGTTATATGTCAAACCTATGCTCCTCAGCTCCATCTAGTGGTAGGAAGGTTATGCCAATGGCATTTGCCCAGCGTATGGCTCGGCGTAAGTTTTATAAATCAACCCTATGCTCCTCAGTTCCATCTAGTGGTGAGAATGTTGTGCCAATGGCATTTGCCCAGCGTATGGCTCGGCGTAAGTTTTATAAATCAACCCTATGCTCCTCAGCTCCATCTAGTGGTGGGAATGTTGTGCCAATTTCATTTGTCCAGGGTATGGCTGGTCAGTAGTTTTATAAATCAACCCTATGCTCCTCAGCTCCATCTAGTGGTGGGAATGTTGTGCCAATGGCATTTGTCCAGGTTATGGCTAGGTGGAAGTTTTATAAATCAACCCTACGCTCCTCAGCTCCATCTAGTGGTGGGAATGTTGTGCCAACAGCATTTGCCCAGGGTGTGACTGAGCGGACGTTTTATAAATCAACCCCTAAAGATAGCAACCAGAGCAATGTACTGCAGTGGGAAATCTAGTGTGAAAAATGGAACAACTCAGCCAGTTTGCCATGTTCTCTAAGTGCAAAATGTCTTTGCTTGACTGATCATACCTTTAAGGAAATTGTCTTCTCTCCTAAAACGTTGCTCTGCATAAATACATATATTTTAGAGTTTGGCATGGTCTATGGGGTGGCAATGGTCAGGTCTTTTGGATGTTCCTTCTTTGTCGGCAGCTGTGTGCAGGGGGGAGCAAGTGGGTTACAGCGATGTGATCCAGCATTTGGCCGGCACGATGACAGCCCTCCTGGTATGTACAAACAAATTCTCCTCTTGTTTGAGTTTCCTGCCCTCGCACACACTCTGTATAAAGCAGATGCCAGCTTTTGAGAGAGATGAGGCTGGTGTCTGGCCTTCTCTGCCAAAGACTCTGCAGTATTTGGCCATTAAGTAGTGTTTCTCTCCCAAACATTTCAAGCTGTTCACTTTTCACCTACAAGGCTTAGGAGTGCCAGAGACGGAGGTGCAGACATCCCGGAGCAGCCAGGACAAGTGAACCTGTCTGCAGTTCAGTTCATTGTTCACTCAGCTAATTCCAAATTAAAAGACTGCTTTTAATGCTTCTAAAGTGAATCTGTGCTCGGTTTTAACGTTTGGAGGGTTTGTCCTCCTCTATAATTAATTTATATAGCGTCAATAGTTTGCGCAGTACTTTACAATATAAGGAAGACATTACAATCACAATACAATTCAAGACAAGATGGTAAAGAGGGCTCGGCCCGTGAGGTCTTACAATCTAAAACTTTATTGGGGCCTGACTTCATTTTTAAACCCTACTAACTGCAAATTCATTGTCCAACGAGACTTCCCAGTGGCCAGTAAAGGCACTGTTACTGGACAAGTGGTGGTACATGGCCTTCAAGGTAGGGTATGTGGAAAAGCCAGGCACCAGTAACAAAGTAAAACCAAAAGGGCACCGAAGAGGCGTTCCTGACTAATAATGGTAAAAGTAGACATCTTGCAGGCAAAACATTTTGTTTGCAAAGTTGCACCTTCAATCCACCGTAAAGGGGATCTACCTAGTAGCGTCCCTCTATGCATGTCTATTCAACCACCAAAGTTGCACCTTCAATCCACCGTAAAGGGGATCTACCTAGTAGTGTCCCTCTATGCATGTCTACTCAGCCACCAAAGTTGTACCTTCAATCCACCGTAAAGGGGATCTACCTAGTAGCGTCCCTCTATGCATGTCTATTCAACCACCAAAGTTGCACCTTCAATCCACCGTAAAGGGGATCTACCTAGTAGTGTCTCTGTATGCATGTCTACTCAGCCACCAAAGTTGCACCTTCAATCCACTGTAAAGGGGATCTACCTAGTAGCGTCCCTCTATGCATGTCTATTCAACCACCAAAGTTGCACCTTAAATGCACCGTAAAGGGGATCTACCTAATAGCGTCCCTCTATGCATGTCTATTCAACCACCAAAGTTGCACCTTCAATGCACCGTAAAGGGGATCTACCTAGTAGCGTCCCTCTATGCATGTCTATTCAACCACCAAAGTTGCACCTTCAATCCACTGTAAAGGGGATCCACCTAGTAGTTGCCCTCTATGCATGTCGTCTCAACCACAAAAGTTGCACCTTCAATCCACTGTAAAGGGGATCCACATAGTAGTGCCCCTCTATGCATGTCTACTCAGCCACCAAAGTTGTACCTTCGATCCACCGTAAAGGGGATCTACCCAGTAGTTGCCCACTATACATGTCGTCTCAACCACAAAAGTTGCACCATGAATCCACCTTAAATTGCATCTACATAGCAGTGGCCCTCTATGCATGTCTACTCAACCACCATCCCAAGAACCCTGCCCCAAATCACACTGTGCCTCCACCCAGCACCAGTCCAGTGACTTTGTTTGCCTGATGAAGGGAACCGGGCAGGTTCCGAAACATTGTTTACATAGTATTTGGGGTTGAATAAAGACATACATCCATCAAGTCCAACCCATATAGGTCCAGGCATCATCTCATTCTTAGGGATTGTGGTATGTTGTTTGACATGGTGATATGACCTGTTACACCTAATAAAAGGATTTGGTTCTGAAGAAACATTTGGAGTGCTGGGGACCATTTGTCTTATCTTGTACTAAACAGGACATACAGGGAAGCGGAGCTGAGAGAGTTGGAGCTGTGTGGAAACATAATGACTGTAAGTGCTTGGGCAAAAACATAAATAAATACTTTGCCGGGCAATGTATATTTGTTTGATCTGTATTTATTATTTTAAAAAGTTTGAGAGTTTAATGTTACTTTAACAAGTCTACAGTACACCAGTACACTCATACAAGTGCGCATTTTCACTCACAGAGAACACATATACTATAGTGGTAATATATACCGTAAAAGTTGAACGCATCAACATTCAGAAATGTTTCCTCTATCCTTTATTTTCAAAGCCATAGCAAAATGGACCTGTATGCTGTGCTGGAGGACTGAAAGAAATAACGGCACTGGATGCTCTTTGTCTTGAAGGGGTTAAACTTTAAAAAAAAAGAATGAGCGTGTAATGTGTTCCTTTAATTGGAAAATTGCTGCATGTCAAGCACTCTTATTTTGAGGATACATTGTCCCTAAATCAATAAGGTCTCCAAGGAATTCCAGTTCTCAAGGGGTAACCGAATCTTCTGTTTTATTATCAGTTCCCTCGAATACAGAATACAAACCGACCCAACAGAATGAACTCGCAGGAGACGCTTCTCTGCTGCCAGGCTGTCGCAGGGACCGCGCTCGTCTCTGGCTCTCTGTGAAAGAAAGCCTTCTCCGCTCTACACAGATTTTTACAGTTTGGTGTGGGACCACCTGGGTCGCCAGCTGTAGAAAAGTCTTAGATTTCATGCTGATACTCTGGCACCGGCTCGACTCTTTCCAGCAGTGCCTTCGCTGCGGGGAGTCGTGGTTTCCCCAGCCTGGTCCCCTCTATACAAGACGGGGAGGCACAAAGGAAGACAACAGGGCTGCTGACAGGATGTGTCTAATACTCGCTGACCTGGAGCTTTCCCCGGGGCGGAGGTGGGAGATCAGGTGAATGCAGGCTGTGTGGTTGCTGCAAGGATGACCCGACAGTTTATGGTGAGGTGGGCCAAAAGGAACCGAATAGTGGGAAGAGCCATTTGAGCCATTCTTTTATGACCTCTAACTGTACACACAGAGCCCCTGATTTATAGCTGATACTGCCTTATATCATACAGCCATCTATTCCAAACTGCATACAGATGTTTCCAGGCTTGGTGGCTATCATCAATGAAGTGCTTGGAAACTGGCGTTTATGGAATAAGGCTCGGGGACTAACTATAAAATCTAACCAGACAGGTTATGGAGAGGTGGGCCAAAAGGAACCAAATAGTTGGAAGAGCCATTCGAGCCATTCCTTTATGACCTTAAACTGTACACCCAGGAACCCTGATTTATAGCTGATACAGCCTAATATTATCCGGCTATCTATTCCAATCTGCACACAGATGTTTCCAGACTTGGTGGTCATCTTCAATGAAGTGCTTGGAAGCAATGGCTTTTGGAGTAGGGCTTGGGAACCAAAGATAAAACAGAATCAGAGAGTTTATGGTGAGGTGGGCCAAATGGGACCAAATAATGGGACAAGCAATACAAGCCATTCCTCTATAACGTTTGGCTAACTGTACACCCAGAGCTGCTGGTTTATAGCCAAGACAGCCTAATATTCCAAACAGCCATCTATTTCAACAGAAGGTTTCAGGTTTGGTGGCTATCATCAATGAAGTGCTTGGAAACAATTGCTTTTGTCATAGGGCTTGAGGACCAATGATAAACTATAACCAGACAGGTTATGGTGAGGTCGGCCAAAAGGAACCAAATAGTGGAAAGAGCCATACAAGCCATTTCTTTATGACTTTTGGCTAACTGTACACTCAGAGCTGTTGGTTTATAGCTGATACCGCCTAATATTATACAGCCATCTATTCCAAACTGCATACATATGTTTCCAGTCTTGGTGGCTATCATGAATGAGGTGCTTGGAAACAGTGGTTTTTGGAGTAGGGCTTGGGGACCAAAGATAAAACAGAATCAGACAGGTTATGGTGAGATGGGCCAAAATGAACCAAATAATGGGACAAGCAATACAAGCCATTCCTCTATAACGTTTGGCTAACTGTACACCCAGAGCCGCTGATTTATAGCCAAGACAGCCTTATATTCCAAACAGCCATCTATTTCAACAGAAGGTTTCAGGTCTGGTGGCTATCATCAATGAAGTGCTTGGAAACAATGGCTTTAATGGAATAAGGCTTGGGGACCAACAATTAAATTGGTTATGGAGAGGTGGGCTTTTATGGAATAGGGCTTGGGAACCGATGATAAAATACCTTTGGTTAACTGTGCCACTTCAGTGTAGGGCCTTTTTGTTTCTTCTAACCCACCTTGATCCCAAAGCCTTACTTTATAGAAGCCATTGGGATCCATTATGTTCTAATGGCTATTCAATGTGGAACATCAGGAAAGGGGCATCCTTGGCTGCTTGGCATCCAGAGCTGCCATGGGGGGTGTAGCAGGGTAGTGTTGCCATTCATCCGATATAGTACAGGATCTTTCTGGATCTCAAATTAAATGCCTCATCCCTTATTGATTCAATACAGGACGCAGTTGGTCCCCTATTTTCAGGAAGTGATATGACTTAAGTCTGACTGCCTGGAGAGGAGGAGAGAGGGAACAGGAGCATACACACACCACCGGGCCTGATAAATACCCTGACAGCGGTGGAGGCAGCGTGTCGTCCAACAGGAGGAGAAAGAGAGAATGAGAGAGAAGTCAATGTTAACCTTTAATTGGTTTTGAGTCCCAAACGCAGAACACGTGCAGCAGGATGGAAGCTGACAATTTGCTTGATCCTCCTGCCAGTAAAAAACTTTCAGTTCTCTGCTACAGTTCCAGAAGGGACAATTCCCTGCAGACACCCCATGACAGGACACAGGTTTTTCCGTTTTGACCGTAATCTGTATCTGTAAACACAAAAGTTGATTTTTTTTTTTTATCCCCTTTCTGAACGCTGAATTATAAATATTAGCAGTATTGTCATTCCTGCCCACTGAGTCAATCAGTTCACTTGAAGGGCTCATTAGACACATGTGCGATTCGTTTAGTTCCAAATCAAAATTCAGACGAATTTTCAGAAATTCTGACATTCGGACACATCCGAATTTCCGAATCCGGATTTCCATTTACGAATTTGGGATCCAGTGCGAATTTAGTTCAAAAACTAAACTGAATCGAACATGTGACTTTTCTGGCCAATCAGATGTGTTTTTCAGTTTAATTCATCCGAATGGGTCTGAATGCAAATTTTCGTTACGGCAACATGGGAGCCATATACAGTATATACATATAATACTAAAGCTGAGGCTCCCAGACCCGAATAGCATTCAGGATACAAATTTCCGAATTGCATTCGGGAGCTCCCGAATGCCATTTGGGTCTGGAAGCCTCAGCTTTAGTATTAATATCTGTAGATGGTTTTCTGTGGTATTCACAGCGAATATTCGTAAACTCGTATTCGTAAACTAACGAAAATTTGTATGTCGTCCGAATTCGAAACCCGAAATTTTACATATCTAGGACTCATGCACACGGCAATTTTGTATCTGGTGCATTGTTTCTATGGCTGTGTGCACACAGAGAGAAAAGATCAGTAAAATTCTGCTGCTTTCCGATCCTTAAAAAACAAAATGTTAAAGTCTGCATCCGCGGTCCTATATATGGACTGTATTTTATGCTGCATGCTTGTAAATGTGTGCGCTAATGTTTTTCATGCAAGTAATGTCGGTGTAAAATTTCCAGGTATGTATTACCTCTCATAGAGATCACAGTACTCCCCCCCCCCAACAATGCTTCATCTGCTTTTCTCTGCTTTTCTCTCTAGAAGGACAGAACCATCATCCGGGGTCACCATCTACTTCCTGGACTGAGATTCCGGTTTAGAGATGATACAATGATGTACATTTTGGTGCCTGTTTGTTTCCAATTTACAAATGTATGATAAGTAATAAACACATTCCGCAACCTCCCTCCCCGTGACCAACTACAAAGTTACAATGTTGCAGATCGATCACTGGGGGAGCAGAGACTAAAGAAATGATTCCTCCTGCCTGCAGCAGACTGATCACTGGGGGAGCGGAGACTAAAGAAATGCTTCCTACTGCCTGCAGCAGTCTGATCACTGGAGGAGGGGGGACAGAAGGAAATGCTTCCTCCTGCCTGCAGAAGTCTGATTACTGTGTGAGGGGAGACTGAATGTAATGCTTCCTCCTGCCTGCAGCAGACTGATCACTGTAGGAGGGGAGACTGAGCAAATGCTTTCTCCTGCCTGCAGCAGACTGATGGCATCATCTCAGCCTAGGCAAAGTCACTGACTGCAGTTTAAAGATGGATTTTTTAATATGAATCATTTGTGAAGACTGATACTGTTGCTGTACATTGTGATGTGTCAGGAATTTATTCATGCCGTCACTGAATGCTCCGCATGAACGGAAGGCTTATATCGCATTATAAACGTCACTTTATAAAAGTTTTCATCGTGACAGGTTCCCTTTAGATTTTCCGGGCACTGGTTTATTTTCTGTGCGCCCACAAGGCTCCCGGAGCACCCAAAAACTAAAACCAAAACCCGGAAACCGGGGACACTTTGCGTAACACAAAAGAAATAGAAACTGCCGAGTCAGACGTTTCCAGGGACTGTTTCTCGGGAAGACTTGCGCCCGGCCATTTGGTTTCTATTATCTCAATTCATTTTCTCCATTGTATTGCATTGCTGGAGCTTAATCTCCGAGGTGGCTTATAGCTGGGAGCGCTGGAGCGATGGACTGCAAATACAGCAGCTGTTCTCTGTCTTACTCAGCATTTTACATGGAGACCAGAGGCATTGTGGGAGAAAACCGAGACCTCAATAATCCATTCACACTTGTTACCTCGGAGTGCACTGGAAGACCAGACAGACAGACAGACAGAGAGAGAGAGAGAGAGAGAGAGATTTGGGATATTATAAATCTCTCTGTTGTTATCTGTATCTCTAGAAGGTTTGGAGTTTGATTCATCCCCTTTAATAGCAAAGTTGAAGTGACACTAAACTCAGGAGTTACATCTTAAAAATTAGGGATGCACCGATACCGATACTAGTATTAGTGCCGAGTATTTGTACTCGTCCAAATGTTCCAATACCTTCCCCGATACCGGAACTTCCGGTATCAGGAAGCAGGGCAGCGAGTCATTACACGCTGTCCAGGTTCCTGATTGGCTGGGAAGCAAGCTCCATGCACCCTCCCCACTTGGTTCCTGATTGGTCGGGAAGATGGCCAATGAAGAAGCCGGATGGCAAGTCATTACCCCCCCCCCCCCCCCCCCCCCCCCCCGGCTTCCTGATTGGCCGGGAAGATGGCCAATGAGGATGACCTGACTGGTCGGAAAGATGGCCAACGAGGAAGCTGGACCGCAAGTCATTACCCGCCCCCTGGCTTCCTGATTCCTTCCTGATAAAGTAGTCACCGTTTCAAGCTCCCTCCCGCGATGGACTACAATCTCATGTTTAGTTTCCTAATCTGTACTGAGATTGTAGTCCATCCTGGGAGTGATCTTGGAGCGGTGACTACTTTACAACACACACAGGGACCATGGGGGACATAAGTAGCCCCCCTCCAGAAGGAAGGACAGTGTCAGCACCAAGTCAGAGATGATTGGAAGATCTACAGCCGAGTGATACACAAATAAGATACATTGTTGTTCATAGTTGAGGGACTTTAGGGCTCGTTCACACAACTTTTTGGTCCAGATCTGGTGCAGATCTGCAGACACAGTGCTATGCATGCACTGCGTTTTCGACGCATTTTTGACAATTTTTTTTTTTTGCTGGAGTGGGGCTGCCAGTATGTTAGCTGCTGTGCAGTACGTTTTGGCGCGTTTTTGACGCGTTCGTGCATTTCCGGACCGGATAAAATGTGACATGCAGTATTTTCTCTGTCCGGAACGGACTGCGCGCGTGAGAACTGTTGCCCATAAAACACATAGGGATACATTGGCATGCATTTTGGGTGCAGGAGCGCACGGTTCTGGTCCGGACAGAATCCAGACGTCGTGTGAACAAAGCCCTGAATGCGCATTTTGGATTTATCTCCGGAGTTTAGTGTCGCTTTAAAACAATTATAATTTCCCTTTAAGAATAAAAAAAAAATCAAACGAGGAAGCTGAGAAAATGTTGATAATTTGGTGTTTCTGTCGGCCACGTTCACAGCTGAGTGAATAAAGTTGGATTTGGCAGTTGTATTGATACCAGGTGGAACGTCTCAGGGTAAGAGCTAATGTCGGCAAAAACTGCAGACTCAGCAGATCCGTCTTATATAATCAGGGGGAGCGGCCATGTCAGTTCCAGTTCAGTGGTCTAATAGCGCTCACATGTACTGATGTGTGTAGAGCAGAGAAGACGTCTGACATGAAGTTCACTGCGAATGATGCTCAGCTGTCAGAGCGCAGCGTGCGTCAGCCGCCATTATAGGCCAAAAACAGATCTAATACAACACAAGGATTCCACCAGACTAGGTTCTAAACTACTAAGGACTGATATTAAGAGCTTAACAATAGGGCTGCGGAAATTAACGATTAATCCCTCTTCTTTTGATCGGTCCTCACCACTCCGCCGCCTTCTGGGTCTTCCGAGAGTTCCGTCGGAAATCCGGTGACGTCACGGACATCGACGTCACCGGACTCCTCCCCCTTCCCCAAGTGGCTCCATCGGCTAACGAAGGGAAGGGGGGAGGGGTCCGGTGACGTCGATGTCCGTGACGTCACCGGACTCCTCTTCCCTTCGTTAGCCGAGGAGTTCCGCTTGTTCAGGGGGCCCAAAGAGGAAGCAGAGGGCCCCCAGCTCCTTCATGTAATCCCCCCTCCCTCCCCCGCCGCTCTGCCACCCGTAGCAGTAGAATGTACGGGCAGCTGTGCAGGGAGCGGAGGCTGTGTCGGTCACCTGTCTGCCTGGCTGAGCTGCTACAGACATCGCAGGCACCGCCAGGCAGCACAATCAGTGACTTTACCTAGGCTGAGATGATGTCATCACTCTGCTGCAGGCACGAGGAAGCATTTCCTCATTCTCCCCGCCCCCAGTCATCAGTTTGCTGTATTGTACTAGTATCGGTATCAGTGCATCCCTAGTAGCAAGTTACAAGGTGGAAGGCGGCAGCAGGGGCTGATCTGTGCCAGAGATTTCAGTCCAGGGAGTAAATGGTGACCATAGATGATGCCACCAGTAGATGGTGACCATGGATGATGACTCAATGGTAAAAAATGGAAAAATTGAAAAAGTAGCAAACTTAGTATTTCTTTGGATTTTTTGGCCCACACACTTACAGTCATCATGTTTTCAGACAGCTCCAACTCTCTCAGCTCAGTTTCCCTGAACTCCCTGTCCAGTACAAGATCACGAGGGACAGAGCAGTCTCCAGCAGGAAGTGGAGAGAGTGTTGTGTCTATGTGTTTGTGGAGACACACACAGCTTACTAACACACGTAGGACCTGCAAGGGAAAGGAGTCACCCTAAAACACAAAATCACAATACAAATTAGTAAACTAAACGTGAGATTGTAGTCCATCCCGGGAGTGAGCTTGGAGCGGTGACTACTTTACAACACACACAGGGACCATGGGGAACAAAAGTAGCCCCCCTCCAGAAGGAAGGACAGTGTCAGCGCCATTTCAGAGATGATTCGACTTGTGACGAGGGAGCATGGAGCTGGCTTCCCGGGCCAATCAGGAAGCCGGGCAGTGTGTAATGACGCGCTGCCCGGCTTCCTGATACCGGAAGTATCAGTGTGCAATTTTAGGATTTAAGGGGATCACTTTAAACTCCAATCTTTCCACAGAAAAGCAGACACGCAGTTATAACAACTGAGACATTTATGTTCCAAATAATGTTTTTTATAGCCGGATCTCACGGCTTCTATGAAGAGATTTCCGCCTGAACCGGGTTGGGATATTAAATATGTGAACACACCTGTATGGGAGATGCTCCGGGCGTCACGTATGCTCGCACCGAGCCCTGACTTTATCACAATGTTATTTGTGGTTCCCAGGTACGCTCTCCGTCCCCCGGCCCATGCCAGGTAACCTTATCTGACGGAGGATGACATCAGGGTCAGAGATTGCAGCGGTCTGGGGAAGTTTTCTGCCCATAAATGACACCGAATTTTATTCCTTTTTTATTCTGTCATTAGACCGAAATAAATGTTTTGTTTTCTTTTTTTTCCTGTTTACAGCACTTAAAATTCCTCGGGACGGGATCCAGCAAACATTACGTAGGAGCTTTCTTATCTAAAGGTCGCTGCTTGCACACCTCATGACCTCACCTCCCAGACATGTCGCCTCATCCAAACAATTAACCTGTTCAAGATGAGAGCCTGGAGAAGGTACCGCTGACTTCAGAGGGAGCGAGGCTGAAAGATGCTCAGAATTATATATCAATAAATATTGATGAGTCACCAAATACAGAAACAGTATCAGGGAAGGAACCCCGTCCCTCCCTTCAGTCTTCTATCTGACCTCCGTCCTCCCTTCAGTCTTATATCCAAACTCCGGCCTTCCCATCAGTTTTCTATCTGACCTCCGTCCCTCCCTTCAGTCTTCTATCTGACCTCCGTCCTTCCCTTCAGTCTTCTATTTGACCTCCGGCCTTCCCATCAGTTTTCTATCTGACCTCCATCCTCCTTGTCAGCAGGGGCGCCCCGAGGCCGGGTGTCACCCGGTCTCCAGACCTATGATGTGGTGCGCGGCCATCAGATTGACGCCTGCAGAGAGAGGAGGGGACGTTCACCCGGCGGGATGAGGTATGCCGCCAGGTCCCCTGCTCTCCGGACAGTGTCGGGCTCTCGGTCAATGACCGAGTGCCTGACTTTTTAGAGGGAGTGACACCAAAATGACTGCAATGGTTTCACCTGGGTGCGAGCCGCAACCCCCTTGTGACGCCACTGCCCTTCAGTCTTATATCTGACCTCCATCCTTCCCTTCAGTCTACTATCTGACCTCCATCCTTCCCTTCAGTCTTCTATCTGACCTCCGTCCTCCCCTTCAGTCTTCTATCTGACCTCCGTTCTTCCCTTCAGTCTTCTATCTGACCTCCGTCCTTCCCTTCAGTCTTCTATCTGACCTCCGTCCTTCCCTTCAGTCTTATATCTGATCTCCGTCCTTCCCTTCAGTCTTATATATGACCTCCATCCTTCCCTTCAGTCTTATATCTGACCTCCATCCTTCCCTTCAGTCTACTATCTGACCTCCATCCTTCCCTTCAGTCTACTATCTGACCTCCGTCCCTCCCTCCATCTTTCCGGTGTCCTTCAAGATGTTCCCGAAGCTTTACCTGATGTTTTTTTTATGATATCACTGTATATAGATGTATTGTTTTTAGGCAAGTACAACTTTGTACTTTGTCTATCTATTAATATCTATCTATCTATCTATCTATCTATCTATCTATCTATCTATCTATCTATCTATCTATCTATCTATCTATCATCATCATCATCGATCTATCTGTTTATCTAATAAAATACAAGACCCCCTTTTCTCATGGCATGATGAGAAGATCCGGAGCCAGGTTCAGAAATTGGAGAATAATCAGGGGCCAAGCCAAGGCGCACAGGTACACACCAGGTGGGCCCAAGCTTGATACTCATATACAGGTGAAACTCGAATAATTAGAATATCGTGCAAAGTTCATTTATTTCACTAATGCAACTTAAAAGGTGAAACTAATATATGAGAGAGACTCATTACATGCAAAGCAAGATAGTTCAAGCCGTGATTTGTCATCATTGTGATGATTATGGCTTACAGCTCATGAAAACCCAAGAACCCCAAATCCACAACCTCTAAAAAGTAGATTGTTACATGCAATCAATAAAACAAGGATTGTACATAGAACAATATCGGACCTCTGAAAAGTACGAGCATGCATATGTACTCAGTACTTGGTTTGGGCCCCTTTTGCAGCACTTACTGCAATTACTTTTGCACGATATTCTAATTATTCGAGTTTCACCTGTATGTACTCCATAGAGGAGATTCCTCTCACAATATAGAGGTCAGGTGAGGCTTTATGTGTGATATAATATACGGTCTACTTTGGGTGATTACTGGTAAGGAAACACCACCAAGACTAATGCTGTTGGGTTTGTTGGCGGTTAATCAAGCCATTTGGTTGCTTCTTCTTCATTGATTCCTGTGAAATATGAAGCAGGTGGATAGTTCTGTTCCGCAGGAGGATAAAATGGTTCTGAACCATTCTGACCGCTTCCATAATGGAAGATCTGGTGGCACTCAGCTGTAGGCTACACCTAGTGACCAGACTTCCATCTCTGCAGAAGACCATACCCCACCTCGCCTATCAGATGACCCGCTCCTGCGGGCAACCAAGTTCAGGCTACCATAAAGATCTGATATTGTTCTCAACAGTATCTTCGACAATCACTGTGCAGTGATTACTGGGTGATTTCTTTGGGTGATTACTGGTAAGAAAAGGCAACCCAGACTAACGGTATGGTGGGGGGGGGTTAATCAAGCCACCATGGGTGCTACTTCTACATTGATTCCTAGGATGCGCTCAAATGTGAAATATGAAGCAGGTGGATAGTTATATGTGTCCCACAGGAGGATAAAATGGTTCTGAACCATTATGAAAGTTCCCATAATCCTTTGTTGATGGAAGATCTGGTGGCACTCAGCT
The DNA here is from genome assembly GCF_000935625.1 of Nanorana parkeri. Lineage (NCBI taxonomy): Eukaryota > Metazoa > Chordata > Amphibia > Anura > Dicroglossidae > Nanorana > Nanorana parkeri. Next base: position 505,595 of record NW_017306360.1, on the reverse strand, counting down.
ATGGGCTACACCAAGGCCCAGTCCCCAGAGTCCCATCTCTGCAGAAGACCCAACTCCACCTCGCTTATCATATGACCCGATCCTGAGGGCAGACAAGTTCATCCTGCCATGAAGACCTGATATATTTCTCAGCCGTCCCTTCGACAATCACTGCGCAGCAGATGTTCCCCACAGGATAGGGCTGGGTTATGTTGTCATTGTGACACAAACCTGGTCGTGACGGCAGGGTTGTTTGGTTTGGAATCCCATCCTAGCTATCATCACGCCTTTGGATGAGAGCCACAAACAGAAAAGTCCATTTGTTCAGCACTTTTTTTTTTTTTCCGTGTCCTCGATGCCGAGCTAAAACAGCACCTTGTGAAACAGAAGCTCGTACGCCTACCGAATGTTATGCACATTTGATGTTATGGACAATGCGGTTCCTCAACAGATAGGTGGATTTTTAATCCTTAAAGTGGACCTTGCATCAGATGTATTTCCTTCATGTTAAATGCATGCTAGGTGTAATATTTCCTCTTATTTATTACCTCTCATCAATTTCACAGAAGTCCTCCTGACAATTCATTAACTGCATTTCTGCAATGCTTCCTCCCGCCTGCAGCAGACTGATCTCTGGGGGAGGGGAGACTGGGGAAATGCTTCCTCCTGCTTGCAGCAGACTGATCTCTGGGGGAGGGGAGACTGGGGAAATGCTTCCTCCTGCTTGCAGCAGACTGATCTCTGGGGGAGGGGAAAACTGAGAAAATGCTTCTTCCTGCCTGCAGCAGACTGATCTCTGGGGGAGGGGAGACTGAGGAAATGTTTCCTCCTGCTTACAGCAGACTGATCTCAGGGGGAGGGGAGACTGAGGAAATGCTTCCTCCTGCTTGCAGCAGACTGATCTCTGGGGGAGGGGAAAACTGAGAAAATGCTTCTTCCTGCCTGCAGCAGACTGATCACTGGGGAGAGGAGACTGAGGAAATGCTTCCTCCTGTCTGCAGCAGACTGATCTCTGGGGGAGGGGCGACTGAGGAAATGCTTCCTCCTGTCTGTAGCAGACTGATCACTGGGGTAGGGGAGACTGAGGAAATGCTTCCTCCTGCCTGCAGCAGACTGATCACTGGGGGGAGGGGAGACTGTGGAAATGCTTCCTCCTGCCTGCAGCAGACTGATAACATCATCTCAGGAATCCCGACATTGCATTTGTGCACATTATTGTGCATTTGTCACCCCATTCATTTCAATGGGCTGCCCTACACGTGATATACATGGCAACGAAGCTCATGCACCATTTTAACTTTGAACTTTGTTACATGTTTGTTGCGTGTCTGCGAGCGAAGATCTATAGACTTGCTTTGCGCATCTGGGGTGCCATTAACAATGAACCCGAGCAAAATTGTGTGATTTTATGCAAGTTCACGCACTACACTAGTGTGAACGAGGGCTTAAAGTAGTAATAAACTCTCTTTTTTCCAATAGCGAATCCAGATGAAACAAATAGACATCACCCAACACTTACAGTCATCATGTTTCTAAACAGATCCAACTCTCTCAGCTCGGCTTCCCTGAACTTCCTGTCCAGTACAAGATCACAAGGGGCAGAGCAGTCTCCAGCAGCCGTCCATCTACTAGCTGGGAGGAGAGAAGAGGAAAGAGAGGGGGGGGGGGCAGGAAAAGGAGATTGGATTGCCTTGCTGTGTCTGTGTGTTTGTGGAGACACACACAGCTTACTAGCACACACAAGGGTGGCTCCATAGGACCCTGAAAGGCAAAAGGAGTCACCCTACAACAGCATATCAGGCCCAGTGCTCAGCGGACCAGCTGATTCTACAGGAAGCTAAAACTTTTACACATCAGGGATCAGCATCCATTGTAAGAAGTTTCATCAGCATTTGAAATCAATAAAAAACATTTTGACTTTAATATCATTTTAATTCATGTTTGAACAATGATACTGGTGCCAAATATTGCGGCATGCCAGGAATTTATTAAAGGTCCACTTTAAAAAGAACACGGTTCCTCTAAAAGCTCCAAATTGTGACAAAAAAAAAAGAAGCAAACCTTTCCGGTGAACCTTACGATGTGACATACAGTATGCGGATGGTGAAAGCCTCTTCTATAAATATTGCAGGTTAGGTGCAGCTGGAAACCACATTGTGTAACATTCCTTTATGCGCGCGTACCAACTGTTTACATCATTGGTTCCGTACGTGAAATGTCGAGAAAGGCGGACATTATTATTTGTTCAATGGAGGAGCGCAGACTACACGTGGCTACAAAGACTCTGCAGAAGAAAAGGGAAAAAAAACTGTTTTCTAGTTGATGTAATGGCCAAAGCCTACCCGTGGAATTGTTCTCTTTGGTCCATCAGTCATCACGTAGGTCTGCTTTACATGGAAGCATGCCGTACTGATTCTTCTACCAGCAAAGTAGACGTAAAGGATATTAAAGTGACACTATACTCAGGAGTTAAACCTTTAAAATGCATTCAAGTTCCTTAACTATGTAACAACAATGTATCTTATTTGTGTATCACTCGGCTGTAGATCCTCCAATCATCTCTGAATTGGTGCTGACACTGTCCTTCCTTCTGGAGGGGGGCTACTTCTGTTCCCCATGGTCCCTGTGTGTGTTGTAGAGTAGTCACCGCTCCAAGCTCACTCCCGGGATGGACTACAATCTCACATTTAGTAGGGATGCACCGATACCAATGCTAGTATCGGTATCGGTGCCGATGCCGAGTATTTGGGCGAGTACTCGTACTCACCCAAATGCTCCGATGCCTAGCCCGATACTTCCGGTATCAGGAAGCCGGGCAGCGAGTCATAACATGCTGTCTGGCTTCCTGATTGGCCGAGAAGCCAGCTCCATTCTCCCTCGTCACAAGTGACGAGGGAGCATGGAGGCGGCTTCTCGGCCAATCAGGAAGCCGGGCAGCGTGTAATGACTTGCTGCCTGGCTTGCTGATTGGTCGGGAACTGGCAAATCAGGAAGCTGGGCGCCTTGTAATGACGCAGCGTCCGGCTTTCTGATTGGCCGGGAAACCGGCTTCATGCTCCCTCGTCACCTCATGACGAGGGAGCATGGAGTCGGCTTCCCAGACAATCAGGAAGCCCGGTGTCGAGTCATTACATGGCCCCCGGCTTCCTTAATGGGACTTCCGGTATCGAACAAAAAAATATCGGTACTTGCAGGGGTGTCCCAAGGCTGCTTGACACTTGGAGCGGAGACCGGGTGACACCCCGCCTTGACGTCATCGCGCATGCGCAGCTGTCTTATTGACTTGTTGATGGACGCTGGCAGAGAGAGGAGGGGACGTTCACCCGGCGGGAGGTATGCCGCCGGGTCGCCTCCTCTCTCCTGATACTGTCGGGCGTTCGGTCCATGACCGAGCGCCCGACTTTTCAGAGGGGGGTGACACCAAAATGACTGTGAGTCATTTTGGTGTCACCCCTCCAATGGTGCCACTCGGGTGCGGGCCGCACCCCCCTTGTGACGCCACTGTCCTAGAGTCACCATAATGCATTGGCTGTTTTATGTCTTCTTGTTATGAACAAACACCAATAATAAAAGTGTCCTCGGTCCGTGACCGTGTGCCCGACTTTTCAGAGGGGGTGACACCAAAATGACTGTCAGTCATTTTGGTCTCACCCCTCCAATGGTGGCACCTGGGTGCGGGCAGCACCCCCCTTGTGACTCCACTGGTACTTGTACTCGATACCGAATAAAACGCTATCTGTGCATCCCTAATATTTAGTTTACTAATGTGTATTGACGTTGTAGTCCATCACAGGAGTGAGCTTGGAGCGGTGACTACTTTACAACACACACAGGGACCATGGGGAACAAAAGTAACCCCCCTCCAGAAGGAAGGACAGTGTCAGCACCAATTCAGAGATGATTGGAGGATCTACAGCCGAGTGATACACAAATACGATACATTGTTGTTCATAGTTAAGGTGCTTAAATGTATTTGAGTTTAGTGTCACTTTAACCTTCTACAGCCTTGAAAGGCCACTATGACTTGTAAGCTTGCACTCCAAGTTAGCCAATAAATGGTATCACAGCTATATCCAAACTTCTACTTTCGGTACACCACTGATAAATATACAGTAACAAGACTAACGTTTCCCTTTAAGGAACGCAAAGTGACACCTAAAAATATGAAGAACAGACCCATCAAAGTAGTTCCTATAGTAGACAATGCAGCAATCACTACAGAATGTAACAACTGTGTGTCTCCCTTTAATCGAAGGCCTGAAGGCCAACCAGCGCCATGTATGGAGACCTGGGATAATAGGGCTCATTATCAAGGCTCCATGCAGGTCTCAGCCTCCGTACAGTTAATGCCCCGGAGTATCCTGGGTGCTGGGGAAGATCCAGGTCCTTTGGCGCCAGTGCTGTGATTTCACAATGTCCCATCATAAACATGTGGTAGCGAGAGCACAAAGAGACTATGATAACACGCCATTGTCCAGACTTTCCCTGCAGAAACCACAAACAGATGTTACAAGAAAACAGGTCAAGACATCATGGAAAACCCTTTGTATGCCAGTGAGGTATTGACGATTGTCTGTATCATGGCTTTCAAGTTTTCTGGGACAGGACGTGCCACTGGTCATACTTCTAAGAAAAAAAAACACCATTTATGTAAAAGTTTTCTCTACTGATAATTAGAAAGACATGGATGCAAAGCCTACCTTATAGCCCAACAGGCCCGGCGCTAGCGCAAGGCAAGTAAGGCGGGCGCCTTACGGCGCTGCAGGGTGAGGGCGGAAAAAACAGGGCATTTTGACAAGTACTCGTACTTGTCAAAATGCTCCGACGTTGCGCTAAGTTTTTTTTTTTACTTACCTTCGGTGCGGGAGAGCAGCGGCGAGTCAGCGCTGGTCCAGTGGGAGGAGCTCCAGGTGGGGTCCTAATTTATTAGATTTTTACCTTTTACAGATGTCTTCAGGATGGTCATATGACACACTGGGTCCTCTTCATCTTCAGGTCTTCTACTGGAGGTGGTGCACCGCTACTCTGTGAGCGCAGGATGCTATGGTAGTGTATACTGGGTCCTCCTCAGGTCTTCCTGGTGGTGAGCGATCCTGAGTGCAGGGTGCTATGGTGGTGTACATTGGGTTCTCTTTGTCTTCGGGTCTTCCCCTGGTGGTAGATGATCCTCAATGATGCATCGGTACACTGTGAGTTGAGGGTGCTTTGGTGATATACACTGGGTCATCTTCCTCTTCTGGTCTTTTGGTGGTGGGCAATCCTTAATGATGCATCTCTACTCTGTGAGTAAAGGGGGTAGAGGTGATGTACACTGGGTCTTTTCCTCTTCAGGTCTTCTCCCAGTGGTGGGTGATCCTCAATGATGTATCTCTACACTATCAATGAAGGGTGCTATGGTTATGTACACTGGGTCCTCTTCCTCTTTGGTTCTTCTGCTGGTGGTGGGCGATCCTCAATGAAGTATCTCTATGCTGTGAGTGCAGGGTGCTATGGTGATGTACACTGGGTCCTCTTCGTCTTCTTCGGGTGGTGGGCAATCCTTAATGATGCATCTCTACACTGTGAGTGAAGGGTGCTACGGTGACATACACGGGGTCCTCTTCCCCTTTGGGTCTTCTGCTGGTGGTGGGTATTCCTCAATTATGTATTTCTACACTATGAGTGCAGGGAGCTATGGTGATGTACACTGGGTCCTCTTCGGGTCTTCTCCTGGTGGTGGGCACTTACCATACCATACACTGATTCTTTTTTAGTTCAAGTATCATGGCATTGCCTTTTAAGCTGAACTCCGGCCTACCCTTCAGTCTTGCACAGTTGTACCGGCTGCTCTCCTGGACTGAAATCTCTTACTTTGATATCACTGCACACTGGGAGCTTCTCACAATGTATATTAGAAGCTGCAGCAATTCAGACAGAGCCAACCTCATTTCCTGACTGGTTGACGTCCAGCACTATCTAGCCGCATTTTCCTTGGCCCATCCATTTTATTCATTGGATTTCATTTCTTCCCATCACAGAGGCTCAGCATCACATGTGGGAGTTACCTAGGGCAGGCTGTATGCAAATGTAGAAAAAAGCTACACCTCCAGACAGGCAACCACACAGCAAGCATTTTGAAATTTGCATAACTCCTACCAAGAGCCAGCCCACTGCTTGCATCAGACTTAGGGGCTCTTGAGATGTTTTCAGGAAGCTATGTACAGCACCCCTCCCATCAGCCGAAATCTGCCTGTATTGCATGGAGAAACACATCATGATGACATCACTGGGTCTAAAATTATTATAATAAAATTAAAATGTGAAACTAGAAAGATTGATTAGCATATTGATGAGGGTGTCATGGTGGAACCTGCGTAGGCAAAATATAAGCAGTGTTCAGCTTTAAACAGTCGCATAATAAGGTTCGGGCTCCCTGGGGGGCCTAGATGTACTCTGATCACACCTAGTGGGACCCCTAAGAGGCCAGACACACATTTTACTTTCATGATGTCCTCTTGCCCGCCTGCCACATTTTTAGAATGTCTCCTTAGCAAACTTAAAAGGCACCCCTTGACGTTCGACCTGTCCCTCATTAATAAGGTAGACTCCGATTACTGACATATCTGCTACTGATGGTTCTAGCAATGTTAATGGACACAGTTATTCATACTCCGTGCAGTGTTGACTCGTTTTTCTTAGATATGTTCTGTTAATAGGTTGTTAACTGTATGTTTGCATTTATAACCGTGGATATAGACAAGGATCAGCTATGTACACCTGATATGCCATTTTCTATATGTCTGAATGATCTGACTTTATGTATCAGGCCATGTGATTAACATGTACTTTCAGCATTGCGGGATTGTATCCCTCTATACCATTGTAATCACTCTTGATGTATTTCCCTTGTAAATCCAATAAAAACGACATGCTTAAAAAAAAAAAATAAGGTTCGGGATTTTTCACCCCAATAGCTCAGTAAAAGGTCGCCGTTGCAGTTTAGTTGCCCTGAATTGCTTGGACATTATTTTAATTCCATTTATAACTCTACAGCAAGACACAGTGGAAAAAAACCTAGAGAAGTGTGAAACATAAAAGGGACATAAAACATATAAAAAGGAGTCCTTGGTTGCGCAGAACATAATGCATTCTTTCACACATTCCAATAAAAATTCCGGAGCGCATTCCTGTCATATTCTTTCACAATTTTCTCTGAAACTCTTTAAGTATTCCAATAAGTCCAAGGTCTCAGCTTTTCAGGACATTAAATATAAAAAAGCTCGTTAGAGATGGGGGATGTCTGATGTTAACTTCTCGGAACTGCCAAACAAAACTTTGCCATTAAAGGGGAGCGCTTTAAAGCCGGCTTGCTCTTAGACCAGTCTCTTGCACTTCGTTCTCCCCCCCGCTGCAGTGGTCTGGGGCCCCGTAAATCATCATGTACTATATACTGTGAATAGAATGTTAGGACGCCGAGGGACATACCACCACAATGGGGAAAAATGGCAAAGCCCTGCCTCTTCCAAGACGGCCCCCTCCATACAGAGACATAGTGCAGAACAAGGTATGGTAAGCTGGTAATGGGGAACATATCAGCTGCAAGAAGACCACAGGAAATACGGGTAACTAGGGATGAGCTGAACATGCCTGTTCGGTTCACTTGGATGTTCACCAATCCAGCTAGAAATTTGGGTTCGGTGAGCATCCAATTGAACTGAACCCGTGCAGCCTGGGTTCTAGCAACCAATCACGACGCTGTGTGGGCCAGCTGCTAGCATCCTAGCAACCAAAGATGCTGTATGGCCCAACCGCCATAATCCTAACAACCAATGATCCTGTGCAGTCCTAACAGCATCTTTTGGTGCTAAGACACTGTTAGTCCCACAGCATTATTGTTTGTTATACACTGTGGCCAGATTATTATGACCACCCCATCAGTACTTCGTTGGGCCACGAGATGACTCCACGAGATGACTTCGTTGGGCCGCCTCGTGACTCCACGAGATGATGAAAGGTGATGCGAGGAATCTGACACTGCACTGTTGCCCTTCTGTTGTCTTGTACCAGTCTTGCCCCTCCCCCGTTCTGCCCTAACATTGACTAGTCGCTGACGGCCACAATTCGCACGTTCAGACCCAGATTTTCGGCTGACAGTCCGGTCTTTAAACACTTTAACAACAGCTGCTCTTGAACATTGAACGAATTCTGCTGTTTTGCTGATACTTGCTCCATTGCGCCGAGCGCCAACAATCATCCCACGTTCAAAGGCTGTTAAATCGCATTGTTTCCCCGTATCTTCAGAAAAAAATAACTCCTACTGTTGTGGTAAACAACCTGCTTCCCTATTTATAATGGTCTGGCCCTCTAGCAACTTCAGCGCCAAATTATAGCTAATTTGCCTACAAACGTCAGGTGGTCATAATAATCTGGCCACTCAATGTAGTATGCCTACGTCCTAGCAACCATAGATGCTGTGTGGCTCTGATGCTAGTATCCTAGCAACCAGTGACCCTATTCGGCCTGCACAGTGCCTCTGGTTGCTAGGACACTGATGGTCCAGTAGCGTTATATTTTGCATGGTGCACCTGCCTTCATCCTAACAAACAAATCCTAACAACCAATGATGTTGTTCTGGTCAGCCGTCAGCATCCTAGCTACTAAAGATGCTATGCAGCTCAATCGCTAGCATCCTAGCAACCAATTACCCTGTTTGTCCAGCAGATACTGGCAGTCCCACAGCGACAAAGGTTGCTTGGTGTGTCTGCCTGCATCTTAGCAACCAGTGATGCTGTGCAGGCCAGTCACTAGCGTCCTTGCAACCAAAGACGCTTGGCGGCCCGTCCTTGCAGCCCATAACCCTGTGTGGGTCATACAGCATACAGACAGGCGAAGTGGTGAAATTGTTCCCCCATTCACTAAACTGCAAACAGCTTGGGTGTAATGGATCCCCGCTTACTGCGCATGCGCCAGGCATGCGTTCACGTACTATTCGGGACCGCGCCCTTCCGCGCGTGCGCAGGAGCGGTCAACTACCAGCACAGAAACGTGCTATAGTGGCGCACAGGAAGTGACTCATAACAGCTATCACTTCCCCTATATAAGCTCAGCCACAGCATCACCATGTTGCTGGATTATCGTCAGCTCTCCCTTGTTCCTGTGATTCCGTTATTATTGCCTGACTCCTTGTGACCTGGAATCCCTTGACGACCCTTGATTGCTGCCTGCCTTGACCTCGGAACTGTTTGTTTGACTACTCTTTTGCCTGACCCTTTTGTACCTCGATTGCCCGCTTGGATTTGACCTTGGCTCGTCCCATCGGATTACGGCTTGCACGGTGCTCAACATCACTGGCACTCCTGCCACTTCTTGTCCTCCTGGTCTCTGTTCCCATCCCCAGAGTCCACCAGGACACAAGGTACAAGGGAAGCCTCCTCTCACATCCGGTCTCCAATAAGGTACGTAACATTGGGTTTGGATTGAACTCATGGAAGCTCATTCATACTGTCCAGTCCTTCGCCCTCTGTCTGCGTTTTTGGGCTCAGCTTCCAGAGTTCAGTTCCTCCTAAATGGGAATAACAATATATTATGGGGGGGGGGGGGTTCTTGTCCGGCTCTTCTTAACACAAGCAGCAGTTTCTGCGGTTCTCTGCACTGGACGGAAATGTGAGAAGCGCGATTGATGTCAGCTCCGGCCCTAATATGAAATGAATGCTTTGCTGACATTTTCTCAGACATCATGGTTATTATCTGACATTTTATCAGTGAACAGGGAGGAGGGCTGAACCCCGGGAAGAGATAAGTGCTGACACCCAGCCTCCATTTACCAGCGCTAATCAGATCGGCAGCAAGACAGCTACCTAAAATTAGCATTTATTTCCTGGAAAAGGTGTATAACGCTCTTGTGTGCCAAGAGGCTTATATATAAAAAAAAAATTAACCCGGTAACCAGACACCGCGAACAAAGTCAGAACAATGAAATGTGCAATTAGCAGAGTAATTTCCTTCAATAAATGCATCATCGGTGTCTGTCATCACCATGTGGGCTCAGGAGCAGCAATTGTCTTAAAGATGAACTCCAGGCAAACATTTAAATGCACTGATGATATACATATACAAGGACTGTTTTACCTGCTAGGGATGTGTATTTCTCTCCATCCAGTCTTCAGATTAACACAGGTCTGAAGTCTCACTTTTACTTGCCGCATCCAGCCTCTGACTGGACTGTGAAATGGACTCTTCAATTAAGCCCAGGATTTGGTGAAACACGTCAGAGGGGCAGACCTGAGACGGGACTTTGCCCAGCCCAGCACCTCCATGATTGAGCCTCCATGATTGACAGAAGTGAAATCCGATAAAAGAAAGGGGTGGGTCAGAGACAGTTCATCTTGGGAGGAAAGAGCTAGATGTTGCTGCACTAAATAGATGGAGGATTAATTCCCAATCATTAGTCAGTGTCAGTGGAAGGAACAGTTTGCCATTTTTGGTGCCACTGGTAAGAATTATTTACTGGTAGGATTTGTGCCCCATCCTTAGTGTCAATGGCAAGAATTGTGTCCATCCTTGGTTTTACTGGGAGAAATTCGCCCCCTCCTTGGTGTCACTGTGAGGAATTGTGCCCCATCGTTGGTGTCTTTGGGAGAAATTGTGCCAATCGTTGGTGTCACTGGGAGAAATTGTGCCCCCTCCTCTGTGTCAAAGGGAGAAATTGGGTGGCACAGTGCCCCAAGGCCCTGATAAAGGAAATCAAAGGACCACAACAGACCTGCAGGACCACAGTACGGTGACCGCCGACCTCCTATTTGGCTGTCATTTGGTTTTCCAGCTGATACTTGCAGAGAGAGGAGACCACTTCTAAATGTGTTTCCATAAATTTTAAAATCTGCTCCTTCAGGAGAAGAACAAGGAGATAGCAGACCTACGAGGACACAAGGACAATATTAGCAAAGTGTACAGTATATGGCATAGAAATCATCACTATATTTCAAATTCATTTTTTTATTGAAGTGGGATTATGAAACATAGAGATTTTAATAGCAGGGAGACATGTGGAGAATCGGTCACATCCCTCTACAAATACCATCTAGAAAACCAAACAACAACTCTTTGCTAAGCAGAAGTAGAGTCTTGTACCTTGTTAGCCATCGATAAGTGCAAAAAGTTTGGAGTTTATGTGATCCCCTTTATTGGCTAACCTAAGTTATTAAAGTAGCAAGCTTCCGGGATTGCTTAGCTGCTGTCAGTGTACCAGGGGTCCCACCTCTTACCAGGGTCGCCAGAGGCAGTGCAGGGCATGGGGTCTCCTTCTTCCTGGCAGAACTCCTGGCGTCAGGGCCGCAGGTGCACATGCGCAAAATGCGCGACGGGTGCGCGCACGTGGTACACAGGCTGCACGTGCGTAGTGCGCCTGCGCCCATTTAGTAACATCAGGTGTTGGCCTTGATGAGGGAGGTTTCCAGCACAAACTGTCCGCCCCTTCCCTCATGCTATTGGCTCCTGAATGGGGATGCCTCCTGGTTGCCTTGGCAACCAGGGGTGGTCCTAGGTTCCCCTGTGTATAAATACCAGTCAGAGCCCTGGCTTGTTGCTGAGTTATTCTACCTATACGGTGCGATCGCCCAGCCCCCTTGTGTTTGCACCTGCTGCCATTCCTGACCCCTTTATCTGGATTCCCGGTTACTAACCCTTCGGCCTGCCTTCCCGTTTTTGCACCTAGCCGCCTGCCTCGACCCCAACTGGACTTGATTACACTTTTGGATTGCCCTCTTGTACCTCGCTTTCAGAACCTTTGTCATTCCGCCATTGGGTTCCACTCACGGCTCAGCCGTACCCCCCTGACAGCTGCTTTCCTCAGGATTTGTACATTTCAGAAACTGGTTCCGAAACCCTTTTTTTATACTGGGTCACAAGGAGGAGCAATTAGATATAAGAATTTCAAAGAATATTACAACTGTTGTTTCCTGACATATGTGAGTGGTAAAGGCTTCTGTAAAGGGTTAGGCTATAGAGATAGGAATCAGAGGTGTTGCCGGAGTAATTGACTCAAAGATAGAAGTATCAGAACACTTCTCACCTACATGAGAGTTCTTCTGAAGTGTTCAAACAATAGAGAAGTAATGAAATAAAACTAGTGAACCGCAACTATTTTTCATGACACACTTGGATGGCACCAGGATGTACTAAGGGAAAAAAAGGAAGTAATTGCTTTGGGCAATGTTCGGCTGGGAAACCTTGGGTCCTGCCATTCATGTGGATGTTACACCTACCACCGACCTAAACATTGTTACAGACCAAGTACACCCCCTTCATGGAAACGGTATTCCCTGATGGCAGTTGCCTCTTTCAACAGAATAATGCATCCTGCCACACTGCAAAAACGTTTCAAGAATGGTTTGAGGAACACGACAATGAGTTTGAAGAGTTGTCTTGGCCTCAAAAACCTTCAGAGGTCTAGCGGAGTCAAAGTCTTGATGGGTCAGGGCTGTTTTGGTGGCACAAGGGGGATCTACTCCATCTTAGGTGGGTAGTCATATATTATGGCTGATCAGTGTGTATATATATATATACACACACAAACACACACAGTGGCATGCATTGTTGCAATATGTGATTTTATGAATACTCTGTGTGAACAGAAATCAAAGTTTGTATTTGTAATTTGTGTAGCTTGTTTTTATACCCTGGTCCCTTTAACGTCCCACGCGTTGCATTACATTGTTATGATTGCTCCTGCTGTCCATGTGCAAATCCTGCAGATTTTCACTCAGCCTATAATCTTAGCCACATCTCAGTGACAGTAGTAATAAAAATAATGAGAAACGGGTGACCACTTCTTCAGTGCTTTGCTGCTGCTGCTGCTCGGGATGTGCTCTGCAAGACATGTAAAGCTCGGAGAGCTTCAATCCAGTTGCCATCTATACTACTTATTGACCTGATCATCCAGATCTGCAGCTACCTGCCTGTTCCTGACATCCTTGTGGCATAATGAGACCTGGATGCTATCAATTTATGAAACTAGGATGCGGATGGTTGGAATTTCTTCCCAATGGTAGTTTAAAAAACAAATGTTGAGTTTAGCAAGAGGTC
>NW_017306360.1:487301-492466 GCF_000935625.1 Nanorana parkeri | reverse complement strand
ATGCTGCTGCTATAAACTGCATAATTTTTTTCAGGTGACTTTTCATCTGTTACACACAGTATGGCAACTTTAAAGTGTATGCCCAGACATTTCCCAAATTTAGGCAGGAAGATAGATGCTGTTATTTCACATTAGGTCCTTGTAACACAATGGTTACCAAGGAAACTGAACAATATACGCCGTATTAAATGTGTTTATTGAAGAACTGCCAAAACCTTGTGATTAGAGTCACCTCCTCTTCATCAGGGCACCTAATTAAAGGAAAAAAAAAGTGTTTCCATTTATTTTAATTAGCGAATTAGACCAAAACATTTCCAAACATGATTCTACTCTGTATCCTTCCTATCCATAAGGACTTATTACCAAATGAGGTAGTAGAATGAATTCTTCTATTCTTGATGGAACACATGGCATCCGATGAGACAAACTCAATGCGTTAGTCCACTTCACTTTTTCTGCCCTTGGCAGATAATTTAGAACAATGGGAAGGCCAGGCACACATATGTCCTATGGGAATGCAAAGGCATAAAATACATCAAACACTTAAAGTGACACTGAACTCAGGAGTTAAAACTTAAAATGTATTCAAGTACCTCAACTATGAACAACAATGTATCTTATTTGTGTATCACTCGGCTGTAGATCCTCCAATCATCTCTGAATTGGTGCTGACACTGTCCTTCCTTTTGGAGGGGGGCTACTTTTGTTCCCCATGGTCCCTGTGTGTGTTGTAGAGTAGACACCGCTCTAAAATCGCTCCATGGATAGACTACAATCTCAATATGAATCGGTAAACTTAACCTGAGATTGTAGTCCATCCCGAGAGCGAGCTTGGAGCAGTGCCTACTTTACAACACACACAGGGACCATGGGGAACAAAAGTAGCTATGCATTGAATGGCTTGAATGCATTTTTAAGGTTTAACTCCTGAGTTTAGTGTCACTTTAATAAATCACCATAGAAGACATTTACCAATGTATGGTGAATTAAAAGAAAAATAAGCCTTTATTTCAGCCCACCTCATTCGGTCAACCCAAGTCCAAAACAATCTACAAATTATAGGACAACGGTGGAATAATTCATTTGATCAAATGTTAGCCAATCCATATCCCTCAAGGCATGCAGTTTCTTAAACATATGTAGGAAAATTACAGTTCAATGAGCCTGCTGGCTCTGGTTAAGTAGCCGATAACAAGCAGGGCTATCCCCAAGGGGGTACCCAGAAAGACACTCAAAGCATATACCAACAGATGATGTCATAGACTGCAGTTCAGGTCCCCTATACCTTGTAAGTTGACAACAATTGGTCTAGGCCTTTAGGAAAAAGAGAATACTTGAAGATATAGGGATGCATTCAGTGGGGCAACCAGTGGAACCAGATATATACTTTGTTCCCCCCTGGGCCAGCTGTCTTTGGCCTCCTCCCACGTTCCCGGGCAGCTGAATTCCTTGGTCTGCATACCTGCTGTGCCCATTAGGAGGGGTTCCCACCATCCCTGAGCTGAGTTCTAGGGTCTGTACATCTGTGTGTCCATTATGCATTGCCCCAACCATCTCTGGGTCTGCATACTTGTTCTTCCCATTTTGAGGGGGTTCTCCAACATCCTTGTGCTGAGTTCCCAGGTCTACACACCTGCTGTGCTCATTCTGAGCGGCTCCCACCATGCCTGTGCTGAGTTCCCGGGTTTGCACACCCGTTGTGCCTATTATGAGAGTTTCCCACCATCCTGAGTTTTTGAAATGTCCAAGACATGTACAAAACCAGGGACTGAGTCAGTCCTCCTATAAGTAAAACATCACTTTTTGGTAGACTGATGCTTTAAGTGGACTTGCAGAGATTCCTGGATGGTATCACCAGTTGATACAGTAGGTTTTACTTCTCTGGAGTTATGCCGTAGAGCAGCCATTCTCAACCAGGGTTCCTCCAGAGGTTGCTATGGGTTGCTTGAGCTACGGCTGATTGACCTCCAACTGATGGCGCCCGTATAGTTCCGGGATCAATACTACTTGGCAGAGCCAGCAACATGACACTAATGATTGTCTGTAACTGTGGCAATCTGAGCACCAAAGTAAGTTCCCCAAGACCTGAAATTTATTTCAAGGGTTCCTCTTAGGTAAAAAGGTTGAGAAAGGCTGGAATAGAGGAAGGAATAGGCAGGGTATTATATATCATATACATTCTATGCATTGCTATCACACAACACCTGTAAATGATCCTGAGCCTCCTCAAAGGCTTACACATCATAGAGGCTTATTTAATAACCTGTCTTGAATAGCCTGTGTGCTGCGACCCGTAGCAACCAATCATAAGTTACCTTCCACTGCCCAAAATAAGCCTTTTATTATTGTATATTATTATGAGTTCGAAGCATCTTCCCGTGCTAAATCAGCAGAAAAAAAAATCCACAGAGCTATTCCATGAAAACACATTTACTGCAAATTCATTTGTCATTTGGAAAAACCTTAAACAATATTTTGACTGCATCAAACAGGCAATATGGTCAATGGAAGATTTAATATTTTTCTTTTAAAAGTAGATTTAAACCCAAACATTGCAATCTTTTATAATCAATTAAAATGTGCAACTTTCTTTTTTTTTTTTAAATGCCTGGTGATCCTGCAATGAAGGCCCTTGTTCAGACACTTCCTGTTTGGGATGACAACATAAATGTATATTCAAAGCTCAACTCTAACTCAACGTTCACAAAAACTTTAATTTAAACATATTCCTTAATAGCCACATAGGATAAAAAAAAATACTTTATGCATATTAAATGCCTTTGCAACCCCAAATATCACCTTTTGATAGTAGCAGTGATATAATTACTGTGATGTACATAGCCTGTTTTAGCGCAGCAGTAAATGGTCTTTATTATAGGATGGGGTGGAGATAAGACCAGTCACCCTGCACAAGTTGAGGGAGCAGCAGTGGCCGGTCTTTATTACAGGAGGGGGTGGAGACAAGACCAGTCACCCTGCACAAGGAGAGAGAGCAGCAGTAAGTTTTTTTTATTACAGGAGGGGGCGAGGACAAGACCAGTCACCCTGCACCCTTGAGAGAGCAGCAGTGACTGGTCTTTATTACAGGCGGGGGTAGAGACAAGATCAGTCACCCTGCACAAGGATAGAGAGCAGCAGTGACCGATCTTTATTACAGGAAGCTCCAAGCCTCACACTGGATTACTGCACAGATCTGGAAGAAATACACAAATCACACCAAGATTCCAAGAAGAATGCACAGGACTTTTGTATTTAAACCATATCTGCTTATCCTGAAGTTCAGCTCTAATAATGGATCATTCATCTGCTGTAACATAGTTACTGTTGGGATAAATACAATGTTGCATTCTATTAGACACGAAACAATAGGCCTAATCCAAGAAAGGATACACGTGGCTCTTGTATTTAGACAATATTTGCTTACTTCAGAGTTAAACTTTAATTCGTTTTATTTCTCTCTTTATCACCTGTTTATATATTTTTTTTTATTAATAAACTATATTTATATACACTATATTGCCAAAGTACTGGGACACCCCTCCAAATCATTGGATTTAGGTGTTCCATGAAGTTTTCTTGCTACTAAATATTCTGCGGTCACCTGTTAGCGGTATTATAACAAAGTGGAAGCAAGTGGGAACAACAGCAACTCAGCCAGGAAGTGGTAGGCCACGTAAAATGACAGAGCGGGGTCAGCGCATGCTGAAGCGCACAGTGCGCAGAAGTCGCCAACTGTCTGTAGAGAGCTTCATGGAATGGGTATCCATGGCCGAGCAGCTGCATCCAAGCCTTACATCACCAAGTGCAATGCAAAGCGTGGGATGCCGTGGTGTAAAGCACGCCGCCACTGGACTCTAGAGAAGTGGAGACGTGTTCTCTGGACTGACCAATCACGCTTCTCTGTCTGGCAATCCGATGGGCGTGTCTGGGTTTGGTGGTTGCCAGGAGAACGGTACTTGCCTGACTGCATTGTGCCAACTGTAAAGTTTGGTGGAGGGGGGATTATGGGGGAGGGGCTGTTTTTCAAGGGTTGGGCTTGGCCCCTTAGTTCCAGTGAAGGGAACTCTTAAGGCATCAGCACACCAAGACATTTTGGACAATTTCATGCTCCCAACTTTGTGGGAACAGTTTGGGGATGGCCCCTTCCTGTTCCAACATGACTGCGCACCAGTGCACAAAGCAAGGTCCATAAAGACATGGATGGGGGAGTTTGGGGGGGGGGGGAACTTGACTGGCCTGCACAGAGTCCTGACCTCAACCCCATAGAACACCTTTGGGATGAATTAGAGCGGAGACTGCGAGCCCGGCCTTCTCCCCCAACATCAGTACCTGACCTCACAAATGGTCCGACATTCCCATAGACCAGGGATGTCCAAACTGCGGCCCTCTAGCTGTTGTGGAACTACGAATCCCATGAGGCTTTGCAAGATTCTCCGAGACATGACTCCCGTAGAGAGATGCTTCATGGGATTTGTAGTTTCACCACAGCCGGAGGGCTCGGAGTTTGGACATCCCTGCTATAGACACACTCCTAAACCTTGTGGACGCCTTCCCAGAAGAGTTGAAGCTGTTCTAGCGCAAAGGGCGGAGCCAACCCAATATTGAAACCCTTTGGACTAACACTGGGATGCCATTAAAGTTCATGTGCATGTAAAGGTGTCCCAATACTTTTGGTGATATACTGTATATATAAATTTTTTCTTTTTTTTAACTTTTTTTCTTCTTTTACTTATTTTTTTTTCTGACAGAAGGACAGATGCGCTGAGTCACTTCTTAGAAACATTAAACTGCCATTCAGTTCCCTCTACACCTGCCTTTATTTTACAGCTCTGTGTTTATGGATGGGCGGTGATGTGCTGATAAACCGCCAAACTATTTTCTAATTTTAACGTTCTGCCTTGCACTGTTTAAACCAGGAAGCGGCACCTAGAAGATTAGCCCCGGGGCTCCATGTGGATGCATCCTGAGAGCAATAAACCCGGGCCCATCCTGGCGGTCCGCAGGAAGGGGGGAGGGGCTTAAAGCGACACTCAGGAAAAGTGGTTCAGAAGAGCCGGTTTGGATGTTGATGGGTCAGCACTTCTCTGGGACTGTGTTGTGGTTTCACATCCCAGACTGTCTGCCCCATAAATTTCTGCAAGGTAGCGATAACAGGACAAGAAAGT
>NW_017306360.1:480069-487238 GCF_000935625.1 Nanorana parkeri | reverse complement strand
ATAGAAATAACTGCGGAATTTGAGACCGGGGAGTGTTTGTGTTTATTTAAAATATGATTGTCCTAAGAGGACTGACATATGCTTTAAATAAAACAGGAACAGATGTGATTTGGAACAGGCCCGGCGATATTGCTGAAAAGAGCACGTAGCCTGTGCATAAAACCTCCTCTTTGTCTTTTGCTTTGACTTTAATCTGTAACCACTTCAAAGAGAACCTGTCACCCTGGCACTTCTCCTCCTAAGGTCCCCCGTAACATCACCGTGTTATAATTGTGATTTATAAAAATTCTGCACTGATTGGGGAAGGAAAAAACAAAAAAACAGCTGACAGACATGTTAGAAACGCATTGTAAATTCAACACTTACGATCAAGCAGAAGGAAACGATCAAGCAAGTTCAATTACTTTGGTCATGCGGCTCGCATGCAACATGACTTCCAATGATGGGTCCCTGGACATGATTCAAACCATCTCGATATAGGAAGGAGGGCCGAAACCAGGTATTGAGAGGGTACAAAAGCTTTTAATTGTTTTAGAATTCGATTTCATAATAACAGGAAACGCATTTTAGTGGCCAAAAGCATTACCGCTTCATCAGGGCTTAAAGTGACATTAAACCCTCAGATTTTTTTACATAAACCAATACTGTAATGTGCGCCTTACTGTAATCCATGGTAGTTTCCCTTCTCTTTGCTGCTCTTCCTTTTAAATCCTCATGTCTTCTCATGCTTGGGGAGAACTTCCCTTTGCAGCTGAGTGCCTCTTCCTGTAGTGCTGGCTCAGGTTGTGAACCTTCACACAGACACCATGTATCCATTTCAGAGACAAGGCAGTCTGCTGCAAAACAGAAGTTCTGCCCCAGCATGAGAAGAGATAAGGATTTAAAATGAAGAGCAGCAAAGAGAAGGGAAACTACCATGGATGACAGTAAGGCGCACATTACAGTATTGTTTTATGTTAAAAAATCTGAGGGTTTAATGTCACTTTAAAGAAGAATGCAGAGCATGTGCAAAATTGGCCATTGCAGTAGCGCTACCCCCGCACTGCAAGGGTTAAGTGCTCGGTTTGGTCTAGGGCCTAAAATTAAAAAAAAGATATACTCAGCCTGTTAAGGGGACCCATAGTAAATGGCTAAATGGCAATCATAAACAGTATTTAGTAAAAGCTGGAGTGCCAGAGACTTTTAATACAGCCCTATCATAAAGTCTGGAGAAATACACTTCTGTCAGATTGGGGCTAGTGATCTATACTAACATCCCAGACAGCAAGGATAACTTGCCACAAACTTGTGTCAGGGTTAAATTGTAATTCTTGTTAACTTGCTGCACACATTCCTGGCACGTTGTAAACTTGCAGAACACTCGCAGCACAAGTTCTAGTTGACACTTTTTGAATTCGTAGCAAATTTGCTGGGCAAGTCTACAGCAAGAGTCCTGCAGGTCTTAGCAAGAGCTCTGCAAGCTCGCTGGTCTGGAGACTTGCAATGCAGACTTGCTGTAATTGTGCAACAAAATTGTGAAGCTTGGCAAGTCTAGCGATAGTTGAGCAAGTCATTTTCAAACTTGCAGCACAATTGCTTGCTATCTGGGATATAGTTGAGCATCCTAGAGTTGAGTTCCATATTTATTGCTATGATGGCACTACATTAATAATAAGTGTTTACTCAAATGTATAGGAGAATAACAATCAGTTTGATACCAAACATGCCTATGCTATAATGTAGGGAAGCTGGATTGGTCACATTAAATCTAGGCGACATAGATATCTAACTGATGTCATGTTTGGTCTTTACTAATTTGTCATTTCATTCTGTTCAACAATACTTTGGTTGTCAGATTGTGAAACCATGTCAACTGGGAATATGAATATAGATATAGGCCGTAACTCCTGAATCTGGTCTTGCCCACCTGGGAATTATAGGTGTTTTCATCCAACTTTGTGTGTTCAAGCTCCTCCTGTTACATTCTCCATAATATAAATTAACTACAAATACAACATAGATGGTGGGAGTCCCTAATAATGAGCACAGCAGGTCTGCAGATGGAGGAACTCAGCTCAGGGATGGTGGGGACACCTCATAATAGGCACAGCAGGTGTGCAGACCCGGGAACTCTGCTCAGGAATAGTGGCAACCTCTCATAATGGGCACAGCAGGTGTACAAACCTGGGCACTCAGCGCTGGAGTGGTGGGAACCCCTCATAGTGGGCAGAACTACGAGATCTCACCAGTAGAGTACCCAAGAGGCACAAGAAAGTGTCAGGTGATTTGACTTTCTAGCATGAACCAAACACAGAAATATCCGTTTTGAGAGGACTGACCCTTTAAAACCCATTTAACTCCATCGTCTAACAGACCTGGTCAGACACAACCCCTCATTCCCTCCATACTATAGGCCCACATGAGGACCCTGTGATGTGTGACCGTTACTCGTTTATACCAGCATAGAGCATGAGAGCGGAGTTTAGAAAATTCATCTCCACTAAGAGAAAAGGGTATTTTGAGGCATATCCAAGCAAAAGTCAGTAAAAATCATAATGTATGGTGGTACGGGACTATAAAGAGGGCAAAAGATGTGAAACTTCAATTACGTGTTAAATCATGTTTCATAAATTGCTAACAGTCCCTGGAAATCAGAAACAGATGGTAAGTATGAGAGAGCCCTGCAGCATGTGTCTTATATTTAGGTTAAGGGCGGGTTCACACCATTTTCCGGACCAAATCTGGTCTGGAAAATGGTGTGAACTTGCCCACAGTTCCAGTGCATTCCGGACCAGACAAAATGAGACACGCAGTATTTTTCTGGTCTGGTCTGGAACGGACTGCCTTGGTGTGAACAGAGGCCAGAAATAGCATAGGGATACATAAGGATGCCTTTTGGCAATCTGGTCTGTTCTGGAGATGATCCGGACATGGTGTGAATGGGCCCTAAAGCTGAAGTTAAGGCACATCTAAAAGATAATATATATACAGTATGTAGGTATATTGGAATGCAATCAGTGTAAGTACCTGACTTCGACTTGGTATCAGCCTCTTGCATGACCCATATCCAGCAGAGCTCAGACTGGGGGAGGCAGAAGCAGAAGAAGGAGCCAATCAGTTGTGCTGGAGTGCAAGGAGCATGCTGAAAGGTGGAGAGAGCATAGAAATGAGATTATCATTCTGCTCCTTCGTTCATGCGCTAACAAGGGACATGCTACTAGGAGGAGCTCCCATATACTTCTATTTAGCGGTCTGCCTGGATTGTGGTTTACCCGTTTAGCTGCATGACAATGGCACCAGGCACCGGTCACTGATGGTGACGCCTATGGACAACAGAAAATATTGGCTCTCCTTTGTGAACTATACCTTGTTTGTGTTGATGCAGCACGGCTCTGGCTTGCTGCGCCTATAAATATAGATAGCGGAATGGGGCTTTGTCAACAAGTGCGGAAAAGATTTATGTGGAGCAGATGGAGATGAGTTCTCCCATAACTCACCCAAGACAATGTACTAAAATGTGTAACAGACGCCCGGGGATTAAAACGAGGGTTTAAATGCGGCACAAGATCCTACAGACGATGTATGTTAGAAGAACTGAGAACTGATATCCAGCGCGCTGAACTATATCTTTCTATTTATAGCGCCCGACCGCAGATGTCCACCCCCTGCTTTCCAGGAATATTTCTTTTAACGTTTGCAGAGGGCCACCCGCATCCTCCAGCTTTGCCTTTCACCCAAATATTCAGACACGTTTAAAGGACCAGCATAGGGGAGGAGATGGTGTGGATGTGGAATATTTTTGAAAATTAACAAGTTCTTCTAATGCTTGGCTTCCATTGCCATTCCTTGCCAGGACACCCTTAGGCTGGTCGTACAGGTTGGATCAACAGTCTCTGGTGTGAAATGCTTGGTCCCGGTTTATTTTGACTGATGTCTTACCTCAATTATCATTGTCATAATGGCTGACTGAATGGATATGAGGTCCAAGGGTCACATCACGGGCATTAGTCCAGATATATATCTATTCCAAAGTAGAAGAGTTATATGAAAGTCCAAATTCATTTCAGGACCCAAAACCCATACTTTTCATCAAGGCTTTAGATAGGAAACAATGTATATGTATTGGATTGGAATAAAGTTACAATATACAGTATGTAGTATTTAAAGTTTACTTTCTGACCATATTTCATGATACAGCCATACAATGTAACATTAAACATCATCACATCACAATGACGTCACCACACTTGTAGACCATTCATTCTTCCTCCCATCCATGTTACTGAATGTCTGTACCTCTGTATGGACATGGACGGAGGAATAATGAATGGACAGTGACGTAATTGTGAAGTGACCAGGTTTTATATCACACCCTACATATGGGTGTAACATGAAACATGGTCAGAGAGGTGAACTTAGCCTTTAAAAAACAAGCAAACTGATCAGCCATAACATTATGAGCCAATAGTGAGTAGGCCCCCATTTTACTGACCCGTCCAGGCATGGACTCCGCTAGACCTCTGAAGTGTGCTGTGGTATCTGGCACCAACCCGTCAGTAGCAGATCCGTTAAGTCCTGTAAGTTGTGAGGTGATCGGCCTCCATGGATCGGACTTGTTTTTCCAGAACATCCCACAGATGCTCAATTGGATTGAGATCTGGAGAGTTTGGAGGCCAAGTCATCACCTCAAGTCTCTCCATTATGGTTTGTTCCTCAAACCATAATGGAGAGACTGGAGCATAGTCAGGAAAGCCAAAGGTCGGAGCCAGCCAGGCAGCAGAGCACAAAATCAGGAGGCAGAAGGCAAAGTCCAGGAAACAGGCCGAGGTCAGGGGCAGGCAGCAATCAATAGAGAAGTCCAAGCAAAACCAGGTCAGGCAGGTCACAGGAATCCAACATGTACAAGCACACAGGAACACAAGCTGAAAAGTCCATCATCAATGGAGCACGGGCAGGTTCGTTTTTATATGGTAAGCTAACAGGGTAGCAGCATCATTAATTTTCTGTGCGACGGCTGTTGCCCGTGTTTCCGCGCACTTCCGGTTTGCGCGCGCATGCGCACTATGGCATGTTTTATGGTCACGCAGAGATCATGCGTGGTCGTGATTTTACCCTTACAAAGTCCAGTTGCCTTGACCTGGATGGATACGATCCTTCACAGACTCCCTCGAATATACTGTAGTTTCGACTTTGCTTTCTAGAGTTGTGCAATTGCAACTTTTCCACTTTACGAAAAGGAAAAAAAAAAATCAAAGGACGCGGTGATAGCTGTCAGTTTGTACGAGGGTAGCATGCCATGTATAGATTTATACTGTGGTTGTTTTGGCATAATATAAATCCAGGGAGAAGTGTTTTTATATTCTCTGTGATAATAAGGGCGATTAAGTCATGAATTATTGCTATTAGCTGTAAAGACTCGAAAACTGCAGCATGAAATGAATTACGACAGCTCGTACCTCCAGCGCAGAGAATTCTCCGGCTCCATGTACGCACCCCAATCAATTCAGCCAGATTGCCAAATGTTGAAAGATGAGGAAACCTAAACCCGCTGCTTTGCATCGTGAGGTCAGCGGGAGACTTAATGACACATAAAATATTTCAACATTAGCAAAATATTATTGTTCTCCTCACAAGCCTGAGCTGCGTGGTATAGTCCCCGACAGTGGTTGTCAACAATTAGCATTGAGAATGACTGGGGTAGCTAAGGGCCACAGGGAACTAGTGCTAAATAGAGCTGATCTGAAAATGTAAACATAGTTAGATTCAGACTAAATTTCATGAGTTCATATGTCTAGAGTTAAATCCGAATGTTAGGGATTTGTTTGTTGGTTCTATTTCCAAATGGCTCAGGCTGCTTGAGTTGTTGCCTGAGGTCCCTTAACTTGACTGCCAGTGCCACTAGGCCCCACCTATCTATCTATCTATCTTTATCTGCCTAGTACAATTCTTATCTGAAGTTAAATTCCAATGTTAGGGTTTTGTTTGATGGTTCTTTTTCCAAAGGTTGCTTCTGTGGTTGCCTGAGGACCCTTAACTTGACTGCCAGGGTCACCAAGGCCCACCTATCTATCTTTATATGCCTGGTACAATTTGTATCTGAAGTTAAATCACAATGTTAGGGTTTTGTTTGATGCTTCTGTTTCCAAAGGTTGCTTCTGTTGTTGCCTGAGGACCCTTAACTTGACTGCCAATGTTACCAAGTCCCACCTATCTATCTTTATAGGCCTGGTACAATTTTTTTAATGCTTACGGGACTGCTAGGAGGTGCTGTTGGTTTTTCAGATTTCCCCAGACTGCTTCCCAATTTTTCCAATTTTAACTCCCATCAGCTCATCAACCAGGTCCACCAGGAGCCTCCTAAGCCATTCTGTACAACTGTGCATTATTTACTGCTCTGTAATACACAGAGCAGTAAGGTTTGGATTTCCACAAATTCAATAAAAACAATTGAGAATTAAACTGAACCTGCACTTTCCCCATGATGGGCAAAGAAATAGGTTCACCTTACTGCCAACTTTCCAATCTACACATACTTATCTTCACTATACTGCCTTTCATCTCCGTTCTTCCACTAGAATCCTAGAGAGGAAGTCCTTGTGTCATGAGTTGTAGATTACACAGGACTAAGGACTCTTTCTGCCTTCATGTGCCAGCACCGGGTTCCCGAACGGCCAATTGCCAATTTTGAATGCTGTCACATGGGAGGAAGGGCAGTAAATTACATGCTTCCCCAAACCCAGAAGTAGCAGTGTATCACTTTGCTTTTCCTGGCAAGCAGAGAGGCAGGGAAGCAAGGGCAGCTAAATATAGTTAGCTACAAGGAACGCTTAATTACAGGTAGTTTAAAAAAAATACCACCCCTATTATTAAAAGTAGGGATGCACCGATACCACTTTTTTAAGGCCGAGTACGAGTACCGATACTTTTTCCCAAGTCCTCGCCGATACCAATTACCGATACTTTTTCTTAAAGGGACAGGTCACATTTTTTCTAAAGCAATACAAAATCATTGTAAATAAAACCTTAATTACTTCCCTAATACTGCCACATGACTGGGTCCTATTCTTCCTTTTTCTAGGCTGCAGAGCAGGAGGATCTTCGTTGAAGCGCCTACGTCACTTCTTGGTGAGGTGGATGCTGTCCATTGGCTGCTGAACGTGTCTATCTCAGGGGTCCCCACTGGGTCCTCT
>NW_017306360.1:463077-480051 GCF_000935625.1 Nanorana parkeri | reverse complement strand
CACATGTTAATGCAATTTAAAAAAAATATTTTTACTCTTTTTTTAAATAAGCAGTTTTGATGGAAGGACCTTCATCTTGCCGTGAAGGTCCTTCAGACACGTCCTGTTATAGGGTGACATGGCTTTGTCTTTGTCTCCCAACTGCTCTCCTGCATTGCGGTTGTTCTTTGTATAGATGCATGTGGAATAAAGTTTGAATTTCATTGTGATCATCGTGTGCTGGTTTTACAGTTTTTGAGCCTATCACTCCAGAAGAGTCATCCGTCCACCGAATGTGGATTACAGGGACGCATGACAGGGGTGAGCTGTGCGCTTTGTGTTTCTAGTTTTCTCCTGCATTGTCATCCTGTCACATGTGCATTAATTGGAGACATTATGCAGTCATGTCCCTTTTATGTCCCTTTTATGTCCCTCTTATGTCACCATCAAGAAACCAGCACAGTGGTGTAGTGGCTAGCGCTTCTAGCCACTACTGGGGGTCCCTGGTTCGAATCCCAGCCAGGTCACTATCTGCAAGGAGTTTGCATGTTCTCCCTGTGCTTGTGTGGGTTTCCTCCCACACTCCAACGATATGCTGGTAGGTTAATTGGTTCCTGTTTAAGTTGGCTCTCTATGTATGCATGTGAGATAGGGACCTTAAATTGTAAGCTCCTTGAGAGTAGGGACTCATGTGAATGTGCAACTATGCAGCACTTGGGGTCCCTGGTTCGAAGCCCAGCCAGGTCACTATCTGCAAGGAGTTTGCTGTGCTTGTGTGGTTTTCCTCCCACACTCCAATGATATGCTGGTAGGTTGATTGGCTCCCATCTAAGTTGGCCCTCTATGTATGCATGTGATAGATAGGGACCTCAGATTGTACGCTCCTTGAGAGTAGGGACTGATGTGAATGTGCAACTATGCAGCACTGGGGGTCCCTGGTTCGAATCCTGGCCAGGTCACTATCTGCAAGGAGTTTGCATGTTCTCCCTGTGCTTGCGTGGGTTTCCTCCCACACTCCAATGATATACTGGTAGGTTAATTGGCCGTCTAAGTTGGCCCTCTGTGCATGTGAGATAGGGACCTTAGATTGTAAGCTCCTTGAGGGTAGGGACTGATGTGAATGTTCAACTATGTAAAGTGCTGTGTAAATTGTTGGCACTATATAAATACCTGTAATAAATAAATAAACCCACCCTGAGAAAATCAAAAATGTGCCTGTGCATGTTGACAGTGTGGTTGTAATGTTAGGAGTTACTTTATGACCCCTGCATCCTAATTATTCAAGAAAAGTTGAAGTTATTGAATGAGTGGTTAGCTCCTAAAAGTGGGTTAGTCTGAAAATGGGGAATCAATTAGTGGTTTCAAGAAGTAACAAGGTTGGTATGTCTTTTGCACACTCATGAAAAAGCTAAAGTAGATCATCAGCACTGAAATTAGAAAAAAATTAAAAAGCAGGATGCTAAAATGCATACCTGCAACTTAAACGCATGGCAATAGGACTTGCTTCGTCCAAAGAGCGGGTCACACATAAACTCAGAGCGATCATTCATGCTACACCTTTGAAGTACACGGGAACCTCCTGACCTACGTTTGACGTGCATTTCGACCCCATGTCAAATGCAGGAAAACAGCCCTAAAAATCATTCAGTTAAGGTTTACATCTACTTTCATATTTTATGGATTGAAACTGTTTATCAAGTTGCACCAGGGGCTTCAAAATGCCAGAGAAGCTACTTCATCATCTCGTTATTATACCGGTTATGTCATATGGCGATTGAAGTGTTCTGTTGGTGTAATTTGACTGTAAGTTTTCCCTAATGGATATACAACCCGGCTCCGTACAATAATAAACTGACAACAATGAGGATTCCTACTGATGGATCATCTGGAGAACAGCTGTATAGCTGAGCTATATATAAAGAATAACTTCCGTGGTAGACTGGCCACTTTAATCTTCTGAAACACGATTCCATTGCTGCTATCTTCCTGTTCTGTCACAGAAGAACTCTGACATGACAGCAACATGGAAATCCCAACTGTGTTTCTGTCAGTACTTATTAACTTTGTTTTAATGGATCCTGCTGAAGGCATTGTGTAGTATTCAGATGCTTGGGGTTCATAGTGCGGTAGTGGCCTGTGTGATTGAAGAGCCCAGGCTAAATGTTTAGGACCTTTCCTGAGGACAGATGTTGAAATGTTGGTGGAGTGCTGGACCTTGATTTGAGAAGGACTTCCTAGTTAGTTGGGACAAAGGCAGCTCCCTAGAAACCAGTGGCCTGGGAAGGTCCTTGGAATATCAACAGTAGGTAGAGTAAGATAGATAAGAACACCACAGGGTCAACGAGCCCAGTAAGTTTTTTTTTTCTTTTTATGAGAACAACCACCACATACACTGCGTGTCCAAAAACAAAGTCAAACAATCCAATATTTCATTGGACCGCCTTTAGCTTTGATTACAGCATTTGCCCTATAAGCTTATGCACTGCAAAAATGTATTTCCGTCCAGAGTTGCCTTCATTTTCTACTGATGATGGGAGAGTCGGACCACTGCGTAAAGTCTTCTCCAGCACATCCCAAAGATTCTCAATTGGGTTCAGGTCTAGACTCTATGGTGACCAATCCATGTGTAAAATTGATGTCTCATGCTCCCTGAACCACCCTTTACAATTTGACCCCGATGAATCCTTACATTGTCATCTTGGAATATGCCCGATGTGCCATCAGGGAAGAAAAAATCCATTGATGGAAAAACCTGATCATTCAGTATATTCAGGTAGGCAGCTGACCTAATTTTTTGGGCACATAACATTGCTCAACCTAGACCTATTATCCATTGGAAGGATCTGTCCTATTTGCTTAGCTAAATCCAGGTTGGTAACTTTTTGCCAGGCAATGGAGATAACCAACATATTTTGGAAGAGCATCAGTCCCTCTTCATCAGTGTGTACAATGATAGAAGAAACTCATTAAAACTGGAACATAGCAATTTATTTGTGAAAATGCCTATAAGCATCAAGGCTTGTTCTAGTAGCAGGTTGAACAGCCTTTCCTGAGAATCAGTAGGGTGGGGGTGAGGGGTTGTCCTATGGTCAAGCCATTCTGGGGACCAAGTTTGTATTACTAGTGGCCCATTTTACAGTACCAGCTGGAACCATTTAGATGGTTTTATTGGCACTGTCTGGCAGTTCTTGGGTGTCAGGATGTCCTGTCTGGATCCTTTTATGATGCAAAGCCATTTTTTACTATACAACCATTGTAGTGTGTTTTGGAAGGGTTAAAGAGAAACTTGAACAAAACCAAAAAGCTTGTTAGCTGGGGAAGAAGAGCCTACGCTTGTGTCAGTAGGAAATGAGGTATGTAAGTTAAAGTATATCTATACCCAAGGAAAAGAAATGTAAATACTGCAACTTATCACTCCTTAGATATGTTGGCTGCATTATTTTTCTTTCTTTAGGCTAAGTACATGTTCTCCAAGTACACAAAATACCTGTTAATGCAATCAGAAATCTCGAGTCCTTGTAAATTCTTGTAGACTAAACTGAAATCTTATTCAATGTTAAAAACTTTCTCAGCTATCTTGTTACTACTAAGCAATGCCCCTTTATGTTAAGCAGATGAGGCGAGAGTGAGGTGTTTAGAGTCCAAATCAGGAAGGCCACCTTCTGTAACAACACTTTTCCTCCAAAGATACAATATAATATGTTAGTGTAGCCACCCAGGGGCAGGAAATGTGTGTGCCAGATTCACCAGTTGAAAATAAATGGCCTGAAAGAAGAAATACTAATGCATCCACCACTTCTAAGAACTGGTAAACTGTAATATGTTACATTTTTGTTCTTGGGTTTAGATACATTTTAATGCTGCTTAAAGGAGATCTCTTATCTTCTTATCAGAGCGACCTGAGTTGTCTGATCTCTCCTTCGTATAAATACATTGTTCAAGAAAACAGTTTCCTGTTTGTTATTTACCTCCAGTACCAAAAGGCAATTGGCTATTAAAATGGCTGTAATTGCAAAATGGCGGCCGCGCATGCGCGCGCAACCCGGAAGTGCGTGGATACACGCGCAATGTACGTTGCACAGGAAGTGAGGCTGTTACCTGGTTTAGCTCACCATATAAAGACAAGCCTGCCCCTGCTACATTGCTGATAGTCTTTTCAGCTAGTGTTCCTGTGTACCATTTGGATTCTTGTGACCGGCCTGACCCGGTTTGCTTGGACTTTGCTATTGGATTGCTGCCTGCACCTTACCTCGGCCTGTTTCCTGGACTTTGCCTTCTGCCTCCTGATTTTGTGCTCTGCTGCCTGGCTGGCTCCGACCTCTGGCTTCCTGACTATGCTTCAGCCTCTTGTTCCTGCTCCAGGCTGTCTGCTCGGTGGACCCCCGGCTTGCTGACTACACGTCATCAGGGTGTCTCCTGCACAGTGTCGATTCCCATCAGTGGCACTTGTGCTCCTCGCTGTCCAACTGCTTCCTGTTCCCACTTCCAGCGGCGGAAGGACACGTGTCGCAAGAGAAGTCTCCTCACCTTCCGGTCTCTTACCAGGTATGTGACAATGGCCATAATGGGTAATATATTACTCATTTATTTATCATTCAATACAAAGGGAAGGTGCACTTTAAAAGTTAAAAAAAAAAAACAAGCTTGGCCTAGTCTGTATATGGAATGAAATGTTGGTCAATATTGCTTCAGTAGAAATTGTTCCATTTTCTGACCTAGTTTTTCTGAGTCCAGTTTGTACAATTAAGTCCATTTTATACTAACAAAAAAACCTTTCCAAAAATTCTGTTTTCAGATGGACAGCCCCATCCCCCCACCCTCCATCCATGTTTGAGAGCAGGAAATTGCTAGCATGAAATCTTCGACATGATGGACAGATTGGCAGCTCCACATAATCCAAAACATATTTTTTTTCTCATCGTGTTATTTCTTTAGGGAACATTCTGTCTTTTTGGATGGGAAGAAGTATCTACAGATTATCAGGGACATGGCTGCCAGCATCTGTGGAGCCCTTTGGGTTCCAGAAGGGTTGTGTCCTTGACAAGCTCAAACAATCCAGTTAAAGTGGACCTGTGGTTTTGTAGTGATGGACTTTAGCTTATTTACTCATATCCATCCTCAAAGCTTTAAAGGAGACCTAATGTCTAAAGTAGGAATTCTTCTCCACCCCACCACAGCCCTACACAGATACTAAAACCATCGGAAGCTCCTTATCCCCTCCAGCTCCTGAGAATGTAACACGAAGATGGGGCACGTATCAAAGAGTAGGTTCTCTGTTCAGGACAACTGGTTGCGTCTGCCTAAACCTTACATTTGCCAACTTTCCAAAACAGCATCAGTAATAGGCCACTAGACTTTTCCAATGGAGTCATTCCCTAACCAGCCATAAAAATGCCACTCCCTCATTAGTGAGCAGCACGACTCCTTAGAAATAGTTACTTGGAAGTGTGGAAAGAAAGCCCTGGACCTATGTGGTTATTCTCTTGGTTATCCAGCAGTAGTTAAGTGATGTGAATATGGGTGATTTGGCTAATGGGTAGGCAGCTTCTGCAATCCAAAAGATCTCCACAGTCTCCTTGGCTTGACAGTGAACACAGTAGATGTTGTAATTGAAGCGCCACACTAATTAAAATAGTCCAAATGCAACTTTATTCCATAAAGGTCAGGGGACATTCAAGTAAAGTAGCCAACTTGTTTAGGGTCCAAAATACACCCCCTGTTATCAGGGTTTATTAAGAGAAATCATGTATGTGGGCTACAATCCCTGCAGCTTGAACGTTGTATTGTGCAGTGATGTCAGCAGCTGGTTTGGTGGATAAGTTAAGTCAGAGGTGGACTCAGGTGGAATTCAGGAGCTAGTCTGTCTAATCCAAGAGCCAGTAGGTGGCAAATCCACTGACAACAACTAGAAAAACCTCAAAAGTTGGGTGACGGATGTAAATTTCAAGAACATGGGCTACTTGGCTTTGGGATTTCTCCAGCCTTGAGTAAGTGGGTCTATTACTGATCTTGCACTGTAGAGTTTTCACCATAGACAGGATCCTTTGTATGGGTAAGCAGGTCCCTCACTGGGGTAAATCTGTCCCTGGAGAAGTGTTACCAGTGGCAAAATCAACCAAGAGGCATTATTACCCTAAGAGAACAGAGCAGGCCACTGTGCAATGAATACATATCGGAGTGAGAAACTAAAACCAAGTGAGAAGGTCCAATTCACATGTTCAGCTTTTTTAGCTACAAAGGTTCTCTTCCCAGCAACAGAAAGAAGCGCTAGGAAGCCCAGATATAGAAGAGTTAGGTTTGAGGGGTAATGATGTTCTGAGATGAAAATTGGCCATGTCAAAGTAGGGATCGTGTCACTGGCTGTTATCAGCTGGCTCTGTCACACCTACCTCTTCCACAATCTCAAACTTACCTCCTGGTGCAACTAATAGTAACATGAAACAGGTTGGAGCCTATGCAGGAACTGAGCAGGTTAAATGAAGTAGGTCTAAACCCAATTACTAACAACTCATCTCATCTGAACTGTATTATGTTAATGTCATTTTAAACATTGTTTGTATTATAACCTTCAATCTGCATCTTTTATATCCTGGTGATCCTGACATGAAGGTCATTGTTCAAGAACTAACTGTGATTGGGTGACAAAAGTCTAATTGTGCTTCTGTGTTGCCCCCTGGAAGAAACTTTAACATACCTGCAAGGGCACACATTTGGCAGGTTTGGTTCACTGCCATCAGGAAGCTGGTATAGACGAATGATGTGCAGCAAATGCTGGAAGGAGTTCATATATCCAGAAAGTGGCTGAAAGAGGATTGAGGAAATCAGCAGCACTGAGATTGAAAAAGCTAAAAACAATGTTTTAAGAAGAAATGTTTTTATTTACAGCAGCAAACAAAATGTCGCCCACTTAGAGTTCACATCTACTTTAAATGTTACCCTTCTGGACATATCTGGTATGGTGGTGCATGACCCACAACTGTTTGCTTGCTGTGAGTTCATATGTAACAGGGTCTTGGAAGAAATGGAACATTCCAACTTTGCACCCAGCAGAATCACTTGTGAACAGTTAGTCAAGGAGGCAACAATGCGGCACACAGCTGACTTTACTTAGAACTGGAGATAACACAGTCCACGTAATTCACTTTGTGGTTTCTCACAGATAACAGGCTTGGATGTTACATGAGCAAGAACACGTTTTCATACCGCAAAGGTTCCTGTTGTGAACTATGACTGTTACACATGAACAAGCAAGGTCTCTCAAGCTCCACCAATGGGCCCTTGTCACTCCCACTTAGAAGATACTATAGTTTTGTGGGTGCCCACAAGCTGTGATACTCTTGACAATTGAATGAAAGGTGGTTCAGCTCTTAGCAGGAGAAGCTGCTGCAGAGATCACAGTCCCACTGAAGGATATGATACAGGTCTAACTACAACATGACTGTCCTACCTAATGGTTCTTTGTCGAAGAGGAATCTTTTTGAGTAAACAAGTATGGGATACTGTAGTTTGCTTGACGCGGCCAAAGAAACTTGCAGGATGCCAACATGCTAGTACCTTCATTAGCAATGAACAGTAGAAAACTAGACAGATAGACAAACAGACCATTGGGACGTTCCAATGACAATTACCTAGGATTGTTGTTTTGGGTTGGGTCTGGTGCACCTTGCCTAATGTGAAATGGACTACAACTGTACTGGCTTCAAAGCCCACCAGGAAAAGCGATGCTGCTCCATCCATTGCCATGCCACTGCTTGCAGGATGCAAACGTGCTAACATCTTCATTAACAATGATCAGTAGAAAACTAGACAGGTAGCCAACCAGACCATTGGGATGTCCCATTGACAACCACCTAGGACTGATGTTTTGGGTGTGGTGCACCATGCCTAATGGATACATAGACACATGGGGATACTTGTATCATGGAGATACATAGAATACATAGAGATACATATATGGGGATACATGAATCATGGGGATACATCGAGATACAGACATGGGGATACTTGCATCATGGAGATACTTGTATCATGCAGATACATAGAGATACAGACATGGGGATACTTGTACATGGAGATACATCGAGATACAGACATGGGGATACTTGTACATGGAGATACATAGAGATACATGGGGATACTTGTATCATGGAGATACCTGGAGATACAGACATGGGGATAATTGTACATGGAGATACATAGAGATACAGACATGGGGATACTTGTACATGGAGATACATGGAGATATATGGGGATACTTGTACATGGAGATACATAGAGATACAGACATGAGGATACTTGTATCATGGAGATACATAGAGATACAGACATGGGGATACTTGTACATGGAGATACATAGAGATACAGACATGGGGATACTTGTACATGGAGATACATAGAGATACAGACATGGGGATACTTGTACATGGAGATACATGGAGATATATCGAGATACATATATCATGGGGATACATAGAGATACATACATGGGGATACATGAATAATGGGGATACATAGAGATACATGGGGATACTTGTACATTGAGATACAGACATGGGGATACTTGTACATGGAGATACATAGAGATACATGGGGATACTTGTACATGGAGATACATAGAGATACAGACATGGGGATACTTGTATCATGGAGATACATAGAGGTACATGGGGATACTTGTACATGGAGATACATACAGATACAGACATGGGGATACTTGTATCATGGAGATACATAGAGATACATGGGGATACTTGTATCATGGAGATACAGACATGGGGATACTTGGATCATTGAGATACAGACATGGGGATACTTGTACATGGAGATACATAGAGATACAGACATGGGGATAGTTGTATCATGGAGATACATAGAGATACAGACATGGGGATAGTTGTATCATGGAGATACATAGAGATACATGGGGATACTTGTATCATGGAGATACATAGAGATACATGGGGATACTTGTATCATGGAGATACATAGAGATACAGACATGGGGATACTTGTACATGGAGATACATAGAGATACAGACATGGGGATACTTGTACATGGAGATACATAGAGATACAGACATGGGGATACTTGTACATGGAGATACATAGAGATACAGACATGGGGATACTTGTACATTGAGATACATGGAGATATATCGAGATACATATATCATGGGGATACATAGAGATACATACATGGGGATACATGAATAATGGGGATACATAGAGATACATGGGGATACTTGTACATTGAGATACAGACATGGGGATACTTGTACATTGAGATACAGACATGGGGATACTTGTACATGGAGATACATAGAGATACATGGGGATACTTGTATCATGGAGATACATGGAGATACAGACATGGGGATACTTGTACATGGAGATACATAGAGATACAGACATGGGAATACTTGTATCATGGAGATACATAGAGATACAGACATGGGGATACTTGTATCATAGAGATACATAGAGATACATATGTACATGGGGATACATGCAACATGAACCTTGTTAACACACAAGCATTGCAGCTCAACTGATAACCTACTTCCCCGTGATATCTGCTATACATGGGCTCATAAGGGGCTCAAATTCAGGTACTTACACTGCTTTCATTTAAACCTACATATAGTGAATGAATACAGAGCTGCATTAACATGTCTTTTTATACCTTTCAGAGTTCCCCTTTAAACCCCACCCTTTCCGAGCTCCACATGCAAAGCTCTGCAGCCCCATTTACATATACTGGTTGTCCAGCCGAATGTGAAAGATGTTTTGTTTTTTTGTGACACGACACATTCCGTTACAGAACAAACAAGAGTTCACTAACCCATCGTGATTAATCCGCGGCTCCATCCATCATCGGGAAGCTTAGCGAGATCTCACAAATACAAGAACTCTTCAAACATTCTGTCAGGATGGAAAGCAGCTTGCTGCGCCGCTGGTTTTCTTCCCAACAATATCTTTCGAGAGGATACTTGTAACAAAAAATGACTGAAATGTTACACAATGTACAAATACGTTCTGCATTGATGGGCCAAGGGGTTGTCAGGACCCATTAGGCCCTTAGAGAAGGAGGAAGGGAAGAGGAGCTTTGGAACCGAACAACAAGATGGAACACAAAGTGTACAATGTAAACTCAGACGTAGGTTCAGTTTAACATAGAGTAGGAAAGACGGCCACATGTGACGCTGAGTCTCCATGACTGGAAGAACTGAAATCCAATGAGAGAAAGGGGAGGGATAGAAAGGGTGGGGAGGAAAGACTAGATGATGGTGGATGTCCTCCAGCCAGGAAATGAGGCGGGCTCTATTTGATTTTCTGCGGCTTCTAATGCACATTGTGAGAAGCTCCCAGTGTGCAGTGTAATCTGTGATTAGCAGCCAGCTCTCCCTTTCCCTTTAACACCGATCGATTGTGGGAAATAAGAGCTCAAGCTAATTCCTGATCACCAACCAGTACCGGTACTAGTGCCAGTACATCCAGCACCAGTACTAGTGCCTGTACAGATACTACCAGTGCCATTCAGCTCCAGTGCCAGTACAGTGCTATTCAGTACCAGTGCCTGTACAGATACTACCAGTGCCATCCAGTACCAGTGCCAGTACAGCCAGTATCAGTTCTATTCACTACCAGTGCCTGTACAGATACTACCAGTGCCATCCAGTACCAGTGCTAGTACAACCAGTATTACTTCTATTCAGTACCAGTGCCAGTACAGCCATTACCAGAGCCTGTACCGCTACTAGCAGTGCCATCCAGTTCCAGTTCTATTCAGTACCAGTGCCTGTACAGATACCACCAGTGCCATTGAGTACCAGTGCCTGTACAGATACCACCAGTGCCATTGAGTACCAGTGCCTGTACAGCCAGTAGCAGTGCTATTCAGTGCCAGTTTCTGAACAACTACTACCAGTGCCATCCTGTTCCAGTGTCAGAAACAGCCAGTACCAGTGCTATTCAGTACCAATGCCTGTACAGCTACTACTAGTGCCATCCAGTACCAGTACCAGTACAGCCACTACCAGTGCCATCCATTACAAATATATCCAGTACCATTGCTATTCAGTACAAGTGCCTACAGCTACTACCAGTGCTATCCAATATTAGTGCCATCCAGTACCAATACCAGTACAACCAGTACCAGTGCCATCCAATACCAGTGCTTTTCAGTACCAGTGCCATCCAATACCAGTGCTTTTCAGTACCAGTGCCTGTAAAGCTACTACCAGTGCTATTCAGTACCAGTGCCTGTTCAGCTATTACCAGTGCCATCCAATACCAATGCCTGTACAGCCAGTAGCAGTGGCATCCGTTTCCAGTACATCCAGTACCATTGCTATCCACTACCAGTGCCAGTATCAGTGCCTGTACAGCCAGTACCAGTGTCATCCAGTACCAGTGTATGAATACATTTTATCCTAAATTCATGGAGAAATAATATTATCGGATATGTTTTAAACAAATAGTAAAGAAAAATCATTTTTTGTGGGTTTTTTTTCCCTTTCTATATATTAAAAAAATGGTTGAGAAATTAAAAAAACAAAACTCTGCCACAAATGATATAACATTCATTTGGGAACATTGTTGCATCACCGAGTATTTGTCAGATAAAGTAAACAGAGCTGAAAATGGTCCGGACAGTGAGGGGGTGTAAGATGTTGATCCTGAACTGGTTACAATACTCAGGAAGCGTGTAATATAAATGTCCTGGATATAGTCTCTGGGGCTGGAGGAGTTATCTGCCCGTCTGTCTGTGATAGGTCAGCGGTATTCTTTTACCCGTGGCTCTGCCTGGGCCCGCAGTGTCAGTTGTTATGTACGGGATCACAATGATCTTTTGCATTTCTGGACTGCTGACTTTTCTACCCCCATTCTAGAGATTTCCCAAAACATGATCCCCGGCAGAGGCTCTGCCCTTCCCCGCTCCGTCCACAATTAAATAAAACGTTTACGTTGGCATTGGGCATTGGCAATAGTGCCGCATTACCTTTCCTGTCACCCATAAGGCAGTGCCACGGTGTAGGTTGGCACTTTAGGGATGTTGTTTTACCTTTTAGCCATTTTTTGGTTGTAAGGGAATCAAACTTAAAAGGAGAACTATGGGGTTAGGGCTTTTCTCCATAGTTCTCCGAAGGGTAACGGGAGGACACAAACTAGCGTCCTCCCGTCACCCAAAGCTCAGTATACCGCGAGCTACAGCTACATCTCGCGGTATTCTGAGACGACGCAGCTGGAACGGATCCCGACAATTATGTCTGGATCCACCCAGCTGCATGAGTGACAGCTGGCTCTGCCTATCTAGAGGCAGAGCCAACTGTACCCGCCCCCTCCCCCGTCCGTTCCTGCCAGTCAGCGCTGGAGGATCGGAGCGGGGAGGGGGGAATCCAGCCCCTCCCCTGTCACGGCTCTCTGCACAGATAGATTGGGAAGTGAGCGAGTTCCGGTATGTGTTCGCTCACCTCCCGATCTACTGAGCCGACCTGTGACAGTTTCATTGTCACAGGTCGGCTCAGATTATGAGGTGAGTGAAAAGCACTCACCTCATACTTCTCCTTTAACTGAGCAGTTTGAAGCCGAACACAACAGCCAAACACACAAAGGAAATACATAGAAAGGGGCTGTTTTCACCTACCAAAGTATATTACTTTCTGTGCAATCAGTTCTGAGATAAATACAGCTCTGCCACACAGCACAGCCCTGCCTGGCATATCAGGAGACTTACAGGTCTTGTCCCCCTCCCAGCCTGTGACTGGACAGTGAAAGGAGAAGCAGAAGACTGATAAGCTCATCTCTCTGTCACTCTTATATCTCCTCCTATAAGCATGCCCCTTGTTAGCACATGAGCACTGCAGAACAATTGATTGCCTCCTGTGCTGCTTCTCCCTCCCTCAGTCTGAGCCTGGCTGTACAAATACTACTACAAGGTCAAATATAGGTACTTATAGATTTTAAACAATGTATTGCAATAAATGTATTGATGAATACAGAGCTTTTATATCTTCCTGGTGTTCAACTTCAAGGAGAGGTGGAAACCTATTTCAAACCTCAGCAGCCAAACCTTCAACACAGGCATGACCTCAGGCTGTCTAATCTGTCATATCCACGTGGTTATTGTCATCACCCCGCCACGTGATTACACCCCAAGGTGACAGAAACACACGAAGCTCACGTAAAGACATTCCATCAATGCCACAATGATTCACGAAGGCTTTATACCCAACGTGCATCTGCTCATGTACATTCGGGGAGATTGCATCATGCAGGGAGACTGGATTTTGCAATATTCCACACGTTATGTGTTTAAAGCTGAACTCCGGCCACAAAAACATAAGTTGAAACCAAGGATGCACCCATACCGATACTAGTATCGGTATCGGTGCCGAGTATTTGCCGGCTTCCCGGCCAATCAGGAAGCCGGGTGCCGTGTCATTACACGGCACACGGCTTCCCGATTGACCAGAAAGCCGGCTCCAAGCTTTCTCATCACCTAGTGATGAGAAGCACGGGGACGGCTTCCCTGGTAATCAGGAAGCCGGGTGGCGAGTCTTTACACGCCACCTGGCTTCCTGAATGGGACTTCCGGTACTCGGTATTCAGTATCGGTGAGTACCAAAAGAAAAATATCAGTACTGGATTCCAAAATATGGTATCGGTGCACCCTAATTGAAACATATTTCCCAATATCCACACAGGATATAAATCCACTTTGTGAGCACCGAATGCCTTTGCAAAGCCAGTTATGACCTTGTAAGAGAAGTGGTGACATCATCACTGTGCTGTGCATACCCTGTATAGAGAGCAGAGCTGTGGGAGGGACCCAGCAGGCTCCACCCACTACAGGACACTACAGGAGGGGACGTAGACAGGACCAGTCACCCTACACAAGTTGAGAGAGCAGCAATGACCGGTCTTTATTACAGGAGGGGGCGGAGACAAGACCAGTCACCCTGCACAAGTTGAAGAGAGCAGCAGTGACCGGTCTTTATTACAGGAGGGGGCGGAGACGAGACCAGTCACCCTGCAAAAGGAGAGAGAGGAGCAGTGAGCGGCCTTTATTACAGGAGGGGGCAGAGACGAGACCATTCACCCGGCAAAAGGAGAGAGAGGAGCAGTGACCGGTCTTTATTACAGGAGGGGGCGGAGACAAGACCAGTCACCCTGCACAAGGAGAGAGAGGAGCAGTGAGCGGCCTTTATTACAGGAGGGGGCAGAGACGAGACCATTCACCCGGCAAAAGGAGAGAGAGGAGCAGTGAGCGGCCTTTATTACAGGAGGGGGCAGAGACGAGACCATTCACCCGGCAAAAGGAGAGAGAGGAGCAGTGAGCGGCCTTTATTACAGGAGGGGGCAGAGACGAGACCATTCACCCGGCAAAAGGAGAGAGAGGAGCAGTGAGCGGCCTTTATTACAGGAGGGGGCAGAGACGAGACCATTCACCCGGCAAAAGGAGAGAGAGGAGCAGTGAGCGGCCTTTATTACAGGAGGGGGCAGAGACGAGACCATTCACCCGGCAAAAGGAGAGAGAGGAGCAGTGAGCGGCCTTTATTACAGGAGGGGGCAGAGACGAGACCATTCACCCGGCAAAAGGAGAGAGAGGAGCAGTGACCGGTCTTTATTACAGGAGGGGGCAGAGACAAGACCAGTCACCCTGCAGAAGGAGAGAGAAGCAGTGACCGGTCTTTATTACAGGAAGCTCCAAGTCTCACACTGGATAACTGCACAGACCTGGAAGAAAAAAAGCATTACAATGTTTTAAATTGCACTCAAGGTTTAGTATTAAGTTCACGCAACGCCAAGGTGTGCACACGGACTAAATTCTAACGTTTGAGCATATTATTTATTTGAAACATTTGCAATACTTTTTAATCAGATACAAGCAACATTCGGTTTATTCTCCGTCTCCATTATACTGTATATGAAGTCTGGATTTGGCCCACATACAGCTGCAATGTACATTCTACCCCCTCCGGTATATATTTGCTCCAGAGGTTGCGGCGGCAGCAGCTGCGCGGAGCACCGGAGAAACCCAAGACGCCGCTGATTAGCGTATATTATTGCATTAAGAAAGCGCTCCCTGTAAAGGTCGGGATGCACACCAGCCAACAAAGAAGATGTGAAGGGCTTGGCAGGCAGCCGTCCTTTCTTGTCTCCCTCCTTGAAGAGCCGGCCAAGCTGCTGACATCTCGTTATATTATATTCTGACGGAGGAAATTCAAACAGACCCGTCCAGACGCTCTAATACCATCATCACTTAATATTAACCAAATGCAAAGATGGCAAGGAAAGATATCGTATGAGAAAAAGTCCCGTGTGGGGAACAGTGGCAGGATACGCTCGAGGTTAGCGGTTGCGGTAGGGGTGGAACAACCTACGTGCGCGCAGCGGTGCACACTCAGCAAGACTGGAGCTTACATTGGTGCCCTGTGAGTCATGGCGGGGGTTATTGTTCACCCCCCCCCCCCGCAGCCGGGGTCACCAAAGGTGCAGAATGTAACGCTGAACTCAGATATAGGACAAAATAATCGAATGTAATCATTAGGGATGCACTGATGCCGATTCTAGTATCAGTGCCGATACAGAGTATTTGGACGAGTACCAAATGTTCCCGATGCCTATCCCGATACCGGAACCGGAACTTACGGTATCAGGATGCCGGGCAGCAAGTCATTATATGCAGCCCAGCTTCCTCATCGTCACCAGGGAACATGGAGCTGGCTTTTCGGCCAATCAGGAAGCCTGGAGGGGGGGGGAGGTAATGACTCGCCACCTGGCTTCCTGATTGGCCAGCTTCCCGACTAATCAGGAAGCTGGGCGGCGAGTCATTACACGCTGCCCGGCTTTCTGATTGGCCTTTAAGCAGGCTCCATGCTCCGTCGTCACATGGTGACGAGGGAGCATTGAGGCGGCCTCCTGGCTAATCAGGGAGCCAGGCGGCATGTAATGGCTCGCCGCCCAGCTTCCTGATTGGCTGGAAAGCCAGCTGCATGCTTCCTCATGACCTGGCTAATCGGGAAGCCATTACACATTACACTCGTCTTTCTGGCCTAATAGGACTTCCCGTATCGGTGTTCGGTATCGGAGAGTACCGGAAAAAAATTATCGGTACTCGTACTTGATACCGAAAAAACGGAATCGGTGCATCCCTAGCAATCATTAATACACCATTACATGTATTTTTTAAAACAAGCAGTGTAAGTAGGTGACTTGGTAGCATCCTTTTGCAGCATCCTTGCACAGCAGAGAGAGTCAGAAGCAGGATAATGAGCCAATCCACTGTGGTGCAGTGTAAAGAGCATGCTGGTAGGAGGATAGAGCAGAGAAGAGCTCACTAGTCACAGAGTGGGACAAGACCTGTACGTTTTACCTCATCACCTGAGCCCTCAAACCTAATTAAACCTCTAAAATAAATCCCTAAAGTGTATAAATAGTAGAGTATTAACTTTTAAATGATGTAGAAAGGTGCAGGGTCCCCTTGTCAGGTTTTTATCGCTGCCTGTGTCCTGCGGAGGATTTACCCTCACTGTCTGTCCCGGAGACCATTGTCTCTGAACATAAAATGACAGGAAATTGATCATTTTTGAGTTGTGATTGAACAAGAGGAGATGAGGAGCAAATGAGTGACAGGACCACGCCATGTCCGATCACAGAACACCTTGTCCCTCAATGAATGAGGGGGGAGCAGGAGACTGTATGAGGCCCAGAACTCCCAGCAGCAGCACCTGGATGATCAAAGATGACAGTAGTATCTGCCATGAATCCAATGAAAGCCGACTACACACTATACAATCTGACTGTACAATGTCCTTTAGCTTTATAAGAAATATATCATTTGAGAACAAAACTAAACAACCCTTTCACTTTACATCTAATCTTTCTTCTCCCTCTCTATCTCTTTCTTACTCCCTCTAACTCCCCCTGACACTTCTCTCTCTCTTTCCCCCGACTCCCTCTCTTGCTCTCTTTCCAACTCCCTCCCTCTCT
>NW_017306360.1:454728-463006 GCF_000935625.1 Nanorana parkeri | reverse complement strand
CTCTCTCCCTCTCTCTCTCTCTCTCTCTCTCTCTCTCTCTCTCTCTCTCTCTCTCTCTCTCTCTTATCTTCTCCCTCTCCTATCCTCTCTCTTTCACCCTAAGATTAAATATCATCAGTGAGTAGACACTGTTCTGTATGGAGAGGACGCGGAGTGCCCCCACACAGTCCAGACCCGTATGGCTCATGTCCCCAATAAAGTGGCCGTCATGAAGCCTGAGCCCTCTAGTGGCAGAGAGGGGAATCTATACAGCTGGGACCTGCTAAGCCGCCTTTATTCATCTGCTACATTGTTTCCACTTCACTTTCATTTAGGAATCTCTGTCTACAATTGTTAGAAACGAAACCTAACAAAACAGATCTTTGGATTCAATGCTCATCCATAACAAGCTAGTAAACCAAATAATGTAAACAGTGTACAGGGATGAACTTTTATTTCCCCAAAATAAACTATTATGAGTTTTCACTCATGAGATTTCACCATTTCAGTCAAATACATTGGAGTCAATGGGAAAGGTGAAATAAAGGTGGTTTCTGCTGGTTTTTAATGGTGTGATGGGCTTTAAATTGCTCCTTTTAACTATTCTAAACCTTCAGCAGTGTACCTGTGATCCTGCAGGCTGACTGTTGATTCCTCTTCCTGACCCAGGTTACTCCTCGACCAATCTGCTACTCTTCCTTGTCTCCCTACCTGATCCTGTATTGAACCTGGCTTTCCTAACTGACCCTGATTTCTGCCCGTTGCCCTGGTACCTGTCAGCAAACCGCTGCTTCTGCGCATGCGCCAAGTCCCGTTTCCCGTGCTATTCGGAGGACACTTGCGCGCATGCGCTCGCCACGGACTGAGCGTGGAAAAGCTCGCCAAAAGGCGCATAGGCAGTGACGCACTTGATCTATTGGCTTCCCTATTTAAGCTTACCCTGCACACTTCTCATTGCAGGATTGTCTCTTCAACCGACCTGAAGTCCTGTGTCCTTTGATCCCTGTTTCTTGTGATTCCTGCCTGTTTGCTTCGACCCGGATTTACTTTGACCTTGTTTGCCTGCAACCTGCCTTTGACCACGGATTGTTTACTGGACTGCCTTTGCCTCATCCTCGTGCACCTTCTCTTCCTGCTCGGTGTGACCTCAGCTTGTGGACCCTGGATTTTGGATTACCCCAATTCTGCTGCAGAACTAAATCAGCTTGCATGGTATTAGCACCACTGGCACCTGTGCCACTCGTTGTCTGCCAGGACTCTGTCCCCACTTCCAGAGTCCTTAGGACATGAGGTGCAAGGGAGGCCTCCTCACGCATCCAGTCTCCAACCAGGTACGTGATAGTACCTCTCTTCCTGCAAATTACTGTCTCGGCCTGTTCCTGATTTGGTACCTTCTCTACCTCATTCATGGATGATCTACATCTCCCTGTCACTCTAAACCACTTG
The DNA here is from genome assembly GCF_000935625.1 of Nanorana parkeri. Taxonomy (NCBI): domain Eukaryota; kingdom Metazoa; phylum Chordata; class Amphibia; order Anura; family Dicroglossidae; genus Nanorana; species Nanorana parkeri. Next base: position 461,581 of record NW_017306360.1, on the reverse strand, counting down.
ACAACAACGCTCTCCTGTTCCAATGGCACCAACATCACCTACTGGCACCCATGCCATGCCTTTATCCCTACATTCCCTATACTCTTACCAAGACGTATTTGGACAGGAACAATAAGTAAGAGTGCCCTTGTCATCTCGGGCAACTTATCCACGTATGTGACAGCAACAATGAATTTAAAGCATAATTAAACTTTTTTTTTTCTTCATATATCTACTGCTAGCAGACAGTAGACATACAGTATGCAAAAATATTTTAAAAAATTTAAAAAGTTACCAAACAGGTTATTACTTACCTGTGTCCTCACCGCTCGCTCCTGTCTGAAGATCTGAAGATTCTCGAGCAGCCGTGAAGGATCAAGGGGTGGGCGCATGTGCAGTAGAGATCTTCGGCCGGGAAAAGAGGACACAAGGTAAGTCAATGCACGCAGCCCGGCAGCGTGCACACAAACAGACACCATGGGACACAGAAGACGCAGCAGCCAGCGCTGGATCAGAGACCAGCACCAGCGCTGGAGGGACTCCTGAAATTTACTGGAAAGAAACATGCATCTTCTTCCTTGAATCTTGGTGAGCTTTGTATATGTTTTCCAGTGTGCAGTAATTCAGTGTGAAACCTTACTTCCTGTAATAAAGACCGCTCACTGCTGCTCTCTCTCCTTGTGCAGGGTGACTGGTCTTGTCTCCGCCCCCTCCTGTAATAAATACTGCTCATGGCAGCTCTCTCTTTGTGCAGGGTGACTGATCTTGACTCCGCCCCCTCATTTCCTCATTACAACACAGAAAGTCCACCAGCTGATTATAATCAACCCAGACCCTCCCATTCAGGATCAGTTTGGAAAGGACATGCTGCAACAAGTAGCTTTTTTCTACAGAAACAAGTAGGAAACTGCAATGTTTGTCAAAATCTTCATAATGTACACAGATCACCTAGAGAGGATTGTTTTTTTTTCCTCAACAACAGTGGAAATACTCCAACTAGACATGTGCAAAGGGTAAAAACTTGTTTTGGACAACATGAACAAAAACTAAAAACGCTTTCATTCGTTTTGTCAAACAAAACAAGTTTATACGCAATTTCTAGGGAAAGGAACCTCCGAAACTGCAAATGTAAAGAACGCTCGGCGACGTATGTGTGCCGCCATCTTGCAGATGGAAAGCATGACGTCACTTGACCCCACGCGTGCGCCACACACCCGGTGGGCGCCGCCATCTTGGTGTATATCTTGGAACACTCCAAGAAGGCAGCGCCTATACCGTCACGTGACATCCCCTGACGCTGCGCACGTGTGGCGTCAAGTGATGACATTCGCCACTTCTCGATGGTAGCGCTCTTCCTACCCCCCCCTCCTTCTTTCTCTCTTCTCTCTACTGTCCCTACAGTCACACACAGGAACTCTGATCCCGTCTATAGATCCATGTGACTCTGATGACTACATACATTCGCCTGACAGGTACATCAGATTGTTTCATTTTTATGTAAAAGTGTTCCACGGCCAATACAGAAGGTGGCCGATTGGGGACAGCTAACTCTGTCATGATGCTCCATACGCTTGTATGTTATCACTATACATGTATGTAACCTTATATGCACCAATGTTATCTTTTTTTTGTGGAAAAACTTGAAAACCAATAAAAGACTTTGAAAAGTAAAAAAAAAAAAAAATGTTGTATATTCGGGCATATAATAATTAATTTATTCGGGTTCCGACGAACTGCCGAATCAATGGAATTTCGTTGAATTGCAGGATCGTCTGCATCCGAATGGACAAGTCTAACTCTGATTTCAACATTCATCTGGTATGTGGCAGCTCCATATGAAGACCGGTTTCAAGCAATTCAAATAAAAACATTAAAAAACTGTTTATTTTCTACGTTTATAAGAATTCTATTTGAGATCATCCGATGCCATCGATATTATCAGATGAACATTTAGAACTGAAGTCCTGGGCACATTTTAGAATCTGATTTTAAAGCAGGTAAAGATACATAAAGTATACGATGTTGCAGTACAGACGCCTTGGAGAGCCCTTCCTGTGCTGCGCCGATTGTCCTCTCCATACCATGCGATTGTAAAGGGGGGGAAAAAAGTTGATTGTCCCGCGTATCATGTGACTCTGGAGACCGGTGGGGCCGTCACTTGATCTCTACACTCTATTCGCACGGCGCTGGTGTTAAGTGATGGACACAATTTGCCTCCTCAATGTCTCAATGTTAAAGCTCCTGAGATTTACCTGCCTGGAAATTTGCCGTATTCAGCATGAGAAGACTGAAACACAACACTGACGTCTGCGGTCCAGTCACCTATTTATCAAGTGTTCCGCCATTCCTTGGGAGTTCCGCTACTGCGCTTTTCTTAAACTTAAAGTAATATTAAACTCTCAAACTTTTTTTTCAGATTAAACAAATACACGTTGTCCAGCAAAGTATTTATTTATTTTTACCCAAATGCCTACAGTCATCATGTTTCCAAACAGCTCCAACTCTCTCAGCTCAGCTTCCCCCGAACTTCCTGGCCAGTACAAGATCACAAGGGACAGAGCAGTCTCCAGCAGCCGTCCATCTACCAGCTTGGAGAAGAGAGATGGGAGGAAGGGGAGTGTCTTGCCTTGCTGTGCCTGTGTGTTTGTAGAGACACACACAGCTTACTTGCACACACAAGGGTGGCTCCATAGGACTCTGCAAGGGAAAGGAGCCACCCTACAACAGTGTATCAGGGGGCCAGCTAAATCTGTAGGAAGCTAAAAATGCTAAACATTAAGAAGCAGCTTCCATTGTAAGTGATTTCATCAGCGTTTGAAATAGCCTAAAAAGCTCTTGAATGTTATACCACTTTAAAGGGAAAAGGGGGATCTGATCCTTTGACCGGATCCCATTAACCGGTCATACCCATATGACCGTACGACTACCGGAGGACACCCACACCACGGATGGGTCCCCCGTCAAGATATGCCACCACTGACAACTGCCTCCAAGGATCCAAACCGCCAATCCAAAGCTGTGACAAACCTACCAAGACACAAAAACCTCCTCTCAGGGCAGGTAAGTGGGAAGTTACTCACTTGCTGCCGGACTCCCAACTGGACTTCCGGACTCCTCCTTCCTGGCTATCTTCCTGACGCCCCTCCTGGACGACCCCTTCCTCCAATCCGGTAAGTGACCTTTCTATAACCCTATAATCTTTCTTTCTTTAACCCTTTCCTAACTTTGTTCCCCTTCCCAGCCTTGTCATGCAGGCCTTCCGCTCATTCCTCTGCTATCCATAGCTCCAGGCCTTACTTTGAGTGAAATAGTTATTTATGCAACTTTTTGGGGGATATTTCACCAAATATGAATTATGGAGAAAAACAAGAAGTGAGCAAGTGATGCAACAACCATGCACAAAAAAAAATGGATTAAAAAAAGAATTTGTAGCACATTTTGGATCCTGGCTATGAGCCAGTGTCAAATAAATTGATCTCATGGAGACAATATCAATTTTGGCATCTGCAAAATTTTCCAGAAGTGGGAACTCTCCATTTCACTCACTGGCCTGCTATGGTGAATTTGCTCTTTTTTTCTTTATATAGAAGACTTAAGGTTGTTTTGGGTAGGGGGGAGGGGACTGTATTTAGAAAAGTTGAGTTCATTTATTTTAGGCTTCGTTCACACCAGACACAGTGCATTCCGGTCCCATTCTGGCCAGAACGCACTGCATCGCATTGCGGCCGGCTCACTATATCGTGGGGCAGGAGGGGGCGTGGCGGTCCATTGAAGTGAATGGCACCATAGCCTCCGGCTGCAATGTGATCAGCCGCACAGGATCGCAAGGCACATTATGCCTGCGGTCCGGTCTGAACAAAATGCTGCAAGCACTGTTATGTTCGGACCGGACTGCTAGCATAATGTGCCTTGCGATCCTGTGCGGCCGATCGCATTGAGGCCGGAGGGCATGGCTACGGTGCCATTCACTTCAATGGACCACCATGCTCCTCCTGCCCCACAACATAGTAAGTCGGCCACAATGCGATGCAGTGCATTCTGGCCAGAATCAGGCCAGAACGCACCGTGTCTGGTGTGAACGAGGCCTTAGTGCTCTATAATGTTATGGGTTTTTTTTGTTTATTTCATTGGAATGTGTATTCTTTCTCTTTACAATTTAATTTTCTACTTTTTTATTGTCTGTTTTTTCTTTCTGTGAAAGAAACCTAAAATAACGAAGCTAACGAGGGGACGTTTATTTTGTTTTTCCCCTTTGACCCCAACGCATTTCACCAAAATGTTAACATTCTGACACAAACAAAAGCCCTTCTACATGGGCCCGAAAGGCTCCCTAAAGTGCTACATGTGGTAGTTCAATCTTGCATGAATAGTCATGTGCAGTAAATGGCTACAAGATGCTACTACATGCTACATATCTAGATTACGCCATAGGGAGCCATTTGTTCCATCATTTTAGTGGATTTGTAGGACGTTTAGAGCTTTAAATCTGCCGGTCAACCCATTGCTCCGGCCCCCTGATAATGAATGTTTTTGTTGACATAATTTTTTGTATGTGTACCCATTTATTCCATTTTTGAAATTACAGTTGTACTGCTGATGGCAAGTTAAACTCATTATTTATTATCTAATAATTAACCATTTTACGTTGTCATTAGCGGTACAACTTTGAGTACAAAAACCGAAAACAAGACTACAACGTGCTATTGTTCACTGGCACGCCAGTCGTCTAATTTTTGCGAACGACACTTAATGTGGAAAAGGTTGCTGACCCCTGCGCCAGATGAAAGTACATTTATAATTATAATAATGAACAGTTATAATTATGCATAATATTCCTTGCCCATCCCATGCAGCGATTACCTTCTTCACGTAGGAGATAATTGAAGTTTCATGTTGTAGCAGAACCTGACATGACCCATTAACTGCAGGATTCGGGATAGCATTGAAGTGCCGGGCCTATGACATCACACAGCACCTGGTTCAAATCTACCGCAGTTCCGCCCGGCCCAGGTGCCTCCTCCGCTATGGGTGAGACATGCTGCAACAATGTAACATGTGCAGCTCCGTGCATAATGTCAGCCCTGTTCGGATCAGGCTTAAAACCTGCAAATGAGTGTAATTCCTGGAGACCACTGAGTTACACAATGCTTCACTGTGAATTAAATGAATTGGATGTCGCTTAGGGAAATATTACAGCATGTATCCAAAATGTTCTGACGAACGGACGCTTAGGAATAGATTACCCTGGACATAACAATGTTATTATGTCAGAAGCTAGGAACGGACAGAACAAACAATGCACAGCAACATGAACATTTACATAAGCAATCTTAAAGGGGAACTCCTTTAAAGGGAGTGTTCTTAAAGGGAACAACTTTTTGCAAAGCAACCATGAACAAAAGGCTCATATAGAAGCAACCACTTCCCGAAGGTTACAACTAATCTTATTGTGGGGCAGCACCGTCACATGCAATGAAGCTGAACAGGTGCCCCATAAATAGCATGCATTCATAAGTCAGACAATGGTTTCTTCCATCACAACTTACTCAAATAGGTGTCTTGCTTTGTAACAAGTTCCCTTTAAAGTGTACTTCCAACTTCTGGCCAAAAGAAAGGTCACAAATGCAATGCTTATATGTAAAACTAGCTGCTGAGAGTTAATGCACATGTGCTGTCGACTGGGCACTGAGGGGTCAGGGTTTGTGCATTTGGGACTGGGCGCTGAGGGGTTAGGCAGTGGCGGAACTACCGCCGGTGCAGGCGGTGCGGGCGCCCGGGGCCTCAGGCTCTGGAGGGGCCCAGCAAGTTGCCGGCCGCCGGATCGTTATCCAGCGCGCGGCGGGCCCCTGGTCTCTCCGCCGGGAGTGTCGGATCATCCGTTCATCCGACACTCCTGGTATACAGCGGTGCATCCGTGCTTTCTTTTTCCCCCGCTGGACGCTGCTCCGTCTCCCAGCGCGGAGGAGAGAAAGTGACAGCCGGCCGAGCCCTGCGGAAGGAGAACGCTGTGTTTGTGGGGGTTTTTTTTTGGGGGGGGGGCAAAAAAAAATCTTGCACCAGGGCCCTTTGTTCCTTAGCTCTGCCACTGGGGTTAGGGTACACATACTTGGGACTAAGCACTGAGAGGTTAGGGTTCCTGCACTCAAGACTGGGCACTGAGGGGTTAGGGTGCACGTACTCGTGACTGGGCACTGAGGGGTTAGGGTGTACGTACTTGGGACTGGGCACTGAGTGGGTTAGGGTTCCTGCACTCAGGACTGGGCATAGAGGGGTCAGGGTGCATGGACTCAGGACTGGGCACTGGGGGGGTTAGGTGTGTGCACTTGGGACTTGGCACTGGGGGGTTAGGGTGCGTGCACTCGGGACTGGGCACTGAGGGGATTAGGGTGCCTGCACCCAGGACAGGGCACTGAGGTGTTAGGGTGTGTGCACTCAGGACTGGGCACTGAGGGGATTAGGGTGCCTGTACTGAGAACTGGGCACTGGGGGTTAGGGTGTGTACACTCAGGACAGGGCACTTAGGGGATTAGGGTGCCTGCACTCAGGACAGGGCACTGAGGGGTTAGGGTGTGTGCACTCAGGACTGGGCACTGAGGAGATTGGTGTGCCTGTACTCAGGACTGGGCACTGGGGGCTAAGGGTGTGTGCACTCAGGACTGGGCACTGAGGAGATTGGTGTGCCTGTACTCAGGACTGGGCACTGGGGGATAAGGGTGTGTGCAGGACTGGGCACTGAGGGGGTTAGAAAGCCTGCACTCAACCCTGGGCTCTGAGGGGGTTAGGGTGTGTGCACTCAGGAATGGGCACTGAGGGGTTAGGGTACATGTGTAGGGGACTAGGTGCATAGAGGTTAATGAATATAGGCTGCGGAGTT
>NW_017306360.1:437452-454704 GCF_000935625.1 Nanorana parkeri | reverse complement strand
GTTACCATCTGACTAAATAATCTGCTTTAGATCTACTAATAACTATGTAGTGTATGGGTCGTTATAATTGGATACAAATTGATTGCATAGTTTTGGTAAATTTAAAGTGGATAGTGCAAAGATCGTGTAGTTAGGTTGTAACATATATATGGTGAACTTAAGGACTGATCACGTAGAAAATACATATACTCTAGTGTGATGATTGCCTAGTGAGCTCTATGTACTGGAGGGTCATCCTACGGCTAGATACTGGAAAATGAGGTGTGTGTGCTAGGGGAAGGATACAGGAGAGAGACTAACGTGTGTGCTGGAGGTGGGATCTCACAGAGGGAAAGAGCACTATTTGTGCTGATGGTGGTATCTTACAGGGGAAAAACCAATATGTTTGTCAGGTTGGGATCTCAAAGGGGATAGACCAATATTTGTGCTAATGGTGAGATCTCACAGACAGTAGACCAATGATTATGCTGATGGTGGTATCTCACAGGGGAAAGACCAATATGTTTGTCGGGTTGGGATCCCAAAGGGGATAGACCAATGTTTGTGCTGATAGTGAGATCTCACAGGCAGAAGACCAATGTGTATGCTGGCGTTGGGATCCCACAGGTTAAAGACCAATATGTTTCCTAGGGGTAATATCTCACAGGGGAGTGAAAAATGTTTGCAGTGATGGTGGGAACTTATAGGGGAGAGACCATTGTGTGTACTAGAGGTGGGATCTCATAGGCTTTCTGAACTTGAGAGACAACAAGCTGCCTTTACTATGTGTGTTTGGGAATATCTCCACTGAGTTACAAATAGACAAGTGGGGGGTTTCCTGGATTGCCGATATAGATGAATAGGGAGCACTGGACAACTACCACAATTTCTAAAATAAACGATGAAGCCTTGAACAGGTAGAGTAAGCTTCCTCTATGCAGGCTTCATTTTCAATGTCAGCTGCATTGTGTTCTGTGTCTGTATTCTATTACTCATGGTTATCATGTGCATATAAATCTTGAACAATCTAAATCTCTAATCACCATTTTTGTGTATCTGTAACATTCTACAGATAACCAAAGCTGATCTGAATTATACATTTAAAAAAATTATATTCTTTTAGATTGTAAGCCCTCAGGGGCAGGGCCCCCTTACCATCGTGGCTTGAATTGTATTGTGATTGTAATGTCTTCCTTATGTTGTTAAGCGCTGCGCAAACTGTTGGCGCTATATAAATCCTGTATAATAATCATTATAATTCTGCAGTCATGTGGCTGGCCAGGTCTGAGGTCTTCTACAGAAGAGTCCATTGATAGGGTCCTCACAAGGTTCAGAAGACTTCAAGAGGTGGAGTTCATGATGTCATGACACGCAACAAGACTGGTCGGCGGTCATGGACTACAGGGACGGATCACTGGTCTCCGCTACCAGAAGAGGCACCATGGAGGGCTGGGAAGGTGGGGTAGGAAGGAAGGATGGGTTCATTTCTATAAAGATAGACTTTATTGCATAGCTTTAGGGAAATATAAATAAAAAATAATCCACTTATGTGTTCATTACAAAATCTTTCACCTATGTCTAAACTTTTTTTAGTCTTAGAGAATGGAGATGGCTTAGAACCAGCTGTGTGTGTGCGTCCACTAGGTAGATCAACCCACTCGATGTCTTCTGCTGACTTTCTGAGAAAGTGGTGGAGATTCAAAATGTTACTGTTGTCAGCAGAACAGACGAGGGACAGGGTTGTCCCTATAGGTTTTGCCGCCGGTGTAGTCATTCTGAAAGGGGGAATGGGGAGGGACGGTGCTGACGGGGAACACTTGTCATGTCGGGAAGGGAGTGGGTTCGGGGTTGTGGGGGCGGTGGAGGATGTCTTTCTGCAGTGCCAGCAGCTCTATCTGGAGTCCCGCCCAGCTCACTGGCATCACTGGTTGCAAGGAGCTCGGCTAGCTGAAAGCCAGAGGGTCCTCCTCAGCTCTTGGCAACCGGTGATGTTAGTGAGCTGGACGGGACGCCAGACTGAGGGTCACAGGTTGCTAGCTCTTAGAAACCAATGCTGCCCCCCACCACTCGGCTGCCCCTCAATGAGATGCCGCCTGAGGCAACCGCTTCAGGCTGCCTTATTATAGGCCCTGTGAGGGAGAGTCTTCCAACAGGGACACCAGAACCAGAGACAACTGTTTAAGTGAACACCTGACCTCACTGAAAACAGATAATAAAGTGAAATCTCCCCAATGAGATACCTCAGCAATAAATAATCATTTTAAGCCTTGCCTACTCAATCCAAAACCAACAAAATGTTTTTGCTTTAGATCCACTTCAAATGAAAAGTTTGAGTTCAAGCTGTCTAACCGAATCTAAACCCCCCACTCAACTGTTTAATTATTTCCGCATGGCAGCCGCAGTCTCCTTGCTGTTTTCATCTTCGGGGGGGTAACCTTCCATGGTACTAGTCCCATCTGGGCAATGAGCTCCCATAGACTAGAATGGGGCTTACGCCAAGTGCTCCGAGTACTTGGGGCTTCAGAATTTCAGGCAGCAGTAAAGTTTGTTAAACCTAAGAGAGGATTTTTTTTTTTCTCAGCCAAACTTGAATTTCATTGCTAACAAACCCGTTGGCTCATACACCGGACTAAATGCCTCCTGAATTCTATTTTCTGTTCAGCCATTCCTGCTCTATGAAGTGCATAACCAGAAATGGAAAATCCAACACAGGTAAGTGGATTCTAAGTTCATTCCTTCCTGCAGGTCTCCCTCAGACCGAACATTTATAAGGAGAATGGCTGCCGCCTACATACGCACTGTTTCAATAAAAAACATCCTGCCGTAAGGCCGATATAAACCGTTAAGTCTCGTTTCCTGAAGCTGAACCTAATGACCTCCTCTAGTTGGGATGCTGTAGTAGGCAGGATTTATGGATGAAATTGCAAACAGTTCTGTGATTCCATTCAAGAGACAGGCTTTAGTCTCGGTGCTCCTGCAAGAGGGCCCGTGAAACATGTGATTAGCCCCTCCCCCTCCTCAGCCAAGGAATGCGACTTATACGGAAGACACATGCAAGAAGCGCACTTGGGTTATCAAAGTTGTCTCCTTCAAGTACAGGAAAATAACTGTTGATGTGCCAAAAACATAGCGTGCTCCAACCATCCTCTTTGACATGACAACACAGTGTATGTTTGGCTCTGAATATTAAAGTATATGGTGTCAGCCCTGCCTACCTAATTGTTGATGCAATACAAAGATCACAGAGTTCTCCTTTTCATCATATCCTCTCCTTGTGCACAGACAGGAAGCACAGGAAGTTATCAGCTCACCAGATTTCTGACAAATTCAACCAATATTTTTGCATTCATTCTACAGATATAACAAAACACTTTCGTTGGTATATTTAGCAGACCCAAAGGGAGCATAAAAGAAAAATGAATTGTTAGGGTTTACATACAGTTTCATATTGCTGTGATGGATATGTGTTATCTTTACAAGCACACACGTTTTCTATCAGGGATATTCACAAAAGGGGGAAGGCAGGAGGAGTGAACAATCTAGGCCAAAATAGCTGAACTGGAAAGTGAGCTGAATTGTAGAATCTTTCCAAATCAGCGATGTTGTCCTAGATTGTTCACTTCTCCAGCCTTCTCCAAACTCTTCACCCATTTGTGAATAACCCTGTATGTTTAAATTGCCTCAATAGCCTCTCCTAATGGTGCCCCCTTCCACCTCCAGGCCCCATAGCAGCTGCGTGGGCTGTAAAATCTGGATGCTCCTTAGCGCTACGCAGCGCGTGTACTAAATATTATGAGATTTGGTAATGTGAGGAACTTCACTCGAAGACCAGGACTGCTTCTGAGATTGAAACTGGGTAGGATAGAGAAAATTATAATTAAGAGAAACAGCTTTTAAAGGCTCCTGTGATTTTAAAGAGGCCTCCACTAAAATGATTACTACGGTATGCTTTCGGGTGGAGGATGACGGGGTTAAGTCCTTATGGCCAGGAGGTCCCAGGTTGCCAAGAGCCGGGTGGGGAGATGTGTAAGGGCCATACACATGTCCCCGCTCAGCTATTAGCACCCTGGGATGCTCTGGCTGGCATCCCACCAAGCTCCTGGCAACCAGTGACATCATTGTTTGCCAGGAGCTGGGCTAGATGCTGAGCTAGACAGCTAGATGTCGAGCCTGAAGAGGGTGATGTCACTCCACCACCACCTTACACCCCCATTCTCTTTCCCTCAGGTGGCAAAAAGGCTAGGGACACCACTGCACTAGTCTGACATTAACTACCTTCCGTCCATGGCCGTTTGTGAATGGCCGGACAGACGTCTGCTAGGAGCGGGAGGGCGTCTTGAGACGTCCTGCCCCTCCCCCTTCTCATGTGCGGCACTCAGCGCGCACTTAAAAAAAATGACAGCATTAAAAAAAAATAAAGAAGCTACAAAAATATTCACAAATAATAATTAAACAAAATAACACAAAAAATGTTTTAAAGTCCCACGCCCCCCCCACATACACACGCAAACATGCATCGTGTGCGCCTATGTACAAAAACGACGATTGCACCCATTACACCGCACATGTTACATATCGCCGCGAACGTCGCAGTGAGAACAATAATTCTAGGGCCATCAATCACTGATGACACTAAACTGATGAGCGGTAAATACGTTTAAAGCGTCGCCTATGGCCAATTTTGGTTGCGGGAAGTTAACACCATGGCCTTTAAGTGGTTAAACTTTAATATGAATGTCTAAAGAACTTCCTCTGCCAGTTTTTGCACTTTTTAGCTCCACTTCGGTCTTTTACAATGTGATGTTGATATCATTGACATTAAAGTCCACTGATCAATAACTTGCTTTGACAACCATTGCTTCTTAATACTGAAATTAAAGTGACACTAAACCCTCAGATTTTTTAACATAAACAAATACTGTAATGTGCGCCTTACTGTAATCCATGGTTGTTTCCCTTCTCTTTGCTGATCTTCCTTTTAAATCCTCATGTCTTCTCATGCTTGGGCAGAACTTCCCTTTTCAGCTCAGGGCCTCTTCCTGTAGTGCTGGCTCTTAAACTGTGAAGCAGCATTATATATGCATCATGTGCATGATTTTTCCATATATGGCATTAGTGGAAATATGCTTTTAGAGACTTTTTGGTTGATAAATACGTTTTGCTGTGTGAAAATCACACACACCTGGTGCGTGCGTGTGTTTAGGTTAGTAAATCACCCCCCATGTATCCATTCCAGAGACAAGGCAGTCTGCAGCAAAACAGAAGTTCTCCACCAGCATGAGAACAGATACAGATTTAAAAGGAAGATCAGCAAAGAGAAGGGAAACAACCATGGATTACAGTAAGGCGCACATTACAGTATTGTTTTATGTTAAAAAACCTGAGAGTTTAAGGTCACTTTAAAGTAAAAATCGTCTGCATTAAGATCTGCTGAATATAAGCCCTTCAAATCAAAAGTGATTGCTAAGTGGGAGGGTCGGACTATTCTAAACACAAGATCAGCACCATTGTAAGGTGGACAGTGAAAAACAAAATGGCTTCATGGAGTGGACTTTTATTAAATAATATATGTGACTACTTAAATCTTTGCTGATCAGCTCAAATATATCTTTGTAGTTATTCATTTTTTTTCCCCTTAAAGTAGTTTAAAATCTTAATTTAGTTTTACTCACGTATAAAAATATACTATTTGCATGAACTAAATTCCAGGCAAAAATAAAGCCCAAATGAATGCAAAAATTGTGATTATTAACACATTGTCACATTTATGGGTTTTTATTTTAATGCAAGCAGTCTATGTACCACTCTTCATACAATCTGGTTAACCCCTGGTGCTGTCACTCTGGGGCTGAACAACACAAAAACACTGTTACAGCAGCATGGATTGTAATAAGCATTTGAACTCTTGTAGAACACTGGAGGAAAGTCAATACATTGCCCATACCCACCAATCCAGTCCTTACTGGGTAGAACGAAACAATGTGACTGTATTAGCTCCAATGGGCAGCACAAATCTTTTCCTCTTCCTTGAGATTTGATGCATGAGCTACAGTTGGTAAACGTTTAAGGCCTTGGGGCCATACTACAGCGGAGGGCGCGGCAAGCCTCAGGGCCATACTACAGCGGAGAGAGCGGCAAGTCTCGGGGCCATACTACAGCGGAGGGCGCGGCAAGCCTCGGGGCCATACTACAGCGGAGGGCGCGGCAAGCCTCGGGGCCATACTACAGCGGAGGGCGCGGCAAGCCTCTCAGAAGACGTGTATCCAAACCTCTGTCATTGTCCTTAGTGGTGAGACAAGTTGTTTTACATGCTGGTTTGTGAGTGTGCCATGATGCCTTTCTACTGTTCCACTGTTCAAAGCCCATTTCGTGTGCACCTTACTGTATAACTGGTAACAAATTGTTGAGTGCGTTTGTCGTTTGTTTTGCTATACTACAGCGGAGGGCGCGGCAAGTCTCGGGGCCATACTACAGCGGAGGGCGCGGCAACCCTTGGGGCCATACTACAGCGGATGGAGCGGCAAGTCTCGGGGCCATACTACAGCGGAGGGCGCGGCAACCCTTGGGGCCATACTACAGCGGATGGAGCGGCAAGTCTCGGGGCCATACTACAGCGGAGGGCGCGGCAACCCTTGGGGCCATACTACAGCAGAGGGCGCAACAAGCCTCGGGGCCATACTACAGCAGAGGGCGCGACAAGCCTCGGGGCCATACTACAGCGGAGGGCACGGCAAGCCTCGGGGCCATACTACAGCGGAGGGCGCGACAAACCTCTGGGCCATACTACAGCGGAGAGAGCGGCAAGCCTCCGGGCCATACTACAGCAGAGGGAGCGGCAAGCCCCCGGTCCATACTACAGCCATATTACAACTAAACTTTTTGAGGAATTTTATGTTCCCCTGATTTTGTTACACACAGTACCCTGACCCTGACAAAGACAGGCACAGCATGGTGCTCAAAACACATTGACTTATTAAGTAAACCTCCTCAGACACTGTGTTTTATGGCGTGGTGCTATAATTCATCCCTTAACCCCTGGAAGTCCTAGTAGGCGGTCATCTCAAATCCAAGAGACTTTTTTTCAGGTTGCGAGACCGGGATTTTCTTTTTCCCAACTTTTTATGCTTGTTTGTTGTTTTGTATTCATTGACAGGTATGAGCATAGTGTCTTCAGCAACTTTGATTTTCCTGCAGTAGCAGAAAAATCTGAATTTGACTCAATGAGCTGCTTAGAAATTTACATGAAAAAAAATCTGCTTTTTGACATTTTGTTTTCTGTGTATAGGGTAATGGGCTAAAATGCCCACAGGAGCCATTATAAAGCTCATAGTTCCCTTAAAACCCTGTAAAAAAATACTTAAAACTACTATAATTTTGTCTAACCCAATAACTCAACATGGCAAAATTTGGTCCCGATCTCCCGTATTTTGCTTCCTGAAATTCTGTGGAAATGAAAACTCTCAATTTCGCTCATTCCAGCTCATTAGTTTCAATGGGGCTTCCCTTGATTCCAGGCTCCTTTGTAAAGCACAACAATGTCCTTTTTATTTTTTGAAAAAACAAAGCATACGAATGACTGCGGTAAGGTCATACTGGTTAAAAAATTAAAATTAATTAAATAAATAAATAGATATATAAATATAAATAAATAGATAAATAAATAAATAAATACAAATAAATGGGTTTTTTAGGGATCAAGAACAGTTCAGGAAAAAAAAATAGCTGCAACAAGCTCAGAGTCAAATTATTCAATTTTATTTCCTATTACAAATGCTTCTATCATCCAAAACACATTTTTTTTTTTGCTCAATAACTTTTACTTAAAACAGGCATGCAGCAAGTTCAAGTCATCATTCCTCATTCCGCTAATTCAATTACAGCTGATCACTAGTGACAATATAAATATCAGGGAAAATTCATCTTTGTTCTTGCTCAGATGTTACCAATAAAAGTTCTGTACTTCGTGACAGATTAATTATAGCATATATTAATAATGAGCTTATGTTTTGGAACTTTCGCTGAGCCAAAAAGCAAGGTGAAATACCAGAGCTTCTTAATGCTTTAATTACCCCTTCAAAGTCAATACGCTGCGAGCTGTCCAACCCTCATGGCATGTTCTCAAATGGTAGAAAGCGTTCTCAATTAGGCTCTTTGTACGGACCCCGGGGCTGGATTTACAGAATGAGCACTTTCTCCACTGTCTTCGCACTAAACTCTTGAGCGGATTTGCATGGCGACCAATCAGCTTCCCTCTTTCATTTTCAAAGCTTAACTGAACAAACTGAAGAGAGAAACTGATTGGTTGCCATGGGCAACTGCTCCAATTCTGATAAATTCCCCCCTATGTACCTTGAGATGCTTACAGAGACTGTTGTGGGAAGAGATTGCTAGTAGACATGTAAGCTGCGGAAAAATTCGGTTCGGATATTTCGTTATTTCGTATTTGAGATTCGGATCGGAAATTCAATTCAGTTTGGGTTTCGTATGAAATCTGAATTTGCGTTAGTTTCGGATGAGTTTACGAATATTCGTTGCGAATACCACAGAAAACCATAAACAGATATCAACATTAAAGCTGAATCTCCTAGACCCAAATGGCATTCGGGAGTCCGAATTTCCGAATACCATTCAGGAGCTCCAGAAAGCAATATGGGTCTGGGAGCCATATTAAAGCTGAAGCTCCCAGACCTGAATGGCATTCGGGAGCTCTCAAAATGCTATTCGGAAATCTTGGACTCCATTCGGGTCTTGGAGCATCAGTTTTAGTATTACGTATATATAAGTAGTATGCTATAAAACGAACGAATATTCGCAGCGGCAACATTGTGACCCATCTATACATAAAACTAAACCTGAGGCTCTCAGACCCGAATGGCATTCTGGAGCTCCCAAATGCAATTAAAAAATTCGGATTCAGACCCATTCGGATGCATTGAACCGAAAAACACATCTGATTGGCCAGAAAGGTCTCATGACGGATTCAATTTCGTTTTTGAATGAAATTCGGACGGGATCCGAAATTCGTAAACGGAAATTTGTATTCGGACACATTGGGGTGTCCGAATCTCCGAAAATTCGTATGAATTTTGATTCGGAATGAAAAAAATCGCACATGTCTACTTGCTAGATAGCGCAAGATGTATTAACCAAAGTTGAGTAACATTGTTGCTATTCAAGTGCCTTCCTAAAAGATAAAGATGATGGTATATTCCGCATTGAGAAGAATTAAGTAAAGATCCTCAGCTTGGTGAGGGGAAGTGTGTGTGTTCTATTTCTCCACTGATGCTATCTAAGAATCTGTAGAGACTTAAGTAAAGTGTGTGCTGTTTGGAGGATAGAAGTTGGGCCATACGGGACATATGGTGTGCATCATCCATACAGAAGTGGCTACATTGGGAGAGGACAGTAACTCTCTCCGATTTAGAGTCCAGTGTGAGGAGTCCAAATGGAAGTAGGCCTCTTCTTACAAGTAATGAGACCGAAGTGTGAAAGCCAGTCCATCTCTGCCGAGGATGAGAGGATGCGCAGTACAGATCTTCGGCCCGGGAGACGAGGAGAAACACAAGGTAAGTCAATGGAGGCCGCGTGTACCTGCACAGACTCCGTGGGACAAGAGAGAGGAGTCAGCGCTGGATCGGAGACCAGCACTAGCGCTGGAGGGACTCCAGCGCTAGTGCCTATTTTTTAAGGTATGTCCTTACACCGAATATCCTTTAATGTCACTTTAAATATTGATGGGTGTTAAAAAAACTTTATTTGAAAAAAATTAGGTGGAGCTTTATTATGAATGGTGTGTGTGTGTGGGGGGGGGTACAATATTACTTTATCTTTACCTGACCGTAGATGCACTTTAATGTTCTCAGACATCAAGAAGACAATTTATACATCCAGGTCATTTTCCTTTGGAAATTTGTGTCCTCATTTTTTGAATCTACAATGCTGAGAACTGTTGAATCTTTTCTAAGGGTGTCAGGTGCCAGCTTTTTTTTGCCCTCAAGCACTATATAACAAATGTAAAACAGGTTTGCATGTAAAAGACACCGAGAAAAATGAAAATAGATTTCTTTTAAACAAAATAATGGCAATAGGTACTGCTGCACGTTTTTTTTCAAGCTTGAGAACTCTGTTAAATAAACACTTATCATAATAGTAAAGTCACGTGATCATTGCGCCCTTTCTTATGTGTGAAGAATAGAGTGCATTCATTGTATGGTCTATTCTATGTACTCGTGAAATATCTCCATATGACATGATATGACCTCATGCGCAACTCCGTGCCCTGCTCATAACCTTTGACTTAAAGGGCATAGTGTCCTATTCACCAAAGAACTCAGCACTGAAGAGGATTCCCAAAGTGGTTAGAGAGAATATGCAGGAGAAACCAGCTAAAGGAAAAACATGAGCTTTTATACTTTATTGAGGGCCATGGTCTAGCAACGGAGTAATTTTTATCCAGATACTGTTGATACCAAGTACAGTACTCGGTACAAGTACTAGTACAAGTACAGATACTTTTGAGCTCCAAGACTAGACTAGAGAAAAATTCAAAAATTAGGAGGCCGCTGTCATTTGTAAGGAGCACACGGAGCTCCCGGGATTTGTACATCTCTGTTTTAATGTACGATTTTGTTTTTATAAACATTAATAAAGGGATGCACAGATACCAGTTTTGCGAGTACGAGTACTGGTACTTGCCGAGTACTTACAAGTACTGATACATTTTTGTTTAGTGTCATGTGACAGTTTTTCTAAAACAATACAGACTAATGATTTCAGGACAGTGGTGGAGTGCCAGAGCCAGATCCCAGCTGCAACCCTGGTAGTTCTCATGAAAATGCCAAGTATCGGCACTGGTACTCGAAAAGTATCTGTGCATCCCTAATAAATACCTTTCTGTTACACTTCTGTTACACTTACTACATCCCTCTGTCTGCCAGTGTCCTTTTTCTATGAAGGAGTCTGAATCCAGGCCTATGAAAACACATAGCTGCTCAGGACCGGATTTACTCTCCCTGCTGCCCCAAGGCTAGGTTCTGCAATGCGCCCAGGTTCTCTTTATTGTCCCTGTCACCTCCAATACAGGAGTTCCAGCGCAGCACTGTGCTGGAACTCCTGTGTGAGGTGTGAGGGTGGAAGACTACTCTCCACTCTCATTTTATACATGGAGCGGCAGGGTTACTTTTAACCCTGCCGCTCTGCTCACCGCTTTCCATCCTGAAGACTTCGGCGGCCAGCGAGGAGAGGACAGAGCCGGAAGATTAGGGTTGCCACCCGTCCGGGTTTCACCCGGGCAGTACGGGTATGCAATCATGTGCCCGGGTCTGTTAAAGTGAAAAAAGGGTATCTCGGGAAAAAAACACACGGAGGGGTGAAGTTATTACATTTTGATCAAATGCAATATTAATTGGAAAGGAGGGGATCAGTATTGCCCATTAAACATGCCCCTCCCAAAAAAAATGTTTTGTGCGGGCATCTTTTATGTGCAATATTACACATCAAGGATACAGGCAGAGGAACAAAACCTGACACTATTTCTTTATAGGTGACACAATAGGAAGGTTGGGGACACAGATCGTATGTGTTATATTTTAATACTCACACACAAAACAGATAAAAGTTAAGTTGTGTTCTACTTAAGGCCTTGTTTCCACCAGCCCGCACATCTACCGCAATGTCCCGTGCCCTGAACGTGAGGGATCGCCTATATAAAGCCTCCCTGCGTTCTGGTGTAGGAGGGGGCGCGGCAGTGCCATTCAAGTCAATGGCACTGCAGACCCGCCCGCAGTACGATCAGCCGCACAGTTACGTGCGGTAAAAAAAAGGCCCTGCGTTCCAATGCGGTGGGATTGCATTCCAAGCTTGCTCCTGTGATGGACTGCAATCTCAATACACACTAGTAGTCCCATCACTGGAGCCATTGTTTAAAAATTTATTTTATTTTTTATCCGATTAACCGATTAATCGAACTTAATAATCGGCTAACTAATCGATTTTGAAAATAATCGTTAGCTGCAGCTCTAGTATTGTTGTTCTGTTGTGAGCCGCGCCATCCGCAGTCATTACCGGCACCCGTTACTTTTGGTATATCTGGTAAGAAGTGCGGCAAGGTATATGGGCACTGCTTTGTACACTTATCTACAGAATGCATATCTGGGGACCTGCGGCACACTGGCAAGTTGTGATTAACTCCAATGTCATTTATTTACAAAATACACGCATAGTGTATACTTTACAAATAAATTGCTGCGAAGCGCTATAGTGTTCGGGTTTGGCTTGAAGAAAAGGTGGCAACCCTACGGAAGATGGAGCCGGGAGGACGCAGCCAGCATGCAGAGAGGTAGGTGCGGGGGAGTGAGGGGAGGACAAACTGGCTGCAATCTAATTACAAGTGATCTTGGCGACATCACCGAGAACACTTGTAAAGAAACAAGTAATTTTTCTTTTTTTACATTTAGCTCTGCTTGTGCAAAGCAGGGCTAAATGTAGAAAACAAATTACCGCCCGGCGCCCAGAACTTTGGTGACTTCAAACCTGTGCCGCCCCGAGGCCGGGCCTTGTCGGGAATCCGGCCCTGTAGCTGCTTCTGCCCAAGATCTGAGCACTGCTAGAGTCCGCAACTACCCAAAAGTTTTTAGGGTGTGGTGCATACTGTCTAGGACTGGTCTTAACTTTGTAACTCTGTTTGAGTCTTCTATCCTTTACTATAGATTCAATCTATGTATTTTATAGTCCTCTCTGTTTCTAGTCTTTATATTTCTCCCATGTGTGCCCCATTTACATGAGCCTTGTGTCATCAGTCATACAAGATATTCTTTCATCCTTCAGAGACATTTCATATTTTTGGATTGGATGTGTCTGCCTCCTAGTCTCTTGTTCAAGTTAAAACGACTCTGTATGATCAATACTTACCAGTCCCTCTGCCCCCGCCACTCAACTCTGCTGACCTTGCTGAAGAATGCTGGCGTTCCTCATTGCTCTCTGTGGCTTTCTTCCACTGGCCCCTATATAACTGCAGGGCACAGTAGCGATGTAGGGGCAGGCGGAAGGAACCGAAGCATGCACGGGTGGATGCTGAAGATCTTTCAGCAACCTTAGTTCTTCAATGAAGCAGAGCTCGGCAAAGCGGCAGGTAAGCATTAATTACTTTCTCTGCAGGGATGCCTTTTTTCTGCTTATTAAAATACCAGAGTCCACCATTATGTGACTTTGCCAATGTCTCTCCTGAAAGTGAAGGCCACTGATCCACCAGTACTGTCCATCTGCATCACCAACCAGTCTTGTTGCTGGACCTTGCTGGAGTCTTCAGGACCCACCCGATGGACAGCCAATAGGAAGTGTCTACTGGGCAGCAACATGTGTAGCCAGAAAAGATGCTGTGATCCTAAGCCACCCTTTAGTTTGTTTTTTTCTTTTCCATAGATTAAAGCTGCACGGCCTCCCATTAAATTTTCCCAAATGGTTACTATCGGCCTGTATTTGGGCCTCGAAATTGCTTAGACTTTCTCTGGGTACTCTGGTTAGCGCCTACCATCCAAAAACATACAGATTGGTCAACCTCCATGCAGTGACCTTTCTGTAGATCTCTAGTTAGACCATTTAATTATACGCTCTTTCAGGGGCAGGGTCTGAATTCTTTGATGTGCTACATGGGCCAGATCTATAAACTTGAGATAAAAACCTAAAATCTGCAAGCTTTTGTTGTAGTTCCCAAAAGGTCAGAAAATTTGGCACGGTCTCCAGTGATTGGCTTGTACAGACTTGGTTCTATATGGTTAAGGTCAAATCTCTTAAAGGAGAACTATGGGGTTAAGGCTTTTCCCCATAGTTCTCCTTAGGGTAACGGGAGGACACAAACTAGCGTTCTCCCGTCACCCTAGGCTCAGTATATGGCGAGCTGTAGCTCACGGTATACTGAGACGCTGCAGCTGAAGCGGATCCCGAAAATTGTGCCGGGATCCGCCCAGCTGCGTGACTGACAGCTGGCTCTGCCTATCTAGAGGCAGAGCCAGCTGTACCCGCCCCCTGCCCCGTCCGTTCTGCCAGTCAGCGATGGAGGATCGGAGCGGGGAGGGGGGAATCCAGCCCCTCCCCTGTCACGGCAGAGAGCCGTGACAGGATCGAGAGGTGAGCGAACGCCGGTATGTGTTCGCTCACCTCCCGATCTACTGAGCCGACCTGTGACAGTTTCATGGTCTCAGGTCGGCTCAGATTATGAGGCTGAGTGAAAATCACTCACCTTATACTTCTCTTTTAATGTCTGTATCAATCTCTATTTGTTAAAAGACCATTCCACCAAAAAGTGATATTTTAGTTTTAGTGTGGGGCCAGTGGGCTGAGTCTTCTGATAGGCCTGCAATGAGATCTTCTGCCATAAATCCCAGCTCTGTTCCCTTCTGTCTGGAAGTCTTGTGTATTCTTGCCCATGTTTGGGCTTCTTCCACATTCTCTATTAAAAATATAGAGTGGGAGGTCCTTTATAATGGTCACATCAAGTGTGCATACTATCACACCATCAGATCAACTCAAGCACAGACATCACACCAATAGATTTACCTCACCGGCATCTACCAAGAACTAAAATATCCATATTGGGTGGACTGAACCTTTAAGCTTGCATGTCCTTCAAAAATAGACAATCCTTAGTCACAAAAGGCATCCCGGCAGCTACTTGTGACCAAACTGCCCAGATATGTTGAGAGTTCACCATTACAAGGCAGGGTGAGCCACTGTAACTGATGTGGCGCCATCTCTGGAGGTCATGGCGGGACTCCTTCAGAGGCTTGCCACCCATAAAAATGCCCGGTGTCCAAACACTATGAATGTCTTCCTGCCACCACAAGTCAACTAGAAGTAATGTCCTTTCTGTGCACTTGTAGGCCGTTCTTCTGAAGCGAGGGAGGAGGACGGACGAACAAAGGTCGACTTGGAAATTTTTCAAAGCAACTGCTGATGTGTCTCTGCGGTTAAGTAATATCTTTTAATCTCCCGTTGTGGTGTATATAAAAGGCCTAGGTTTATAGGCCCTCGTAGTGAAGGATGTGTGTAATGGGGGGATGCTGAGGACATTGTTAATCTCATCACTGCAGAATTTGGAACACATAAACATCAGCAGCGGCTCGATAGTTTATTGTTCGACAAACTGGAACTGCAATGCCTGGGGTAAATCTTAAAAAAAGTACAAGACATAACAGGGCAACTCTATGCAAATAATCAGGATCAGGCTAGATATGGCATAGACACGAAGTAAGTGGTCTAGAACTGTTGAACCAGAAGAAGGCTATACAAGCATAACACAACCTTAGAGATATATACTCTCTCTCTCTCCCCCCCCTCTCTCTCATTTTATATATATACTGTATATACAATTTCATGCTCCTAACTTTGTGGGAACTGTTTGGGGATGGCCCCTTCCTGTTCCAACATGACTGCCCACCAGACCAGTGCACAAAGCAAGGTCCATAAAGACATGGATGGGGGAGTTTGGGGTGGAGGAACTTGACTGGCCTGCACAGAGTCCTGACCTCAACCCGATAGAACACCTTTGGGATGAATTAGAGCGGAGACTGCGAGCCCGGCCTTCTCCTCCAACATCAGTACCTGACCTCACAAATGGTCCAACATTCCCATAGACACACTCCTAAACCTTGTGGACGCCTTCCCAGAAGAGTCGAAGTTGTTATAGCGGCAAAGGGCGGAGCCAACTCAATATTGAACCCTGCGGACTAAGACTGGGATGCCATTAAAGTTCATGTGCGTGTAAAGGTGTCCCAATACTTTTAGCAATATAGTGTGTGTGTATATATATACATATAAATTATGTTATAATTTATTTATTTATTTCCATAATCATTATATTTCCTTTTTTGGATTAGCACTTAGCGGAATCCTACTTCGCACATGTGAGAACGTTGCCTAAAGCGGGGAATATATAATTCTTTTTTTAGCAGTTTAACAAAATAAATACGACTTCTTTTCCAGAAACGGCTCTGTTATTGAAATACCAAAACACAGAAGGCCTTTGGGGGAAAAGAATCAGAACAAGTTTGTTGCAGGTTCCACCCATAATAGGTTTATAAGAAACAGATTTGCTCTTTTCCATGTAGAGCTGTCAGAGAAGAATCAAACAGACTATTTTCAGATGGAATGGCGTGTTCTAGTTAGGACGAGATGTCACTCACTATTCCAGCAACAGAGAATCCTGGCCGGGCCTCAGCATTCCTTTGGGGCCATCGCCAGATTCGGTCGCAGTGAACAGAGTTGATATGGCGAAAGGGCGACTTCAGTCAAACAGATACACTGTTCATTCGCATTGGTGGGAGTGACGCGCATAAAGCCGGAGATCCATGTATTGCTTATGTAATTTAAGACCAAACGCAAGGAAGATAATACCGTGCCACTGCCCCACCTCCTGCCTTCTAGAGAACATCACCGATCTGCTTACACCCGCTCTCCTTCCGGAGTGCCCCAATATCGTACATCTCTGCCCATCCCTCTGCAATAGTCTAGATCGGCATTATGCAACTTTTTTTCGAATCCTTTAAAAGTGTTCAAGATCTCGAGGTACCCCAGCCTAAAATGTAAAAATCATAAATGGAAGACTTTACATGTGACCCATCCAAAATTCAAACCGGGCCCTTATCCCAGATAGGGGGCTGATATGGATTTTAAGGGGTGAACCCCAGGCAAAAGCTCAACAATAAATGGGGATCCCCTTTCCATCAGAGTCCCCCTTCCAAATCAGGAGCCCTCTTCACATCCGAGCCCCCTTTACAATAGAAACCCCTTCACATCAGATGCCCCCTCCTTTCATGTCAGATTGCCCCTCCCTCACACTAGAAGCCCCCTTCACATCAGAGCCCCCTTCTTTCACATCAGGGTCCCCCCTTCACATCAGACACCCTATGTACTTCAGAAGCCCCCCATTTACATCATGATCCCCCTTTCACATCAGAGTACCCTCTTTACATTTGGAGCCCCCTTCACATTAGATGCCCCCTCCTTTCATATTAGAGTGCCCCCTCTCACACTAGGCGCCCCTCCTTCACATGAGATGCCCCCTCCTTTCATATCAGAGTTCCCCTCTAACACTAGGAGCTCCCCTTCACATCAGTGCCCCCTCCTTTCATATTAACTCCCCTCTTCACATCAGGTGCCCTTTGTACTTCAGAAGCCCGCCATTTACATCATGAGCTCCCCTTTCACATCAGAGTACCCCCTTTATATTAGGAGCCCCCTTCACACCAGATGCCCCCTCCTTTCATATTAGCATCCCC